>NC_081428.1:11417652-11723613 GCF_949786415.1 Peromyscus eremicus
TAAATCTTTAAAAATTAATCATAAACTAATTACATAACTTAGCAAGTAATACATGGAAAGAATGACTTGTGAAAGTATCTTTAGGAAAGCCAGATGTTTGAAGTGTCATTTAAAACAAGGCTATTCCATTGACCTTGCAAAGAGAAAAAAAACACATTGTAGAGAGTACTTCCTGGCAGGAAATGATAAGTGGTTTATCCAAGGTGACAAGAGAGTGTCCTTCAGATTCAGCCATCAAAAACAAGGTCTCAACATTGCAGCTTTAAAGAAATACATTTTCCAACAACCAATCACTCCCAGTACTGGAGAGAAAAAGCACACACCTAAGAAAATACCCACATTAGAGGCTCCACGATGTCCATCTTTTGGTAGGCTCAAAAAGATCTACCTAAACCATCCAGATCTTATGATCGGTGGATTTGGTAGCAATTTGTTATGTAACAATGCAATATTTACATGAAAACAACCCAGATGTATCAACATCATTGTGTACTTCTAGCCACTCTTGATAGTCTTACTAAATATAGTGTTTGAAGTCTTAGCTAAAGTATATAACACAAGAAAAAGAAACAAAAGGGATGCAAATACAAAATAAATGTACTTTACCTTTTATTTCTAATCTTGTATGTTTGAGTAGGACACTCTCTACAGATTTCTTCTAAAATTTTATTGTTAAGCTATGGATTCAGAGTGACTGAAATGAACACTTTTCTTATTCATTGTCTTTAAATATTATACATCTTTTATTGCAAGTAGGTAGAAATTAGAAAGTTGGCAAAAGACCTTTTAAATACCACAAATCAAGTATATTTTAGTACTCTAATGGATTCCCTCTGTTTCTTTCTTAGTAATAGTAATCATAATTAAAATGAATTTATATGTAAAGAAGGAAAATAATTTTTATTTAGTATCCAATAGCTTGGGAAACAATAGATTTGACCGATCTCTGAAATAGATACATATAAGTAATTGTCCTATTAACTTTTGTTATAAGCAACAAAATTTTACTTAGACATTTAGGGTATTAATAAGACAGATGAACAAAAAGGAATAAAAGGAAAGGAGAGGAATACTGGAGTTTGGAGGACAAATTACCCCTCTTGATGGTCCAAGGAACACATGATGCAAAGATGATCATGCATTAGGGGAACATTCTCTCTAGCCAACATTGGGGGCCACCCCAGAGGAGGAGCCAGATTTTTATAGCAAAGTGACTCACTTTCTTTTTGAAGAGTTTCCAAAAATCATAGGAATAACAAAAATGATGAAAAGAGCATACATAGTTCAGAGCTCTAGAATTTCAGTGATAGAAGTGTCAAAGTGTTTTATTTTGGTAGATCAAGCTGCCAAATGGGTATGTTCACCATACCCATTGAGATTTGAGATTCTTGGAGATTAAACTTTGTGGGGAATATATAAAAGGCAAATTTAGTTCTTAGAGATAAGTGCGTTTTTATTTTCATGTGGGAATGGGTAAAGCATTAACAGTTTTGCAGAATTTCTCTTTGTGTTGAAACTTAAACATTCCATTTGGTCCATGTGCTAATCAAATATTCATTAAGCCAAATGAAAAAAGAGTTCAGAAATATGAATTCACTATATAGGACCACACAAAGTGTAAATCTGTAGAATTCATTGCAAATTCATAGTCACTTCTCTGGGGAGAGTAAAGGAGGAGGAAAGCAGTTATTGTCAAAATAGTGCTGCATGCCAAAGAAGCCTAGCATTTAGTGGTTTAAATTAGAGCTTACTTATGATGCCTCTAAAGTTTATAGCTGGGCTTGGCTGTTCTTATTTGGGTCAGTAACACACGTATTTTTTGGGCGTATTCATATATCTCTGTTGAAACTTGGGATGGCTGGAATTGGCATATCTAAATGGCCCCAACTGGGATGACTTGGCTGTGTGCCACTTGACCTCTCGTCCATCCAGTAATCTTCAGGTTTTGTTCTTTTGAAGGGAAAGAGGACCGAAGGAGGAAGGGAGGGAGATACCAGATAAAGTAAGTTACACCCTGACAAAATTTCAAGGGAAGCAGAAAGAACAGTTTTTTGTTGAAAAAAAAAAAAAAACAACTATAAATCAGTCACTCTTTTCCATGTTGTGACAATGCCTGGAAAAAGGACTTAAGAAAGGACGAGTTTATTTGGTTCCCAGTTTGAGAGGGAGAGTCTGTCACGGTGGGGAACGCATGATGCTGAGAGAGACACTAGCTGTGGCAGCAGAAACGTAAGGCAGCTGGTCACACTGCATTTTAGTCATGAATTAGAGAGAGATGAATGCACATTCTCAGTCTGCTTTCTTCCTTTTCACCCTTTTTAGTCAGTGCCACATTCCAGCCCACAGTATGGTACCATGTATATCCTGGTTGGGTCTTCCCATCTCAGTTAAACCTCTTTGGAAATGTTGTCCCAGACATGCTCATAGGTGTATCATAAACTACAAAGCTTTGTTATAATGTTAAAAAAGGAGAGGAAGGCCGGGCAGTGGTGGCGCACGCCTTTCATCCCAGCACTCAGGAGGCAGAGCCAGGCGGATCTCTGTGAGTTCGAGGCCAGCCTGGGCTACCAAGTGAGTTCCAGGAAAGGCGCAAAGCTACACAGAGAAACCCTGTCTTGAAAAACCAAAAAAAAAAAAAAAAGGAGAGGAAGATCGTTAAAGTCATTTGTGCAATCTGTTTCTTTCATGGGGTTTCATCAGTGAGGTCTGATAAGGAGAAGGTACGGTTTATCTTGACTTTGGGGGAAAAGGACAAGACAGACTTATAGGAAGTGATGCATTAGGTAGATGTGAGTAAGTGGAGCACGGAGTTTCCTTTTACAGTATTGGATACATGGTTGTGCATGTGTGAAGCTCCTTAGAGGGTGAATAGAATTGTTTATATTTAGTCCAAATCTAATCTCTTTTTTTGTTCTTCTGTTTGATTTATTACAACATGCTGTTTGGTTGAAACGTGAAAGGAAAGTTTGGCTTCGTGAAGCTGTTTAGATGGAAAAATGTAGCAGCTGTCACGGCATCTTGAAATGGTCCTAGAGATACCTGGGATCTTCACAGCAATATTTAGGGAAGAACAAAGAGTGAGGAGAAAATATGTAACAACCTTGGTCCCTCCATCCCTATTGAAATGGGCTACTCACTGTGAATTCGTTTTCAAAAAGATTTTCTCTAATTTATTAATTTGTTGTAGCACAACAACAAAAAGACCACTGTGTTTTTGGGTCAGTGCTCCAGATCACTTTGCTACCATGCCCAAATTGGAAAAAAATGACCAACTTTCGTCATGGGAAAAAGTTTCAAAGGATCTGATTAAATGTTTAGGTTGAATTTTATAAAACCGTGGCCTTACCACTGTATACTTAGCTTTAGTCAAATGATATTTTCTCCACATTAAAAAAAAAAAAGACTTACTATATACATGGCTCCTTCTTAAAATCGGCCTTTCACTCCCTGATGACCTGAGCAAGAATTTCTCAGAAGTCAGGAGCTGGGTTGGGAGTGGCACTTCCTATGGGTTGGAATAGAAAAGAAACCTTGAGTTCTAATGGATTCATTTAGAAAAAGAATGAATGGAAGTTGCTCTTGCCAAAAGTTACACAAAGTTCATTACAAATTCTTAATTGCGAGTAACACAAAGGAGGTGAATGTTATAGGCCTGGTTTTACAATCTTGAATCACCCACATGTTTATAGTCAGCTCCAGAAGTTGAGTTGATGTGCAGTAAAGCCCTCCCTGAAGGTTATATGTTATGGAGTTAAGTGATTTTTAAATTGCCGGTGTGTAATAATTCAATTACAAGTATACAGAATGTTTCTGAAAAGAATAACACGGACAAGGGAAGATAAACATGCTCAGCCTTCTCCAAAAACTACTGCCGTTACTGACTAGTCCTTTTGCATTTATCTTTTAGCATTGGTAATAAAAAAGGCAATTTATGGAGATTCACAACTTTTTTTTTTTACTTAAGGTACGTGCTATTTTCCTTGTGATCAACCATAGAAACAGCATTTTGTTTTAATTTAACAAAGGTACCGTATAATTTTTGAAAAGGATCTTATCTTGTGTGTATGAACAATGAGCTTAAAAACTGTTAGAAGTGACTTCCATGGACAGAGGGGAACAAATGTCCAGGAAGCCTTAGATCCTTCAAGGATGCTGTGTCTCCATTTCCTTCCTATTCCCCTTCTGAGGGAGGCGAGGTCTGTGCTGTCCTCCTGGGAGAATAATTCTGTCATTTCCATTAGGAAGATGATTTATTGAGAGCAGTTCCTTTTTTTTTTTTTAGAATTGGATCAAAAAGTCATCATTGCAACGTGACGGTGTGCTTCCTTTGAAAAAACCCTTCTGTGTCAATGTTTCAGCAATTACTTTGTCCTTAATCTGAGTCACAGACACCTCCCTGATCCCTTCTGTAACCTTATCTGGTAACAAAGCGGTAACTACTGTGCACTGGTGGTTTGTGGGGCTTTGGGGAGAGACGCAGGGAGTACAGCTCCCCAGTTTCTCACTAGAGATCCTTCAGTCTGTAACAGATATACCCTAGGGCCATCCCGAAGTAGCTGGATGCCCAGGGGGTCAGGGCTGAAGGCTCAGTTGTTAAAACGAATTTCACTGCAGCTGGAAAAAAAGTTTTTTAAGAAGGCATATGGCAAAGCATTTTGTTTCCACCTACCAAGATTTCTGCAAGCCTTCTTTACACTTCACGGAACCTCAGGGAACTTTTAACAGTTCCAGTGTCTTTTAAAAAACCACATGTCTGCATCTCGGCAGGGGGCAGTTTCCTCAAACCCTACAGCAGGCCATTGCAGGTTTCCCACTGCTCCCGCTCTTCTCCCCTCAGAGGTTATTCACACCTTGTTCTCAAGAAAAGCAAATTTGTAGTCAGTCAGCAACCTGGTCATGGAGCAGCTCGAGTTGTGTTAAACCAGTCGTTCACATGGACACTTCCTTCAAAAAACAAAAGTGTGGCTTGGAGGAAGGATTACCACTGAGAGGACCACGGAGAGGAAAGAGAGTCCGACTCCGGTCTCGGACTTGTCCCAAGACAGCTATGTGACATTCATCAAGCCACTAGCTCAGTTCTTTACTTCCAGTCAGGTATTTCAGACAGCATGCTTTAAAGATTTTAGATAGAATAAACATTTCACAGACTATCTCTAGAACCCAGATGAAACTGTTTCAAGACGGATCCAAAGATAACGAGGTAGCCGTGATTTCTTTTGGCCACGAGTTAAGGAGTTTAACTGACGCATGCACAGGCGCTGTAGGCTTTCACCACTCTGCGAGAGGTGGGCTGAGCACTGCTTCATTTGAGGAAATTCCAACCAGGCGTGACCTATGGCACTGAGAAAGAATTTTCAACCTGTGTTGGCTTCTTTTCAGCCATCTGACTTCAAATAAGTTACTTCAACCCTCTGGTTCCTCAATTTTCTCCTTTACAAAATTGTGAGACTGAAGGAGATCAGCGTTTCTCTAAAGTGGACCCATGATTGAGTTCGAGGAAAGAGTGGAGATGAAGAGTGGTTGGTCCTGCGTGATCCATGACTGTTTTTCACAGTTAGTCACATAGGTTGATTAAGAGCCTCCAACCCGGCCCAGCATTGTCTGTGGCAGTGAACTTTACCCAGTTAGTGCCTGGTCAGCCTGTCATTGACTAGTAGGAACAAACACCAGCTGTAGCTATGAAAAATGCCTCTAGCATATTCCAGATCCTGGAGGGGTACAGAGAGGATTAGTCCTTGGCTGTTCATTGGCTGGTTCAGAAATAGGCAATTTGTTTTCACAACGGCTTGGCTCTAGGCACCTCCATAAGTTCATTGCTGAGTTTTCTGAGGTAGCAGTAGTCTCTCAAAGTGTAAGAGGGCAGTAACAGCTACAGCCATCCCAGGAAGATCACCATGTCTGGTTCACATACTTTTGGAGGATGAGGCCCCGGGTGTTGTGTGTGCATAGTAGGCAAGCATTCTATCAACTGTGCTACATCCTATCTCAAGTGACTTTCCTTCCCTACCTCCTCCTCTTCCTCCATCCCTTCTCTCCGTAAGATAGTCCTCAGTAAGTGGTCTTTAAAGCCTGCTTCCCCATCAAATCTTGGAGAGGGACTTTTGTCATTGGTCACATCTTAAGATGAAGCACAGTTTGAGAAACATTGAGCTTCTTGGGCTCTGAAGTTCTCCCCAACTCTAAAATTCTAGAAATAGTTAAATACTCTCAAATTTCTGGTTTGTAATATTTCCCCAATTCCTTCCAAAGAAAATTGGGTTCACTAGTGTCCTTGAAGTGTTAAAACCTGAAAATTGTCTTTGAAAGTTTTATTTTAGCCGGGCGGTGGTGGTGCACGCCTTTAATCCCAGCACTCGGGAGGCAGAGGCAGGCGGATCTCTGTGAGTTCGAGGCCAGCCTGGTCTCCAAAGCGAGTTCCAGGAAAGGCACAAAGCTACACAGAGAAACCCTGTCTCGAAAAACCAAAAAAAAAAGAAAGTTTTATTTTAATCCAAAGGATATTAAATTGATAAGAAAATAAAAAGAATCCATCATTCAATGTGTTTCCTAGGGGTTCAAAATTCCTTTTAGAAAAGTATGTATATATTTTGTAATTTTATTTTTATTGTGCTCTTTGTGGCTTCAAACATTTTTCCTTCTTATTCTCTTTGAAGCCACCAGGAAAAGAGACAAAGTTGCAGCTCTCCAATTTCATCTGGACTGTATGGAAGCTGAAACAATTTCTTTTCTGATTTGAATAAAATACAAATAACTGTTATTATCTTATAAGTTCAAATTTTTAGTTTGAACTTCCTGTTTAGCTTATGATTTCCAGTCTGTTGAATATGTTTGATTTCTTTCTACTTGTTTGCCTTCTGTTGAAATGATTTATAGGCCCGGCAATTATATTAGTAGGTTCTAGTGGAAAAACATGGAAGAATGGAGAAAAGAAAACTGCTATTTTTATAATAGGATGGCTTTTTTTAATCCTTCAAAAACTTCAGATTTCATGAGTTTCCATTTCTGATGAGATGTTTGAAAAGCGAAGGATGGTTCTCAGCTTTGCAGGCAAGCCTCAGCTTAACTTCATTACCATATTTATCTAAAAATGTCCTTTCAACTATTTAAAATTAAATGCCAATTTAAGAAATGATACTTAAAATTAATTTCGTGTGTGTGTGTGTGTGTGTGTGTGTGTGTGTGTGTGTATGTGTAATATAAATAACATTTTTTTGGGCCAGAGAGATGGCTCAGTGCATAAAGTTGCCTGCTGCCAAGACCGATGAACAGAGTTCTGTCTTAGGGACTCACATGGTAGAAGAAGAGAACAGATTCTTGTAAGTTGTCCTCTGACCTCCACAGGTACATCATGGCATGAATCTGCCCACACATATACACCAATGTACACACATACCACATTGAATGAATAATCAAAATTATTAAAAGTTAACAAAAGGCCTGCTCTTTTCTGAGGAGAGATAGAGGGGGTATGGATCTGAGGGACAGGAGAGGTGGGGCAGCGGGGAGAGAGTGGATGGGGAGGGAGAGGAAACTGTGGTCGGGATGTAACAGATGAGAGAAGAATTTTTAAAAAGTTAATAAAAGAGATATCACTTGCACCAGGCTCAGATATATTTGTCATTTTACTGGGATTTTAGAACAAGGTTTACTTTATGGTAGAAGTTTATTGATAAGAAAGTTCTCAGATTGATGGGGTGGAACTTAAATATGAGGTGTGAGTGTGAGTGTGTGTGTGTGCGCGTGCGTGCGTGCGTGCGTGCGTGCGTGTGTGTGTGTGTGTGTGTGTGTGTATGTGTTTGGAGGTAAGAGTCAGCAAGATGGGAAATTGGTTCCCTATACTACAATATGTCAGCCTTGGTTATGTTTATGTTCATGTCTACCTCCTAGTGAAAGCATACCTCAACGAGATTATTGCATAAATTTATGTCCCTTTGATTTACTATTGGACATGTCTTGGATTTGATAGTAAAGGATTTGCTCTAATTTCGGATCTCCTAGGAAAAGGCTGCATGTTGTCAAACTTCTTTAGAACATTTTTCTGTTTTAGGATTGTGTTCACAGCACACCCAGATTGTTTCCTGAAAAGCCAGGATCCGATATCAAGGAACTTCTCTGGGTAGTTCACGGTAAACACAGTGAAACAACTACAGTGAGAGCATGGTTAGTGAAATCAAGGGTCTTGACATGAGTTAACTAGACTTTATGCAATCTATTTAATTAAGGGGTTCATAGTTCATGATTATAACAAACTACCTTGATAATCATTTTTGTTGGTCTATGTTTTAGATACTTAGAGCTAAATATGAAGATCCCCACACCATAGGTCATGTGAATGTGGTTAAGCACAGACCACACAACCTATTTCTTCATTGTGTGCAAGACCAGAAGCATAGCGCCTGTTCCTCTCTGTGTCTCCCCTAGCTCTTCCTCCAGTGTGCTTATTCGCTTGGCTTGATTGAAGTTCCTGTCATGTTCACGGCTGACATTTTTGCTTTCTTACTTTCTTGTTGTAGTGGGGGTGATGAAAGGGTAGGAATGCTGCCCTTGTGAGAAGAACTTACAGTGCTGGGAAAGCATGCTTAGGGTATTTTTGACATTCAAGGAGAGAGCATTGAAAATATAAACTCCATGTTTCATGTACTTGATTCTTGACTTTGCCAAGGACTGTGTAGCTCCTATGGCTCAGTTACCAATTTAACGCATGAACTTTCTCCTTCACCTCACCAGTGTAATGTCTTCTAACTCTGGATGTTTCTATATTGTAGGCTTAAAGCTTCCAAGCGCTCTACTAGAAATGTCTTTCAGTAAGCCTCAAGTGTGCTTTTCTGTTTTATAGCAGTTGTTGGTCTCTCTCTCAATCTCCCCCCCCCTCTCTCTGTGTGTGTATGCATGCACACACATTTGTACTGAATATCCAGAACCATTTCTATTGTCCATTTTGGAAGTGTTTGATGGAACTGAGTTTGTTCATCTGATTGTTTATATTTCCAGGCTAAATAACCTCAAATCCTCTCCAGTATTCCTCACGGTCAATGATATCAACTGCGATTTTGAGTGCTATCCCATACATCATTCCATTGATTTCTCAAAAACATGTCAAATATGTAAGGGTTTGTGAAAATTCACATTTGCATTGAGGAAATTGAGGGATAGCCATTGTTTAGGAGCCCCGATAATGACACAATTTTTATTACCTGATCATTGCCATCTCTTCCTCTTTTTAGATTTAATATTTGTAAGAAGGGGGTTTTAGCTTAAGTATAGTTTGGCGTAATGCAATTGCACTAAATTTAATTTAAGTGTCTTAATATTTAACTAGGCATACATGTACCAGGAATTCTTAGTTGTTAAGCTGGTGAAATATAAGATGAGGACAAGAGAGAAATAATCAATTTTATCTGTTCAGTTTTGTTTAAAAAATGCTTCAATTATATTTTCATGCAGCTAGAAAAATTTCTAGGCTCTATACCATTTCCTTAAGTGCATTTGTCCTTCCTTACTGTTTTTCTAATTTCTACAGTTTTTATTTGCTTTGTTCGGTTTTTCTCCCTTTAGCTGTTCTGAATATTTTATGAATGAGCTCAGAAATTTCCAGTCACTTATTCATGATTAAATACCAAAAGAATACTGTCTCTTTTTAAGTAGAAAGTACACTTTCTCATGGGAAATATCCTTCTACCTGAGAGGTACAATCTTGTTTTGTGTACTCTACCTTCTAAATGTTACCTTTCATGCTGTAATGAATTCAAGAGGAAACCCTACCCTTTCCTCTAAATGACTCATGATGTAATGCCCTGCAGACGAACAGTACAGTGTGACTAATAAGCCTCTTTCTTGTTGGTAAGGCTCTACACATTTCATCACATTCACTGGAATGGACACACCACAGGCTACATAGCTCTTTCTAAAAATAGAATTTGTGAAAAGGATTGCTTCAAGATTCAGAAGTCTCATTCAGATTAAGTTATTAGGTGGGGATGTAAGTATCAGAATTAATGATTCTGCACTCCAGTGCTTTAGAGATAATATTATGGATGGGTAGTGCTACAAATGTAGATTATTAACATCATTATTAAAATATTAAATGTAGGTATGAAAGTAAATAATGTCTCTGAACTATCTCATAGAAGACAGAAACTACAGGCCTACTTATAAAATAAAGCCACTTGCAGAAACACCAATTATTTTGGTATGTTATTCTGTTTTTTTTAAATTGTTTTATTATTTTTTTGTGAATGCTATACATTGTATCTTGACCATATTCAGCCACCTCCCAGACCTTCTTGAAGATCCCCTCATTCTATACCCATACAGCTTTGTGTCCTTATTCATTTTTCTTTTTAAAATAAAAGTCTATTAAGTCCCATCAGTGCTACCCAAATACTTTTGGGTGAGTTTGGCATCCACTGGAGTGTGTTAGACCTCCCAGGAGCCACACCCATAGAGAAAACTCTCTCACTCTCCCAGTTTCTGTTGATGACCTTCTTCCTCCATGTGGGACTTTGTTTGGCTTCATCTAGTGTAGGTTGGTGAAAGCTGTTACAAGCACTGTGAATTCCTGTGTGCAATTGCCCTGATGTGTCCAGAAAACAGTTTTGTTATAGTCGTCCACTGCTTTCCCCTCTTACAATCCTTCTGTCTCCTGTTCTGAGATGATCCCTGAGTCTTTGGAGGAGTGTGTGATATGGATGCATCCTTTTCTCTGAATGGTGACGAGTTGTGAACCTTTGTGTTAAATTCTATATATTGATACAAGAAGCTTCTCCAATGAGAGTTGGGAGATGCAATAATCTATGAGAATAATGAAAAACAGTCAGGGATGAGTTTAATACTCTGTCTCATAAGCAGAATAATAGTATTTGGATCCCCCCGCAGGGCCTATGACCTGTATAGCCACAGATTCTTGCATCTAGTAACCATGCCAGGTATGGGTTCCATTTTGTGGAATGGGGCCTTTAATCCAACCAAAAAGAGCTTAGTTACTCCCATGACTTTGTGCCACTATCACACCAATGGGTTTATCTTGCCAAGAAAGTTATTATTTGATCTCACACAATTCACAACTGGATATGACCAATGCTTTCTTTTCCAACAGCTTAGATAGCTACTTCCTACACTCTGAAAATGAGCCAGTGGAGATGAAGCATCCCTGTTCATATCATCTTGATGTGTATGTGTTCTATAGCTCAAGTAACTCACATTTGTTTATGGTAAGGAAATAGATTCAAACATTGTCTGGTAGCACAGGTTTGTAATTCAAAGAAACAAAGCTGGAGAATCACCAGTTCAATGCCAGCCTGGACAGCTTGATAAGGTCTTGACTGAAAAAAAAAAAGAGGAGGTAGGAGAAAGGGCTGTGGATATAAGTCAGTGCTCGAGTAGCTTGCTGAGAATACACAGAGCTATAGGTTCAAGCTCCAGCATGAGAAAGAAAAGAAAACAAATCTGCTTAGGTCACTGACCACATCTCTTTTTATTAGTTGATCTTTAAAAGTACTAAATAATGAAGTGAAACAAAAGGGGATAAAAAAGCAGTGTGGGACTAAGGATGGGGAGGAGACAGGTGGAAGGCAACTCAGTAGTATTTCAGAGGAAAACAGTGTTATAGGAATAACAATAAAGGCATTTAATGTCTTTGTTTAACTGAGCAACTACCCATGACATTAGGAAAAACAGAAACAAGTAATGCTCTAAAAATATTAAAATGTTAGTATCCCCATCCCTTTGTAGTTTATTTAATTTAAAAGCATACTTTCAAATGAATGTAGTATGTATGAGTGCTTTGTCTGCTTGTGTGTCTATACATCCTGTACATGTCTAGTGCCCTGTGGAGGCCAGGAGTAGGTGTTGGATATCCTACTGGAGTTACAGATGGCATTAGCAGCCACATGGGTGTTCACAATTGAACCCAGGACCTCTGGAAGAGCAAATGGTCCTCTTAATGGCCAAACCATGTCTACAGTCCCTCATTCTATCTTTTTTTTTTCAAAAAAGTACTTTATGCTATTATTACATCCACTTGGTAATGAATTTGAGTAGACACAACACATCTCTTACCTAGGAATTTCAGGTGCTTGTTTCAATCACTTTTTTCTGGTTATTAAAGAGTTATTTTGATCTGGACATGTGAGATTCTGACACTTGGGAAACATTTGAACAAAGATGTCAAGTTGCATTTTGTGCAGGAGCCAGGCAAGAAGCCCAGACTTTGGGAAGGCAGCACGTGGGATTGGAATGCTGAGGTAGCTATAGATACAGCCACATTTAAGGACAATCTATATTATATTCAAATATTCATAAGGGGAAAACTCTAAGTCTAGTTTTTGACTGCTTTTATGAAGTTCAGTTCTGCTCTGAGATGAATTGTAGTTTCATGTTTTTTAGTCTTCCACATTTCGTCTACTCTAGTTCTCCCACCTAGCTTACTGGCAATTTTATTAGACAACTTTTCAAAGTATTGTATTTATGATAATAACTTACCTGTACTTAAATTTTCACAAATAAGCAGCAGTGAAGGAATGAGAATTATATTCATATATGAAGTATATATAACACTAAGAGTGTTTTGTCCTGGTATTGTCCTAGTTATAGTGAACAATATATCAAACAATTGTCATTTATATTGGATGGAAAATTTTGTATCAAAAGAGATGACAACTTCAATGTTCTTTTATAAAGGAACAAGTAGATAGGGGTGTGCCTGTTTTCCTTAATATATCTGGAAAATGATTTCTATTTATCAGGATTTGGAAATTTCTTTGAAAAGTTGATAATTTCAAGATATCAATTGCTTGTTAGTAGACTGTTCCCTGTTGAAACAATGGAAACCTCCAGGAAACTGATTTGTGCAAAAGGAAAACCCTACCTGTCTCCTCCCTTTTTATTAGGTCCTTGGGAAGGGCGAGGACAGGAAGAGAAATGACAGGTATTCACAGTATTTGCCAGAATGGAATATAAAAGTGAACACGATGTTCACAACTGAGCATGAGTGGTACTGATTCTACTATATTTGACCTTTAGAGGAAGAGATAAGAAAATTTGGATCAATTAGCTCTTGTGCAGTATGGCAGAGTTCCCACACCTTTGTTCTGAGATGTACCAAACAGCAGATTAACAAGCAGTTGCCAGTAGTTCCTGTTTTGATTAACTTAGAATATTCGGCATTCTTTTTTTTTTCTCATTTCAAAATCACTATTTTATTTGCATTCTTTCACAAATGATCTGAAAAATCACATTTTATCATTTATTCTTTGACAACTTAACAAAAAGGACATGTATATAATGGATTAATAATATTCTCTCCACCACACCTTCTCTTATCTCCCTTTGAACCCTAACATGCACACACACAGACACACAGTTACACACACACACACACACACACACACACACACACACACACACACACGCACACATGCACACATACCCCCCCCCACTTCTTAAAGCCATACCTGTCACTGAAGGATGGTTAGGAAGTAGCCAGGCTGTATTATAAACTGTACTTAGCCCAGAACCTACATATCTGTGTATAATAAACGACAGTTCATTAACTTTGAGTATGTGACTGCTTCTTTCTTTGTTGGATTCTTATCTGTAGCATGGAGATAATTGCTTTGATATGTATAAGAAAGCACTCTATATAGTCAATAATTATACTGCTCATACTATTTTGAGCACAAAAATCCAAACAAAAAAAAATCACAACATCCCAGTTTGCTTATCTAAGATAGGAGACAAAAACATCTGTGGCTCTCTGGAATGCTTAGAAGCTTCTGTCCATGATGAAAGTGGTGTTGCAGATTGGTATAAATCAGGCAAAATAGTTACAGACTGTATTTAAAGAAACAGCACCCATAATCCCAATTTTAACTGCACTAGCTTCTTTTCTGCTGGGGAAAACTTGATTTTCCAATTATGATAACTATGCATTTACATTTATTAGGTTAGTATTTAGCTTTTGCCTATCCAGGTTTATTGCTTCCTCATTTCTCTTCTCACTTCTTATAAATAATTTGGATCTTAAGGGTGAGTTTATGTGCCACCTTGACTTTTAAGATGTGCATATGTTTCTGTAAGAGATTTATAAAATCTGTCCAAAGTAACTCACAGTTACTCAATGACTAGGGAAAGAGTATGATAAATGCAAAACCATAATGATAAGAGATTAAATACAAGTTACCTCAATGTGAAGTCAGCTTCCTCTCTTTATTCATCCATAAAGCCTTGGAGCCAAGGGCATGGTGACGCCTGACTTTGAAAGGCCCCAGCAGTTTATTCCCTAAAATGAACCTTGTGTGAGGTGAATGCTCATAGAGTCCAGGGAAAGAGAAGCTTCACTCTGGTGTCTCCAGGGTGTCCTTAGAGATGGCAGAGTGGATAAACCACAGTGGGAGTTGTAAGAATGGCATAGGCATCAGCTTGGGGACACAATCAGATGGAGGCAGCAGTAGGGAGAACCCCTTCATGAAGACACCAGAGCAGTTCATCAGGATGGCTCTATGACTTGCAAAATCCAAACCAGAGTCAGCTAGACAGGCAAAAGGTCCTTCATGTAATTTAATCTATTTATGATTCTTTCAAATGGAGCAGACTGTCAGCTGGAGCAGAGTTTTCCCTTCAAGGCACCTTGGCAACAACGGGAAAGAAAACTAGCTGGTTGCCACAGGTGGGGTGAGAAGTTCTACTATTGATGCCTCCCGCGTCATGGCTGTAGATGCTGCTACATCTACCACACAGAGGAAAGCTCCATAACAAAGAATTATATGACACAAAATATCAACAGTGTGAGGGGAAGAACCATTGAGCCAGCAGAAGGTATTTGTAATCGACAATATTTTACAATAGAAATAAAGTCATTGAAGTTTTTTGAAATATAGAATAAATTTTGAGACCATATTCAACACAAAGACAACAAACTGTCAATTCAGAATTAAATTTTTATTTAACTAAAGCTTAATTACATCATTTCCCCTCTCTTTCCCCCCTTTTACCCCTCCCCTGTCTGCCTCTCATCCCCTCCCAGATTTAGTCTCTTTAACTATTATTGTTAGAAATAAATACAGATGAATAAACATACACATTTCTATTTACTTAACTTTTAAAAATAAAAAACAAAGACAAAAATTACAGTGAGTGATCAGTCCATGCTTTCTAACTTCCCAAACAATCAGATAAATCTTGGCTGCTCTCCAAGATTACCTATCGTGCTATGTGGGTATTTTGGAAATTCTTATTGCATGGTTCAGATATATGGTTAAAATTTTATATGTTTCAGAAGGTCTAGATAAGTCTCTCTGTTAAAAAACATGGTTTCTGTCACAGTAAGAAAGTCAGTCTGGGAGCTGGAGCTATGGCTCAGCAGTTTAGGGCACTTTCTGACCTTGCAGAGGACCCTGACCCATGCCTGTCACAGAGATGGCCTCTCACAACTGTTTATAACTCTAGAGCTACGAGACCCAATGCTCTCTTCTGACCTTAGCAGGTACTGGGTATGGGTGTGGTGTACATACATGCAGGCAGGCAAACATACACATAAAATAAAAATAAATAAATCTTTAAAAAGGAAAGTTGACCTGATTGACATCATCCTCTGCTACTTACAAGCTGATTGTCCAGTGGTTTTCATGGGTGAACAGCTTCTGGATATGTAGAAACAAATACTGTTCTCCTACATTCTGTATCTATTCAGAGCCTAGGTTTAAACAAGAACCACAGTGGCTTTGGAATGTTTTGAAACATATATTTGCAAAGTGTTTTGTTTCTTTTCCATTTTTTTCATTTTAATTGAATTCTTAAATTTAGACTCATTTTTAGCTGATAGAAAAAACATAAAATTTCTGCATATGAATGGGGTAGTGTGGGATATTTATATACATAATATGCAAGTCATTAAACATGTCAGTATCTTTAGATATTTTTAATATTTAAAAATATTTTTTAAAACTTCAACATTCTTAGCCGGGCGGTGGTGGCGCACGCCTTTAATCCCAGCACTCGGGAGGCAGAGGCAGGCGGATCTCTGTGAGTTCGAGGCCAGCCTGGTCTCCAAAGTGAGTTCCAGGAAAGGCGCAAAGCTACACAGAGAAACCCTGTCTCGAAAAAAAAAAAAAAAAAAAAGAAAAACTTCAACATTCTTAATGTTGAAAGCTTTTTAATGAACTCTTCTCTCTTGCTCACTTTTAAGAATTCAAAGTGTGTGCCCATGTAGACTTGATGAGATACTCAGGCAATCTGCATAATGAATCTGAAAAAGCCATTTATCATATTTCCTCTTTTTGCCCTCTTAGCCTCCTATTGACCCCTCTCTCAAAACACATTCATATTTTTTGAATAATGTTACTGCTGAGGAAATGGAGTGGAGAGATGAAGGTCTCAAGATTACACAGGAAACCAGGGGCTGGCTGAGATCACATTTCCAGGAACCAGTTCAGAAATCCCACCTAAGCAGTCCATCCAGAAGTTTGTAAATGCAATCCATGCCGAAGCAGGTTTCTAATGAGAGAAACCGCAGGCTGGTTTGCCCATTTGAAGGCAAAACACTCAGACCTGCGTCCCTGCACACAGAAAGACACGACTTTTGATTTGACTCCCTCCATTGTTTTGTTTTTGTCCCTACAGAATGTTCAAGGCAGTATCCATCAGACACAAACGAGCACAGGATTGTATTTTTCCTGTCTGCATGAAGTGATGCTGTTATCTTCTTTTATTTTGTTCTACTTCTTAGGTTCTCCTTCTCTTCCCATCTTCAGAAAAGACTTATTCCCTAATAACACAAATGACTAGAAATTACTGAGAGACATCTTAAGCATTTTGAAAAGAATTAATTCCAGTTTTGCTCTTGACTCTGAAGAAGCACACTCCAATTGCTTCAAGGCCTCTTCATCTGCATGAAGGACAGAACTAAGATTAATGAGAGTTTTCTGAAAATGTTTGATGACAAGTTTATTGGGAAATGTGAATATGGAAATGGCTATCATTTGTTCTCTCAAAACAATGAAGACCATAAAAAGCATTACAACGTCCCAAAGTTTTGCTTTTACAATGAAGAGTGAAAATGGATTAAAGAGGAAAGTAGACATCAGTGTTATGTGTTCCAGATGAGTTTTTTTTTAACCACATGACCACAGAAAAGTGAGGCAGAATCTTGAGAAATAAATGACAGAGATTGAATAAATCCAAGCTCTAAACACCTTATGAATTATCAAAAACAACCCAATACTCTAAGTCATGACTCTAGAAAATTGGTAGCCAATCAGTATAATTTATTGTCAAATGCTGAAGGTGAGTATAAGTGTCAGAAACATTTGCCCTTTGTTCTTGACTCTGGGAAGGATGAATAGACCAGAGCATGAAGAGTCACAGGCTGTGCTGGGCTGTCCTTTCTCCTGTACTGTACTGACTGATAATGTGACCATAGAGGTTTCTCAACTTCCAGGCTCAGTAGAAGGTACAAGTAGGAGCATATGTGCATTATTCAGCTTAGGGAAAAGTTTCCAATCTCCTGAGGTAATTTTTCTCCATCTATAAAATATCAGGATGATAATGCCCACCAGAACAGTACTGGTAAGGACTAATAGGAGTGAGACATGTGAAATGTAACACACAATTGAAACCCAAGAAAGTAACCGATTTAAGCTTCTTTAATTTCATGGCTTTAGCAATAAAAATCTAACTCAATAGGAACATTTTTTCCAGAGAGTGAGTCAAGGTTATTATGGTACCAATGATCTAGACCATGGATAATCATGGTCCCAAGAAAGATGAGTTCTGTACCCTCAAAGTGGTGCTCCTTTGAGACAACAGCCTTCTCTAGGGAGCACAATGACTGCTGTTCTTGTTTCTCTACCAGGAGTGTACATTCAAGCAGAGAATTTCCAATTGGCATCTGGAAGTCCTGTGCTCAGTCTCAGTTTATTGGAGTACATAGAGACTTAGTCTACTCCACTTATGCCTGGATCTGATCTTGTGTAGGTCTTATGAAGGTAAACACAGCTACCGGGAGTTCATAACTTATATAGCCAAAGCACATGCAGAAAGGATGGTATTGCAAAGTATCCCTCCCCAACCTCTAACTCTTAATTTGCTGTGGGATGCTCTGTATGTTAAATGTGTTGCTCTGATTGGTTAATAAATAAAACACTGATTGGCCAGTAGCCAGGCAGAAAGTATAGGCAGGACAAGAAGAGGGGAGAATTCTGAGAAGTGGAAGGCTGAGCAGAGAGACACTGCCAGCCGCCACGACTCTAGCTACATTAATTATTTCTACCTCATCTTCTGAGATGTTCCCAGAGATTCAATGTGATGTGATGTGTGGTGTTGATAATCATGTTTCATTAAGGCTGAGTACTCAGTCTCTTATTCTCAATGCTTTGACTAACTATGTGTCTCTGTGTTGACTACTGCCCATTGGATATAAGCATAAATATTTAGAAGGCATTTTGAAGTATGACAATTTGATGAAATAACAGCAGTTATGAGACCTATGATATTCCCAGCTGTGGGATTTAGTTGAATACTGCAGTCGCAAGCATGAAACTTCCTCCTGTGAATCAGGTTCCAAACCCAAACAATTGTTAGCACTATTGCACCAGTGAGCACATCTTGTCTGACAGGTCTGTCTTACGGCATCAGCATCCTGCACTAGGTAAGACTATTTCTTTTCTTTTCCAGCTTCCCATATAGCACCTTCAGACACCGTGATGGCTGTTAACAGGGAGGAGATTTCTAGTTGGTTTGAGATTGTTTTCTCTATGTCCTACAGCCAAAGTGTGTGATGCCTTCAGGATTAGGGTTTTCTCATGCTGTTATGTATTTCATTTGTATGATATGTTTTTGTTATTATATATGCACTTTCTAATATGTAATGAATCAAACACACACGTAAATATATATACTTCTGAAATTTATGTCTTATATCTTCCAGATACAAGACTGATTCATACATGAACTTACAGAGTCTGTGACAGTACACACAGGATCTACACAAGTTCAAACCAGACAAAAGACCAACACTGAGCTCTCCTTCCCACTCCTAAACAAGAAGCAATTTGCAATAGCTATTCATTTGGAAAGGGAAAATTAGTTTTATCCAATACAGTGACACTGGGTACATCAACCACTCCAATGTGGATTTTATGCCCAGAAGTTGTTGTCTAATACAAAAATGGACATTATTATTATTATTATTATTATTATTATTATTATTATTATTTTTTGTGTGTGTGCATTTTGTTTTGTTTCATTTTGGTATGTTTTGTCTTACTGATTTTCTTTCTTTTTTGTTTTTTAGTTTGTTTTTAATTTTCTTTTGAGACAACATGAAGTTGAATGGGTAGGGAGGTGAGTAGTGCCTGATATGAGTTGAAGAAGGGGAAAGAATATGATCAAAATACATTCTATGAAATAATTTTTAAAATGAATTTTATAAAATTGTGTCTAATGTACTTGATGTATTTGCCTTTAATTAATTCATACGCTCATTGTTGACTTATCAAAATTGACTTAATTGATTAGTAAGCAATTATTAACATTGTTTCTTTTCTCTTTTTTGAGGTTATTATGTTTCATTTTTATTGATTTTTAGTAGTCAATATTATTAGCAGCTAGTAGAAAAACAAATTCATTGCGAAATTCTAGATATAATGTTAAAAGAAGGACAGAGGGTGGGTAGCTTAATATTTGAAGGAAAAAACATGTTCATCAAAAATGTTAAACAAGAAATAATTAATAATTAAATTATTAAAAGAATTTCCTATAGACATTTAAAGATACAGATTTGTGTAAAACGGAATGAAGGGTGATTTTTTTATTGAGATTATACATGCTATAAATAAATATTGTAAACTAGGCAATGATGATTCAAACGTTTTCCACATGAGCATACATATTGATATTTTTTGAAATTACTCCTCTAGTCCCTGGCATTTCCTCACAGCCTAGAATCAGTATTATTAATAAAATGGGAAACTCCTTCTATATGCTTCAAAAAGACAGCAATGTTGTTCCCCTTTCTCTTATTTCTGCAATGCCCAGTATATAAAAATAAACAAAATAATGTTTTTTTTTTGATTAAGGCAAGTTTTAAAGATTACTTGAAAGACTAAGTAATCAAATGAGGGGTTTTCAGCCATCCTAATGCTGCACTACGATCCTTTGATACTGTTCCTCATGGTGTAGTGACCTTCTCCTGCCATAGAATTATTTTGTTGTTACTTCATAACTGTAATTTTGCCACTGCTATGAATTGTAATGTAAATGTGTGATATGGAGGATATCTGATATGCAACCTCTGTGAAAGGGTCATTCAACCCTCAAAAGAGTCAAGCAGTTTCATATGGCATTGGTCATAGAATAATGCTAATTCTGTAAGCCTTGCAATTTTGTGATGCCAGAGACAAAGTACTTTTCTTTTCCTATGGTCCGCTAATGAAGATCTTACAAAAACTGGCTACTCATTTGTAAAATGAAGATAAGAGCCACATCTAGTCTTATCTCAGGCTGTGAAACCGACACACAGTTCCATCACTGTTTACTGTTATACTCGAAGACAATAATATACTTACCATTGTTAATGTACTTGAGGTATCCTCAGATATTCAGATGAGGGAACTGATCTGTACAGAAATATGGAAGCAGATCTGTTCTGAGCTTGCATGCTAATCTGTGAAAACATACTTTGCTTCACATGCATTTATTTTTTAAATAACAGACTTAGTGAAAGTATTGTTAGAGTTGGCTATTTGATTTAGTCATAACATGAGAAAGCATAAACACAGGATGTAATTTGTATACATGCTTCTGCTCCCTGTGTTGCTTAGGGAGAGTGTCTTTGGAGATGCTGTGAGAACTCCTACTTTGGTGTGCTGACAAGCGGTGAATTTGCTACTAGTCAAAGTTATTCAGACAAAAGTAGCACAGAAGTATTGCGAGAGAGCATAACCATTTACTTCACAAGAGGGAAACCTAGAGATCATTATTTGGAAGAGGGTATGAACCAAGCAAAATATGTAATAATGTAAATAGATAATGTAAAGTAAACAATGTAGAGCAAAAACTATAGACTTCATATTTTTATCAGGGTATTATAACTGAATAATTAAGTTTTTTGCCCCCTCTGGGCTTATGTTGCTTCCAAATTTCAAAATTGTAATAGAGATCAATTGATTGGGTTTTTTAATATAGACATTCCTTATTTAAAGAGGTAATTATATGATTTTCCTTCAAGACAGTCTTCCTTTAAGACTTTCATGTGTGGAGCTGGTGTGGTGGTCAGTGTGTGAAGATGCTTGCCACCAATCTCGATCACATTTGATCCCGGGGACTCATGTGGTAGAAGATAATACACGTGCATTAGCTGTTCTCTGACCTCCACATGTATACTGGAACATTCATGTGCACACACATTCACACAAAATAAAATAGCGTGTGTGTGTGTGTGTGTGTGTGTGTGTGTATGTGTGTGTGTGTGTGTGTGTGTGTGTGTGTGTGTATGTGTGTGTGTGTGTGTGCACGTGTACATATTTTGGTAAGGAAATCATGGCCTTGCTATTAAAGTGGTCATAGATTGTATCATTATTGGGATTCATTCATTATATGGTCCATAGAGGGGGGCATACTCTAAGTTTTTAATACTCTGTAAAAATTTCAGAAATATTTGAAATAAAGCAGGAATTGTGTGTTACTTAAAACAAGAGACTCGATTAATGTATTTACTACTATAGCCTATTACTGTATTTGTCAATAGAAAAGTAAGGAAAGCCAAAACTGTGAATGGCCCTGTGGTATTTTTAGACAGGGGTGGGTCTGAGTTACTAATATGGAGTATGAATTCATGAAGCAGGAGATGACCCTGAAAATAAGCTGGAATAGTGATTACAAGGTTTCTCAGGAGAGAGAAGGGCTGATGTCTAGAAATCAGTAGCATATTGCTGAAACACATATTGCACTGCTGTGCAAAGCCTTTGCTTTAATTCATGTTAATAGACCATGTTTGCAAACACTCATGCCAAGAGCACCATGACAGCTTGTTGTGTATTTGCTTCTGGGACAAGGACAGAGGTTATCCAAGAGGTCAACTTGAGAGAGCCCAGTGGTGTTGGGGGTGCAGCAATGCAGAGCTGAGCTGACTGCCAGCTGTTGAGACTGTGAGGTGTAACTTTAGCTTGGGTAAATTCTTGGTGGAGAATATGGCATAAGAAAAAGGGTTATGGTTGTATAACAATGATTATCTTTGGTTTCAAAACGTTTGCTTACAAAATGATCTTCAGGGCCATGTAATCACTATGAAATTATAGAGTGTGACTTTCCAATCAGGCTGTATATGATCATCAAAGCAAAGAAAGGGGTGAAGTCAGTTGACTCAGTGAGCCACGCTCATAGGGAAAGAGTGGATTCTAGCAATAGCTTATCTTACTGACTCCAAGTTGACAGTTAAATCACAAAATTTCCGTGTGCCCCAGTTTTTCAGCTGCGAAATCAACATAGCAATGTGAATTTGTGGCCCAGAAGATCCTTTCAATGGAAGACGAAGAAAGTCTTTCTTTAGGCTTCTTATTCTTAAAGAAGAAGCGACTCTAAAGACATTGTCCTGGTGTCATGGCATTGCTCCCAGTCCACAAACTATGTTATATTGTTTTCTCTGATATTCTATGTGAATTTTCCATCACGTTGCTTTACAATTGGCATTGTATATTGTCTCTGGTTCTTACTATAGAATGTGCCTTGTTAAAATGTTTAATAGTGAAATAATAGCAGCAACAATTATCTGTGGGTTGTTCTGCATTAGTGTGTTAGCTCATAAGTATTTTATGTGTATTATTTTGTTTATTCCTAAAGATTATTGAGAAGCCCAGCTTGCCTCAGCCAACTTACAGTAGACTCTCAGAACTGCAAAGTAAATTTTTGTTCCTCTATGTTGCTTATATTTGAGATGGATATTGTTTTTTGTAAAATACAACATCGTTGTTTCAATAGATGATGGTAATATATTTTTTTTCTGTTATATCAATATCCAGGTAATATCTGGGTCAGGCTGTACAACTAACATTTCCTTAGGTATATTTTGTTTGATTTGGGAAGACTTTCCATGTTGAGCCTCCCATTAATTTTCCCTATACCCTGGAGCTTAATTTGAAGATTCACTAAAAGTTTAGTGGTCTTCTGGAATCTTTTTCTAAAGGGAAGCTTGGGTAAGAGAGTAGGTTCCAAATACTAAGTTAACAAATATCATAGTGTTGTGTGAGTTGCTAAGTCAATTCAACCTTCTAGAACCTGTGAGAGAAAATAACAGATGAAGACAGGCATTGGGGAGTATAAAAAGAGAAAATGAGCAACAGTAAAGGCCGCCTTCATCTTCTTTCCTCCTTTGCTGGATAATCAACAATCCAGCCTTGGCAGGATGAATTAATACACTGTAACAATCTGCATCCAACCAAATGTGTTCTGACATTCATTATGACTTGAATCATGACCCCTTCCACATCCATATACTGGAGTTCTAATTGCCAGAACTGCAGAGAGGAACCTCACATGTATACATGTAGTCAAGAAGAAATAAAAATGGGATGGAGGTGATCCTTAATCCAACATGGTCAATATCTTCTTTAGAAGGACAGTGTGATAAAAAGAGATGCACAGTTCATAAAAGCATGAGTGTAGAAGATGGGAAGATCTAAGACAAGAAACTTCAACCAATCACTAGAGGCCAGAAAGGAGGAATAGCCTCAGACAGAAAACAATCCTGTTCGTGCCACTGTCTTAGATTTCTGGCCCTTATTACTTCAAGAAACCAAATGTGTATTGTTGGAGCTGCTCAGTTAGGGGTACTTTAAAATTCAGCTGCCTATGAAATCCACTGACTTCTGCATCACAACGTAGAACCCCCAGACTCCTAGACATCTCAGGTAAATTTTAGCGTTGGAAATTTGTGGATAAAAGTCATTGTATATATTAGAAGACATATGCCCACTTTAAACTATTTTGAGCCTTGTTGTTATAATTTGTTCACTTACTTACATGCATGCTGTGTATTTATACTAATGTTTATCTGAAAATATTGATTGGGAGAAGCAGTGAAGGAAGATGTTGAAATTAGAAGATTTAGAAGAAACAGCTTATGTTGTTAGTGAGTTCCTGAGAAGAGGTGTAGGACTTCATTCATAGTACAGAGCAGTGCTGGGTTTAGGCGAGGGGAAGGGTACTTCTTGCTTGTCTGGCAGAAACTAGATATGAAGGCTTGTGAAAATCCATCCATCATGACTTCATCAGAGTTTTCTTCTTTATCTCAAGTAAAAACTGAGTTTACTATTCCAAAAATATTGTCTTTGGCAAACTTCTTCGCATTTTTTAAAAATTGATTTAAAACACTATCCGTGTTCCTGGGTAAAGCCAGGAGCCCTCATGTCTATATGACACAACTCCAGTTGCCATGGGCAACTGAATGTTTACTAGAGAAAATATTACCAGTTAATAATAGCCTGTGTGGAAATAATAGCCACTGCTAGGATTTCAGATTTACACACCATCAATTTCCAATTTGCTGAAATAGGTGCAATTTGCTTTCTGAGCTTGCAAGCATGACTTTTTCCAGGCCTCCATGGTCCTTCCCCAGTGCTGTGTGTGCACCACAGACCCACACCCACATACCCATATGCTTCTAAAGAATGTTCTGCTTGTCTCCAACAATGATTGAGGCGAACTGTTATGTTAGAGGTTTGTCCTAACTTCAATGATAGAGATAATAAATGTGTTACAGGGCTGCTACTTATTTGCTTTCGTTAATAGCAAACTCGTCAAGGCACAATTGCAGAAAGAGCATAATTCGTGCTACTTTTTAGACTTAGCACTTTGCCAGGATCTTGTTCCCAAAAAGCATACCAAGAAGCAGATTTGAATTATTTGGTGAGAAAGCATGTCTGTGCATAACAAAAATGCCTTTCAAACAATGCAGCTCACTCCCTTCCTGAGTCTGGATTATTTATGCATATCTTAATTCAATTTTTATTATTAATTTATTCATTCATTCAGCAGATATTTGTTAAAGAATCACTAGCCTAGTTCCTAGGGATGCAGACCCTGACTTTATGCCTTCTTTCTTTTCTTTTCTTTCTTTCTTTCTTTCTTTCTTTCTTTCTTTCTTTCTTTCTTTCTTTCTTCCTTCCTTCCTTCCTTCCTTCCTTCCTTCCTTCCTTTCTTTCTTTCTTTCTTTCTTTCTTTCTTTCTTTCTTTCTTTCTTTCTTTCTTTCTTTATCTCTCTGTCTCTCTCTCTCTCTCTCTCTTTCTTTCTTTTTGTTTTTCTGAGACAGGGTTTCTCTGTGTAGCTTTGGTGCCTGTCCTGGATCTCACTCTGTAGACCAGGCTGGCCTCAAACTCAGAGAAATCCTCCTGGCTCTGCCTCCTGAGTGCTGGGATTAAAGGCATGTGCCACCACTGCCTGGCTTCTATGCTTTCTTTTCAGTGATTCTTCCCAACATAGCATCAGATATACCACTGACTGCCACTGATGCAGCTCAGGAGGACAGAGTTCATGACTTGAACTCTACACCCTCCCTTAGCCTCCTTCCAACCATTCATAGGAGGTCGTGTGCAGGCATGGGGTGGGCGGACTGGTACCTAGGCTTGTGGGAGGAAAATATCCCCTCTAACATCATGGAAACAAATAGCACCCTTGAGAGTTTTGGTTTATGCTTCCAGACAAAATCTGGAGAAACATTCAGCTACCATGGCAACCCATTCTATCACATGTTCCCCAGATCTACAAGGGCAGAAAAATCCACTGAGTTGACCACTTTGACTCTATATAGTAATGGAATATATTCCTATATAGAATATTTGGAATGGAATAATAGGTAGAGGCCAGCTACGAGGAGGGGATCTTTATTTTTAAGCCAGTGGTTATTAATACACAGTGTACATGGAAATGCATAGGCAGGAGAGAAAAGTTAACTTATGAAAAGCAATTTTTTCAGTTTCATACCCAGTGTTTGTAATCCAATATTTCTCAAAGTAGAGCTCAGGAACCAGTACTTTAATAAGCCTTCCAGCCTATCTGAATGATGCTGTAGCCTAGGCCACATGCAGACCAAAGCAAAGAGAGCCTGACATTTCATATCACATCGGAGCAGGCACCAAAGCACAGAAAACCGGGAAGCAAGAGACATAAGTTTGAATGATGTTCTCCCTGATAGATGAGAAGTCTGGTGTAGCAGCAGTGAACATAGAGAAGGGGATTATCTGGAGAGGTGTTGGACTTGCAGAGTCAACGAAGCCTATAGAAAGAAGAGGAGCAGGGAGTCAAGGAGTTATAACCATGGCTCTCCATCTTGCTGGTAAAGAGATACCTTAATGAAGGACCAGGACTGTATGAACTATCCTCCAGTTCAGCACCTAGCCACACCTTCAAGAGTCTTCAATAAGGAGGTGACAGTGAGTGAAAGGAGTATCATTTGGGCTTGTGTGAGACAAAATGCTGAGACCAGGGTGCTTTAAAATTTATTTATTTTTAGTGTTTTTTTTTTAATTTCTACAAGGCATTATACAACACATTATACCAGGAACCAGTGTATGAATGGATAGAAAAGGAAATAGTAAAGGCCATGCCAGAAATTAATTGTGCTCATTTGGGCCTGTCAAATAGGCACACTGGCTTAAAGCTACCTATTCCTAGGTAGGGGATCCTCACAAATAAATGGAATTGGGATTTTTTTTTTGTCCTTTAATATCTCTTGGTGGGTCCAACTCTTCTAAGTTAGAGTTAAAACTAACAAAAGAAATCCTTCTGTGGTGGCTACAGAGTCAGGCAGCATGAGCAGCATCTGGCGGCCAAATGGGCAGTGAGTATGCTGATCTATGGTGCACTTAGCAGGCTTGAATGAGGATACAATAGTAGAGGTGAGAGCACTCTGAAATAGGAAAGCTATAGTCTAGGATTTTTTTTTTTTGATAAGAAATAATGCACGGTTGTATCTTTCTACTAGGGACTTATCCCTTATCATTTACCTGGAAATAATATTCAAGGGGGATGTCGAGTAAGCTATCTCCTCCCCAGGACCATCAATGGAGTCTTGACATCACCTGGGTCATCCGGCAAACCTGTGGAACCATATAGTGAAGACTATATGACACTACTCTAATAAGTTATAGCACCTTGCTTTGTAGTTACCTGCTACATAAATTATTTTTAGGGTAGTTAGGGTCAAAGATACAGAAAGAGGTATTGGAAAGTACACGTCTTCTAGAAGTGGGGAAGTGAATGGTTAGTTTCAAAATAGATATCTTGGCCTGTTCGGATTTGTAATAAACATATATTCCACTTTGGTACTTTGTGCTATAGAACAGGGCCTGGATTTCTGTGATCCACAGGTGGATTTATCAGTCTATTTCTTTGCATACTATCTGTCTATTATCAGAGTTTTCTAGTTGCTAGAACACAGACTGCAAATCCTATATGTTAATTTACAGAAAAAGCTCACCAATGCCCATGTTGACAGGGACCTCTGAACAGGTGGAATTGGTAGCAGGTATTTCCCCAGTGACTGCCATGAGTCAAGAAAATAAATTTGATAGTTAAGGTGACTGGTGTTTGTAAAATGTTTTTTACAATGTTAGTCTAAAGGCTTCTATGAAAGGGCTCTGAGCTGGAATTCTGAATCTCTATTTCTCAGATGAGTTAGAGGAGGAGATGTAAAGCAATTAGCTTTCACTTTGGTGGATCGAACTAGCATTCCTGTGTCCTAAGCCTAAAGCCATGTGGCTTCCACTATTCTGAGTCCACCTCAGAGCTGAAGACATCTACTTACAGGGATGGTTCATCTAGAGGTGTTTCTGAAATTCTGAGACGACCCTTGAGATTCTAGACATGCCAGTCTCTATCTCAGCATTGCAAATTCAAGCCTGTGAACCAGCAAGCTCTTCTTTGAAGAAAAAAAGAGCCTCAGGCAGAATGAGCATGCTGTGTGTGACTTTGTTACTTGCATTTTCAAATAATAAATATTAAAGAATACCTTTATTCTAATAAGGTGATGTGCTGCTTTGAGCAGAGGGAGCTGTGTGACCATGGGCATAGCAACACTATTTCCAAGCTTGTCCAGGACAGAGATGGCACATCTGGAGTGGTCATTGGTCATCAAGAGAACAGAAAAGGACAGGGATCCAGAAGGTGATGAATTCACTCATCTCATTCATGAATCTTTTGCTTAGTTGGCGTTACAGAGAGAGAAGGGTGCCTAGACAACTAGATCATAAGAATGGTTTATTTTGCTGATTCTTACATTCATAACATCCTTTCTTTGCTGCCCAATGACCAGCCTCCTGCTTTATCTCATGGTTGCCTGGTTACTAACAGCCTGGGTGCTGACAAGTTTCTAAGGATGAGAATTTTGGCTCTGTAAGAACTCTAGAATCATGTCTATAAGGACATTTTTTTTTCACTCACAGAGTGTCATCAGAGCAAATTTGTGGTCTCTTAATATTCTCTAGTGGACTGTAAATTTTGAACATGTCCCTATCAAAGGGAAAATGGGACATCAGGAAGTGTTAGGAATGCGTAGTTTCCAGTTAGAATGGAGTCAATGTGACATTTTGTATGATACACTATGTTCTCTGCTCAAAGATGTTCCTGGGACATAAAAAGAAACTTTGTCAACTTTTATGCCAAGTTATGAACAAGGGAGAAACTGGGTGAGAAGAATTAATTTTGTACTTGAGTGCTGTTAGAAAGAAACTGGAATTGTGACCCCTTCTATTGGTGGTACCATCTTCACAATGTGGAACTGACGCTGTTTTTAGTGTCACTTTTAAATAAGTGACAGGAAATCCATTGTGTATGTGATATGCAAATTTTCTATTTAGAAAAAAAAATAACCTGTAAAAAAATATAGGTCTGAGTTACATGCTTTCCACATACTGAGATCTATGTTGGACTCCATAAATAATTCATGAGTATTACATTTTAACACAAATTTAAAAAACGTAAATATAGTGTAAACTTATTGAGGCTAATTTAGCTACTTATGGTTTTTATCAAATCTAGAGAAAGCCTAAGCTTTCATAAATGAACCCTATAACCATCAAATCTTTCCAGTGGTGTGCTCTGCCCTTGGTATACAATATATGGTAGAGAATCTCTCTTTGTAATGTTGGGAGTGAGCCAAATTGGAACACTGAATTTTCATTGCTTGGTTTTATTATTGGTAAAAGAAGAGATTGAATTAGTCCAAGTTTTCCTTTAGCCCTCAGAACACTCTTGTTATTTACCTCTGCTTCCTATGGCCCTGGACTGTGGTTAACATTCCATCTCTTTCCCATGGATCCTTTCAATCTTTTCTCTAGACACAACTATTTTACTATTCTACTTCAGATTCCTCTTCCTTTAGGATTATTCATTCTGGTTCTTTTCAAACTTCTGTATGACTATTGGTTTTATGGAATTTGAAGATACAAAGTCTCACCTTTTAGTCAAAGCAAGTGGCTACTGGATTCCTACTCACATCCAGGAGCAAAGAACCCATTAGTTCCAAAGCTTCACATATTTATGCTGGATCACCTTTCCTTGTACCAAATATGACCAAAATCTTATGTAAGTCACTGACATATTAGATTTATGTAGGGATGCAGCTATTCTATTATTTTTAAAACCCATTTATTTGGGTAATATAATAGCTGATTGACTCTACAAGAGTGTGTTCCACAGCCTTTCCAAGCAAAGCTTATGAATCATTATGATTTCATCAAGTTTGAAAAGAAGGAATGACTGATTAGTGGTATGAATCAATGCCAGCAAATTCACAAAACACATAGCTGTGTTTTTTAACATTTCTGAAAGTGTTAAATGGACAATTTTTGATTAGAAAGAAGGAAGAATGGAGTAGGAAGAGGAGAAGGAGAATGACAAGGAAGAGAGGATGGTACTGGTCTAAGTAATGATGTAGCACATATTCTAACAAAGGGAAAGGTGGTGTTTCTGGCTGAGTCCATTGGAGTAGGGTGAAGCAGGAACATAATTTAGTTTGATCTGATGAAATTTTCTCTGCTTTATTTCAGTTGTCTGGAGAGCATGGAATAAGACAACATTTAGTCACAAGCCTGCAGTTATACAGGAGGGCTAACTTGGTAGCTTAGAAGCTTCTTTTATGGTGAGAAAGTCTCTTCCACACTGAATGATTTTAAGTTTTATTGGGAAATTAAGGTGAGACAGAGAGTGTATATTTGAGCAGTGGTCAAGCTCTTGATAAGAAAAGTTCTGAAAATAATAATGTGTCTTGAGGCTGCTGTTAGGTATCAAGGGCTAACAGAATAAAGATCTCTCCTGACTTGGCTGAGTACAGCCAGGATGTGGCTGATGCTGGTAGACTATTTCAGCTGAAATAAGTCATATTAAAATTTATTATTAGACCTTCAAATTTTACATACCATGTCAATCATATTATTTAAAATAATATAACTAATCTACAAATAGTCAAGTTTTTTTTTTGTTTTGTTTTGTTTTTTTGTTTTTTGAGACAGGGTTTCTCTGTGTAGCTTTGTGCCTTTCCTGGAACTCACTTGGTAGCCCAGGCTGGCCTCGAACTCACAGAGATCCGCCTGGCTCTGCCTCCCAAGTGCTGGGATTAAAGGCGTGGGCCACCACCGCCCGGCCAAATAGTCAAGTTTTAATGTTAGGATTTGAGGCTCAATTTCTAGAGAGACTATTTCTCCAAGACACACACACACACACTATAGAATGCCAATGAAATAAAAATAATTGATTCAAAAATTAGCAGAATTGAAATTTAGAGAAAGAAGAAATCAGGGAGCCTGTAGTTTTTGAGTTAGGTCTTAAAAAACAACAAGCTGAAACACACGGGACAAAGGCATCTGTGACCTTAACTTCTAATTTATTTCAAATGTAGCTGTTCCAGTAACAACATCCCATGCTTCCAGATCTACATTCATCCCACAAATGTTTCCTGTGTTAAAAGTGGGAGGCATCTTGGCTGTGTATGTGTGGGGGAGGGTAGTGGAAGATGGTATTTCCAGAAGTTTTTTTCTCCTACCTTTTAGTTTGCTTGCAAACTATGTTACTATAATCAAGTGTTGGTGTGCCAAACTCATTCTCTCCCAGAGTGAAGCTCTTTGGAGTGTTCATCTTAACAACAAGTAGATCATGTTGGCTGTCCCAACTTGTTGTCCCCACAAAGAAAGATCCCAAATAAACTCACATGTGATCGTTTGTTTTGGCAAGTCCTCTGATCTATGAAGCAGATGCTTTTCTGTCATAGATTTTCTTTTAGAGTATAGTTTGAAGTTCTTCATCTGCAGAAACTGCTTTAATGGCTATAGAAGTCAGAAGTGAGGACTTAAATAGGGATTAATGGCTTGATTTGATCAGTATTCAATAAAGTCTTGGATATGACTCAAGAATTTGGAGGACAGGTGGGCATTTGGATTATATACAACAATGACTCAGATTTTTCTAGCACTATGACTGTATTAGACTGACAACGTGTGATATTTATGTACTGGAAAGAAGCAGCTGATAAAGGTCCTTTAGTTGCAGCTTCAGCCTGTGTGGACAGTGTGCTGTGTGTATTGGCATTTTGTTGCTGTTGTCATTATGAGAGTGGTAGTTCCTCCTCTTGTTACTGTGATAAAATACCCCAACAAACACAGCTCAAGGGAGAAAGGATTGAATTTGGTGTACAGTTCCAGGATACAATCCACTGTGGAAGAATCTTATTGTCCTATACAGCTTGAGCCTGGAACTCCAAACATCAATAATTTTCAGGAACAATTTCCCTCTGAACCTGTGAGGTAACCCTGCTTCGTGTGTTTTTAAATTGCTTGTGGTTTCCAGGCAATTTTTGGTATGCCTTGGTTTGTAGGTACATCCATAGTAGAAACACCCTGCCACTGTGAGGAGGGAGGCTAAGGCAGAGGGATCACTTGAGCTCAAATGTTCAACATATCCTTGGATAATATAGTGAAACCCAGCATAAAAATAATATAAACAAAGTTGTAATGGAGTCCTGTGGCAAAATCTGGCCCCCAACAACACACAGATGCATGCAGATGTGTGTGTACACAATTCATATTTGCAAGCAAGGAAGGTCACGTTATGAAGAACTGGGGTTAGGGTGTCAATAAATCTTTTGGGGCCCATCTAACCCAAAACACAGACATTTCTTATCTCTTTATAAGCTGTAAGATTTACTTTTCTTTTTTTTTAAACCTCTGTAGTCATTTCCCCATAAACAGATCTTTCTATTTTGATCAACAATTGAAAAATGAGAAACTAAGGAATTTTAATTTGTAATGGTCTATGAAATTTGTAGCCATTGAGAATCACAGGAAAAATGGCAATAGATAATGCTACAGCAAATACCCCAAAACCATTAACTTTGTTGTTCCAGGGTATAGGAGTAGAGAAAGCTTTAATTTATGAGTAAGCCAGTCAAAAAATTGTCACTTACATGCTCTGTATTTGAGGAAAAACCCATTTACTTCTGCTAAATTATTTTTCCCTAAGAGAAGCAGAAACTCATTGGCACTTGGTGAACAAGGGGTGGTTGAGACGATGAATGAAGCTTTCTGAGGCATTGGAAATTAGTAGATATTGAGTGGAGATGGTCATTATCTACATAGTATAGGTCTGTAGCTTGACTATGGATGCAGAGTTATCAATAATACATTGACAAGTCACTCACAGCTCATCCAGGGCTTTCCAAGTCAATCTGCAGGCAACAGGTCTTTGCCTCTCTTCCCTCCCTAAACTTCACAAAAGAACAAAATAAATAGAAGGCCAAAGTGATTTCATTTAATACTTTTAAAGTGTGCATTTTGTCCTGGATCTAAAAGAAAATTCTCCTCATAGGTTTGTCTATTTTTTTTTTTTTTTGGTTTTTCAAGACAGGGTTTCTCTGTGTAGCTTTAGTGCCTTTCCTGGAACTCACTCTGTAGACCAGGCTGGCCTCAAACTCACAGAGATCCACCTGCCTCTCCCTCCCGAGTGCTGGGATTAAAGGTGTGCACCACCACCGCCCGGCAGGTTTGTCTATTTTAATGTCTGTCATTATTTTCTTTGTTTAACTGTGTTTACTACAATATGTTAATTAGTTCTTTGAAAATTTTATACATTTATACAATGAATATGATCATACTCCCATTTTCCTTAACTTCCTGAATCTTCCCTGACATGTCTCCCTTCCTCTCTCTCTCTCTCTCTGACACACTAAGTCCATTTAATGCTGTCCATATGTGCTTGAGTATGGAGCCATCCACTGGAACATGAGCAATGTACTAGTGGACACCTCTGAAGTAGAATAATTTCCCTCTTGCAGAAACTATCTGCTACTACTAGCACCTCAGTTATGGGTGGGACCGTGTGAGTTCCCTCTCTGTCTATGCTGTAATTTTGGCAGGCTTGATCTTGTTCGGGTCTCGTGCAGATAACTACAACTGCAAGTTTGTAAGTGCAATAGCCATGCCATAACCAGAAAGTAGCATTTCACATCACTCCTCTCTCTTACGTTCTTTCTGCCTTCTCCTAGGCAGTGTAACCTGAGCCTTGGTGAGGAGGTTGATAAAAATGATCCATTTAGGACTGAGAACTTATAATATTTTATTCTTAATTCTTTGACCAGCTATGAGTCTCTGCATTAAGTGCTCCCTATGCATTTAAAATAAGTTTCTCTGATCGAGGTTGAGAACAGTTTGGCAGTATGAGCATTCTCTTGAAGTCAACTCCATATAAAGAAACATTACCTTTTTTCCCTCTCTATGTACAATGTACATCTGAAGTGAATCCAGAAGCTATCACCATAGAGGTCCATTGCCTTGATGCTTGGATAAAATATGCAACCTGTCATTGGGTTAATATTTGACCACTCACAACTTCATCCTTCTTGTTAGAGATGGGCCTTTCAAAACAGGTTGAATGACACCAGGCTATTCCCCCAGAGGAAAGCCTGAAATTACTAATCCATTTGTTTTCCAAATCTGGGTGAGTCTTGTACTACAAAACTAAAAAGACAATGCTTAGGCAAGGGTGGTGTTTCCACTCAAATCTGGAAAACTATTATTTGCTTCTCATGTGCCAACCACACTGGAAGCTTACATACCCTGAAAGTAATGTATGTGATAGTGGAAACTTGCTCCTCATGTTTCTGTTAATGTTGAGGCGGGCATCATTCCCAAGCTTGCCTGTTATTATAGGTCCATATAAACTGCAGTAAAGTAAGAAACTAAGAGAAAAGAGAGGGAGGGAGAGGGAGAGAGAGAGAGAGAGAGAGAGAGAGAGAGAGAGAGAGAGAGACAGAGACGGAGACAGAGACAGACAAAGACAGACAGAGAGACAGAGAGAGATAGTTATATAGGCATGGGATGTTCATGCTTCTATATTTTTGTACTTAACATGATGTAATTTTCAGAGAAAAAGGTGAAATGTTTTTCAAAAGACTATTGGCTATTCTCCAAAAGCCTCTGGTAAGAGCAGTCTCAGAAGAGCCGACTTAAAGTCAAGTCATTTGACTTTCAAGTCAAGACATGAAACTCAGTCATTTCAGAAGCATAGCAGACTGCGAAAGAACAAGATACTTACATCTGGTTTGACTCAAACAGTTTCACATTTGTGGAATGGTTTCTAAAAGATGTAAACTAGAGCCAGTGAAAAAATGTATGCTCATAATCACAGCCTATGGAGCGCTACATGGTTAGCCCTTTTTCTAGGGAAGGTATTCTAAAGTAAACCAGATACACCTCAATACTTGGGTTAGTTTGGGGTGTTAAATTAGGTCAGCCTTTCTCACCTCATGTGCCAGTGGGCAAAGTGTTCAACTTTCTATTTTCTGTATGTAGAATTACTGGATATGAGGTTTCCAAACAGGTGTCACAATGACTCTATCTCTCTTTGTGTGTATGTGTGTGTGTGTGTGTGTGTGTGTGTGTGTGTGCGCGCACATTAGTGCAAAGACAAAAGCACATGTTCTTGTGTGGGAGACTAAATCATGGAGTATCATTGAAACTTATAAAAGAGAAGGAAGTAGACCGGCAGAGCCAGATCTTCCTATCTCGGGCTGGGTCTTTGTGGCAGCAGTGTGGGACTCAATCTCTCCTTCTTGAACTCACTTCTACCACTGCACTTGCCATGACCTGTTGCAGCTAAGGAGAGCTTCTCAGAGTTTGTGACAGGCTTTGCCAGAGTGATGTCACCCCAAACTGTAACCTGGTCCTGTGCTGTTGTTCCCTTTCAGGGAGGGGGCCAAGTAGGTGCAGAGTTAATGACACAGACTCCAGGAAAATGTCGCAACAACAAGCCTAGTTTATTCAGGAAGATGCAAGCCTTATATACCCTCCACCCCACTCTGGGGGAATGTCTGATGAATATGCATCTGCTGGTATGACATGGCTGCCTCTCATTGGTCTGAGTCATCTCCAGATCATGTCTCAGCTGCTGTTGCTAAGGCCCTTAGGAAGACTCAGGATAGCTCTCAGAAAGTATCTTTTTTACTGGTTTGGGACAGCTGGCCCTCAAGTCTGTTAGGGATGAGTCATCCCACAGACTGCCTTGGTCTTTGAGTCCAAAAAATCCTTTCTCCCTTATCTTGCCTTTGCCAGTACATTTTATCATAGCAATAGAGAAGAAACTAAGAGAACATTAAAAGGATTTATCTGTGTCTCTTTATTTGGACTCTGTGCTTGGGGTATTAAATGGTAAGTCTCAGGGCTGGAGAGATAGCTCAGCAGTTAAGAGTAGTGGCTGTTCTTCCAAAGGATTTGGGTTCAAGTCCCAGCACCTTTGTGGTGGCTCACAACTATCTGTAACTTCTGTTCCAAGATATCAAACACCCTTTCTGGCCTTTGTGGTCACTAGGCAGGTACATGGTGCCAAAATATTTATTCAAGCAAAGCACCTAAATCCATAAAATAAAGATAAATATTAAAAAACCTCCAAGTCTCTCAATTTCATCTTGAATTCTTAAAATTATTGGAAAACAGTGATTATTATTCCATCTCTCTTTAGTTGGTTTTACTGCTTGTCACAAATCCAAAAAACTTAAGAATTTTTCCTATTTTTTGTGTTATGGTTTGCTACATTTGGTGTCCCCTTTGTAAGCTACATGCTCATTATGAACATTTTATATGCTTAAGTAATATAACATGTTACTTTGGTGTACACATCAAACTAAGGCCCTAATATTATAACAATCTTCATTGGCTTATTTATTATATATCATTTTAAGGCTTATGGAGGCTAGAAAGTCTAAAATTTATAGGATAGAAGTTCACCAAACTACAAAAGATAATTTTCTTTGCTTAAATTCTACTGATTTAAGTGTTTTTTTTCTTCCCTAAAAATACTGTCACTAACATATAGATTGGTATTTGATTGAATTTCTGGTTTCTTATTACTTAGGTTTGCATAAACTTAAGCATTGCATATGGTTTCTAGTATTTTTCAAGGATTTTTTCCTTTTCTCTTTTTATGTACTGAAGGAAAAGTAGCAAAGATTGATGTAAAATTATGTAAATTCATCTGTAAATGGCAGGGTAGTAAAAAGTTCCTTACATATATTCTTCTTTTTGCTTCTAGAAGTTTTATGTTTTTATTTAGGTATATATGTGTGTATGAATGTGTATGTATGTGTCTTTGCATGTTTAGGCTCCCATGTGTGCGAGTGCCTACAGAGGTTAAAAAATGGCATTGAATCCCTTGTAACTGGAATCGTAGGAGTTTGTGAACTGTCCCCTGAGCATGCTGGGAAGGGAACTTTGGTCCCATGCAAGAAGAGCAGGTGCTCTTAATTGCTGAGCCATCTCTTCAGTATCCCTCCCCACTTTTTTATATCGCATTTTAAAAATTCAAAATAGATTTTTTCACATAATATATTTTGACTACTTTTTCCCCCTCCCCAGATCCTCCCAGCTCTTCCCCACCTGTCCACCCACCAAAATCCACACCCATTCTTTCTCTCTCTCATTAGAATACAAAGAGGCATCTAAACAATAACAATAAAATAAAATAAAATAAAAATAAACAAAATAGGACAAAAACAAACAAACCAGAAAAAGGGAGCCAAAGGAAAAGCACAAGAAATACATACTACTATTCTGCTAAATGAAACCAGCAATAAAACTATTCCTAATGATATTCTGCTATACCCATGTATCAGTGCCTTACTCAGTCATCATCAGGGAAGCCTCCTCTTGCATCAGATGGGAACAAATACATAGGCCCACTCTGGACAACGTACACAGAGTGAGAGACCTTGCAACTCTCAGTCCTAAAAGAGATGTCTTCAACAAATTCTTTCCCTCAGGGCTCAGGGAACTCTGGGGAAGAGGAGGCAGAAAGAGTGTAAGAACCAATGGGGATGGAAGACACCAAGGAAACAAGGCTCTCCATACTTTTAATTGCTCTTCCAAAAATGAAAAACAGGCTTACAAGCTCGATTTTTAAATTTGTAGGCTGTGATTTCAATTTTGTTCATAGGCCATAGTTTACTAACCATGTAGTGGGTGAAGTTGTAAGTTATTGAATTTTTTTTTTGGTAATCGCTTATACTGCTGTAGGTTTTCAAGTTGGAAAATGTGATTATAATCCTACTATCTCAGATGCTCAGGGGTCAGTTGTGCTGGTGAATAAGAATAGATCTGACTTGACAAATATTCCTTCAGCCGAAGTCACAAAGCATAGCTCATGGTGATGGCAGACCTTGGCCTTGTCCGTGTTCAGCATACAAGAGTTATGAGGTCATGGAGGTTTTCACCCAATTTCAGAGGAAAACTTGGGTGGCCAAGTATTATATGGCAGGGCTTGTCACTACTGTTAGCAGCTTCTGTGTGGATGATCGATGAAGCTGTGGTAGAGACTGCAGCTGAAGTGGGAACCAAGAAAGCTAAACATTCCAGAACCATGGACCCTCTGCTTGAAGTAGCTGTAGGCAGTGCATAAAGCTAGGCAAAGGGAGGAAGCAACCAACACTGCTAGCTATATGGACCTGATAGCTGAGGCCCTGAGGAGCCTGCATCCTGCCACAGGGTTCCTGGATGCCAGACATCCTGGATGTTTACTCTGTTGGTATTTGGTCTTGCTTTTCTCAATTCCCTCCTTTTATTTTCCTTTTGGGTTGGGGGAATTTACTCTGTGGCATTATATACTGTCAACATGAAACTTTCACATTTTTGGTTTTTACAGGAGCTCGCAGTGGAATCTAACATATGAATTTTTCATGATATTCTGCCCCTTCCCCTCATTGACATTAACGTGGGCTGTGTTGTGTGGCATAAAAGTGGTGGGTCCACTTGACAGTGAACAGAAACCTCTAAATAGACAAGTCAAATTTCCTTTATCATATATTGATTATCTTATATCTTGATTATGTTATTGGAAAGGTAACCAACACTGTACACAAATCACAAACTTCACCGATTCTTATTTGTATGATATTGTAAGTTGTTTTCCTCATAAGAAACAACATTCATTTCAAAGTGGTAGAACATTACAGACACACCAGAATGTGCTCCCATCCAATCACTGTATTCCTTCTTCCCAAGGCAGCAATTCACCCGCTAAAACATGGTAGATTATTTTCAGTGTTGTTTCCTCTTTATCTACCATCCAACTTAGGAATTCCCTGTTCTAGGTGGACTAGTGTTAAGCAGTTTGTTAATAACTTCAGTCCAGTCCTTCATTTTTCTAAGACTGGTCCTGGAGCTAGTCTCATGCTTCTAGTACCACCAGGTAGAACTGAGACATTGCCATTCATTCCAATGGGGTGTGTCTAAAATGTATCCTGTCATCCATTGTACTAACTGTATTAATCTGATGCATTGTAACTACTGTAAAGATTATCTCTAATAACTCGTCTTTAATGCTGTATGATTTGCCTTTTCTTTCAATCCTTTGGTAAATTTCCTTTGTATATCTGGTAATTTATGATTGAACATCATACATTCTGTATATTGTCAAGATCATTTGAGGGTCTGTCTACTGTTCCCATACTCCAGGAGAATTTCGTTTTTCTTTTGGCAGAGTTAGAGTAGGTAAAGGTTACCTTAGTCCACAGTAGGAATGAACTTGTTTGAAACTGAATTATAGTTTTAGAAAGCAGGCCCATTTCTTAGCATGTATTGTAGCCTTTGATTAAAGACTACCAAAGGACTTCAAGAAGTTAACCTTTTTGTTATTGTCCCCAAGTCCATGAGAAAGTTAAAATTTCTTCCTATCTTCTAAAATGACTTACTTTCTTCAGTTGGGTTTCTTTCTTACGTCACTTAAGATTTGGCAAACAATGGTTAGGAGGTTAGACAAATTCATTTTTAAGGCTTAATTTCTTTCCTTCCATTTTCTAAGACTCTAACACTAACAGTTTAGTAGCTGTTTAGTACTTTTGAAGATATATAAATGTACACATAATATTTTATTATTATTTCATGTTATTTAGAGAGGTTGGGTTGTAGTATATGAACTTGTTATATTACTAAGTGAAGAATTAAGCTTGATAATTTCTTTGTTAAATTCTTTGCATTGAAAGATATTAAATCATAAACTAAATCTTGACTGTAGTGATCCAACTGGAAAAAGAATTTAACTTGTAGTAATAGCTAACTTCTTCACAGTGAGGAACTTTAAATGCAGGTCCAATGGTGAGTCAGTTCACAGATGGGTGCTATACAGATTTCTTATACACGTCTAAGGCTCTCCAGCAGCAGAGCCAAACCAAAGGCTATTTTGGAACTTCAGAGCAATACATTTAAAAGGTTTCTGAAACTTATTTTCTCATCATGATAATATCTTTTCTATTGCTTAAATTTAACACTCAACACCTTATATGTAGAATAGTAAACAACACACAGAGATGAGACAAAACCTGAAGAAATTATCTAAGAATATACAGTTATATTTTATTTTTATGCTACATTACAGTTAATTCTGACATACTCGAACACAGTGTCCTAAAATTGAAGGCATCATATTTTATAAGGCTAGCACAACATGTTGTCATGGTAATTAAGGTTGTTATGAATGGGAAGCCTTCTAGAGCACATAGTACACAATTCTAAAAAGTAAAAATCACAGCACATTCTGGAATGTGAAGATTAAAAAAATTGAATCCAGTGCTAAATGGTCTTTCCTGAAAACATACATACAAGTAAAATTATACTGACTGGGCAGGTTATTTTTATGAATCTCTATCATTTATCTATGTATGTATGTATGTATGTATGTATGTATGTATCTATCTATCTATCTATCTAATCATATACATACAATAACAATTAATGAAATGAGAGGCCATGAATTTGAAAGAGAGAAAGCAGGGATATATGGGAGGGCTTGGAGGGAGGAAAGTGAAGGGAGGAATGAAATTATATTATAATTTCAAAACTTAAAAAAAGTATAAAAATGTACTCATTTTGAATTATCATTCTTCTTTAACAACATTCCCTTTTCTAAGGCATAATGTATTTCTCTCTGGTTAACTGGCAAGGTGATTCTCTAGAATCTGTTTGCCACACTGAGTACCTCATATTGGGAAGCGTGAAGGACAGTAGTCAAAGGAGCTGGTACAACATCCATTGATGTGTACTTTACTATAAGAATATTGTCATTATTTGTAAAATATTAGTCAATATTGATGGCTTGTGACATCAGTGACTCTACAGATGAATGGTCAAACCTACTGAAATGTCCACTATTCCATGCCACCTCTTAGTTTCAAAGGTTTGCTTTATTTTTACTTTTCTGCTACGATTAATATTAGCAGAAAAGTCAATCCCCAAATTCCACATACTGGAAGGATTAGTCCTCAGAATTTTAAAATAGCATCAGATGATTAGTGACCTACATCTCTGACCTAGTTAGACTTCTTTCTGTTTAGTGTCTTTGTGATTATGAATTATCACAGCTGCCTATGACCTAAGCAAGAAAAGCTTGTGATTCCATAAAACGGAATTTTAAGCTTTGTGTTGGTTTATGGTCATATAATTGCTTTCATTTTCAACAAATATTTCTTCTTTTCATGGAAAGTTTTGTATTTCCTACTTTTATTGAGTGATTTTTGTTATTCATTAGAAGATAGTCCATGTGAATTGTTTTTGTTTTGTGAAGGCCCATGATGGCTTCTCCATTTCTGCTTAGCCCTGTTTTCTAATACTTTTCTTCATTTGTCTGGCCCTTCTAGTCAGCCCCTGGGCTCTGAGTACATTGTGTTGGATTAGTTGGTGTGAACTGTCACCCCAAGTTTCCATAGTGTGAATGCTTTGTAATTCTAAAAGGTCTTATTAAATAAGAAACACAGAGCCAAATAAAGAGTTAAAAGCCCAAGAGGTCAGAGCACTAGTGAATAGGTTTTAGCTTACAAGGCACTGCCATCCTTCCCCTGAGAGAAAGACAGACCTTCTCCTGTGTGACCCGTCTTTTTATTGCCTTTTTGTTCTTCTCATTGGTTCTAAACCCAACCACATGACTTCCTCGTCACTGCCTGTCTATACAGACCTCCAGGTCTCTGCGGTTGGTACTGGAATTAAAGGCATGTGTCCCTATGCTGACTGTGTCTTTGATCACCCAGAGACTTTGCCTGCCATGTGATCGGATTAAGGGCATGTGCTACCACTGCCAGACTTCTGCTAAATGGCTTGCTATTAGCTCTGACCCCCAGGCAACTTTATTTATTAACATACAAATAAAATCACATTTCGGCACAAATAAAATATCAACATAATGCTATTATACCACTATTCCTTATTCTGGTAAGATAATTTCAGCCAATATACTGAACCCCAAATATATATTTATATATGCAAAGGCCATTCTGGTGCTGTAACAATTATGCTACATTGCCTTAAAATTATTAGGTCATGTTTACTTCTTCCTATTAAGTCTGAATTTATGTGAAGGAAAGACATGTCTGTACTATGACTCTTTGAGTTACTAATATTATATTTGGCATTAGGCCCATATAAATAGTTAATAACACTCACTGGAGAAAAAGAGAATGAATCAAAATTAAAAGTCCAAAGGCCAGCATTTCTTTCAGCATAATATACCTTATATTCACTTTTTACCTTTTTTTAATCATTTAATTATACATTTTAAGGGAAGAACAAAAGTATATTTATATCAATGTAAAGTTCTGTGAGCGTATCCAACTTTAATTTTTATTTATTCTATATACACTATAACAAATGAGTTTAACAACATCCATGTGGGTTTTCCTTGGTTGTTCCAATTTCTTATCCCTTTGGTAGTCACTGTCATTAGCAAATCAAGTGATGAAACCAATGCATTGATTGAGTCAGATCTTAGCAGACTGCCATGCCAGCTCTCAGAATTAAATCTCCAGGTGTCAAATGGATAGACTTTATGTCCTTTTGACAGAAATCTTTTTCTGGAGTACAAGCATTCAACCATATAGAAGTAAAAGCTGAATGGGATGTCATTTCTTCCTGTGAAGCAAGAACTTGTAATCATTACCCCATTGTAAGAGACCACAAGGAATTTCATTTGGAGGTTTTTACTACCATATCCAGGTACAAGCAATCATGCTACTTTACAAAGACTCACTGATCACAATGACCATGTTTAGTTTTAACTCAAGAGGAATTAAAAAATAATATGAAAAGACCTAAATGAATAAATAAATATGGTTTTTGGTAGCAAAGACATTGTCTTTATGAGACAACGATGGCTTGTTCTGAGGGAAAGTGTTCTGAGATTACTTAAACATTCTCTCAATTGGAAAGAAAATTTTGTCTGTTCATAATTGTTATTTTTTGCTCAATATGATGGTGCCTAGAGCATTTCTCACCAATTTATTAATTTTAGATTCTACTCAAATGCAGTCAACAGCTATATTCTTCCACTTTGAATTCTCCACAATTAGTAACAGTCCTCTTATGTTCTACATCATTTAAGGTAATCATCTGTATCCATTGCCAAGGCTACCAAATTTATTAAGCCCTTTCAGGCTTCCAACTGTGTTTGTTACCATGAAAACATTGAGTTCCTAGAAGTTAAAAATGTATGTTTAAGCAGCCCATAAATTCTGGCCTCAGATTGAAACCTTTGCCATATGCCAGAGTCAATAACTCTTTAAGTCAGTGTGATCTCAATTCCTGATGGCTTGGTTAACCCACATGATCTTTGTATAAAAATCTCTACATGGGTGACTACTCAACTTAGGCCATGCATACAGGGAAGCAATCCATACAGGGACTTTGTCATTTCCAGGCTATCATATTTAAAAGACTTAGAAATACTTAGAAGGAATCTAAGTATTTTCAGGTTTCAGTACAAAGGGTGCACAATAATCACTGGGAACATTTACAATAGATTGCAGAATCCCATCTGTGCTAGTTTGAGTGTACTTCACTCCCATAAGTTCATAGGGAATGGTATGATTAGGAGGTATGGCTTTGTTGGAGTAGGTATAGTCTTGGAGAAAGCATGTCACTGTGGAGGTGGCTTTGAGGTTTCATATATGCTCAAGCCACATGTAGTGAGACAATCTACTTTCTGTTGCCTGAATATTAACATGTAGCAGTTACCTTTCCAGCACCGTGTCTGCCTGCATGCTGCCACGCCCCACCATGATAATAATGGACTGAATCTCTGAAATGTAAGTAATCCACCACAATTAAATATTTTCCGTTGTAACATTTGCTGTGGGCAGAGTGTCTCTTTCACAGTAGTAGACACCATAATTAAGACAGAAGTTGGTACCAGGGCCTGTAGTATTGCTGTCATACATAGGTCAGACCATGTTTTTGTTAGAAGGAATATGGACTTTGGGACTATGGATTAGAAAAGCAGTTGAATACTTTAAGTGCTGTTAGTAGGAACATGGAAGATAGTGGTGCTGAATGTGGTTTGATGAACTGTGGGAAGCTGGCTCAAGAGGTTTTAGAGGAGAATATCAATATATGGCTTAGAGATTGTTCTTGTGATATTTTGGTCAAGAATGTGCTGTCTTTTGCCTTTGTCCAAAAAGTTTGCCTGAAGCTAAAGTGAAGAGTTTTGGATTAATTCCTGAGGCAGAGGAAATCTCAAAACAGTGTTGTTTTTGATTAAGTCTCTATAGTTTGATTTTACCAATAAAAGACTCGGGAGCCAGATGCTGGGGTGAAAGCCTGCTAGCTCAGAGAGGCAGAGAGAGTGCCCAGCTGCTTCCTCCTCTGACATCATCCCAGAAAAAAGCCTTTCTCCTGCAAGATTCTTTCTCAAATGAAACTCCTCAAACTCAATGTCCTTACCTTCCACTTCTTGTGTATCTCTCTATCCATCCTCCTGACTTCCTCTTATTCTCTATGTTTTTTCCGTCAACTGGTTGCTTGCTCCACCTCTTGACCTGTGGTTGACTTTATTTAATCCTGTTTACAATATTCAAGCAGAAAGCTCTTGGGTTAAAGGTGTGTGCTAGGGCTGAGCCATACCACAACTAGAAACAGGGTTTTTCATAAATAATGCAATCTCAGGGTTCACAGTGTGATCAACTATCCTGCAACATTCCCCCCTTTTTTGTCTAAGTGAAAGGAAGGTTTTAATTTGAACACAGTAAACCTATTCACAACAATGAAGCTGTTCCTGCCAAGCTTTCCACAATGTCCAGCTTGGTTGTATCTGGCAGTTTTAGAATTAAGTATTTTGCACGTCAAATTTCTGTAAAATGCTCATGTCAGTCTCATATAAACTCAGCAATTTCAACGTCCTGAACAGTTTGTAGTCTGAAGCTGATGTTTGGGTGGTGTTTGACAGCTTAGTGCTGATCCTGGCTAGGTAGAGAATATCAGTCAGCCCTAAGGTGCCCACTGTCTGTGCAGAACATCTTATGGTTGTCCAGTGAGAAAGGTTAGCCCCCTTGGGTAAGATGGGTGGCATGATGCTCCTGCTAGCCTGGGGCTCTGAGCCAGAATTTCAGGCTAGACAGCTGGAGATGAGTTATACAACTGGTCCAATTTTCTCTTTTTCTTGGGACATTTTCAATTGGTGATATGTCCTTTTTCTTCAGATATTTCACTTATCCAGTGGTCTCCACATTTCTTAGTTGGATACTTTTATTCTCCTAGAAAGATAAAAGCAAAACTCTGTCACAACCCTAAATCTGGGGGTGTTCCTTTTTTGGCAGGTTATATCTTTCCTAGGGCAAAATGTTTTTTGGCAACAAAGTATTATCTTTCAATTGAAAAAATTCTTTTGAAAATTTCAAACTAAATATAGCTTAGTACGTGTGGACAAATATACCTATATTCTCCTTTCTCCTTATATATAAATTCAAGGTTTAAGTGTATTTATTTTCAGATCACAAAGGACAATTACGTTGAATTTCAGACTGCCTTTGCATACAGCTAATAAATTTAAATCATTGTAATCTTATGTGCTTGCCTCTGCCTCTCAAGTACTGTGATTAAAGGTGTGAACCACTGTCTGGCTATGGATTCTTTCTAGTACGTATTCTCATAGGGTTGTCCTGGTTTGATTTGGCTCTCCATCCCCCATCTCCCTCACTCTCCCCCTTTTCTTAGTGTTAGGGGTAAATTTTCAAGTTTTTCAGATGTATAATCTATCATTTTTGATAATTTATTCTGAATTTGTTGTTATTATTCCTAGCCACTTCTGGAGTCACATGACTATGCATGTGCTCTCAGCAATCAAGCAAAATGCTTAGTCACTCCAGGGCCTTATGTCCTATGTAATCTGTGCACAGCATGGTCACGTAATCTGCATACAGGGTGATCATGTAATCTATGTGCATGTGTGGCATAGTTATGTAAGCCCATATAAGCATGTGCGAGGTGATCTATAAAAGTAGGCTCTACCTGCTCCCTTCTCTCTCTCTCTCTCTCTCTCTCTCTCTCTCTCTCTCTCTCTCTCTCTCTCGGCAGCACCTCCCCCACCCTCCTGTACCTTTCTTTTTGGTAGGCCTACCCACCTCCACCCTTTCACTTCCCTAATAAAAACTCCTATAGTGGTTTCCATTGTACCTAGTATTTTCTCATGCCCGGTAAATAACGCCAACAAATAAATAACATTTGTTCCCTGGAAAATTTTACTATTCTACTCTTAATTAAACTTGATGCCAATTTGTCCACTATTTCAATATTTCCAGATGTCTTATCTGTCTTGCCTGTATGAGATTCATAAAATTTGATGTCTTTGCTAAGTTTTGCCAGGTTTTGCCATTTCCATTCATGCTTCCCATGACCAGATATCTTTGCCATTTATCTGCCAGTAATTTTCCATTTTGATGACCATGTATCTATACCATTGCACATGCTTGGAGAATTGGAGAAGATATAGATTTTCTTTTTGCCTTCCTTATGTTTGTCTTATAGCCAATACTGCTGCTATTACTTCAGCGTGTTGTTCTGATTTGGTAGTTCCTTCCTCAGTGATAGCTATGGTGATATTTTATTTGTACTGAAATGTGATTTTATTTGTATGTTAATAAATAAAGTTGCCTGGGGGTCAGAACTAATAGCAAGCCATCGCAGAAGCTGGGCGGTGGTGGTTCATGCCTTTAATCCCAGCTCTTGGGAGGCAGAGCTAGGCGGATCTCTGTGTGTTCAAAGATACAGCCAGTATGGAAACACATACCTTTAGTCTCAATACCAACCATAGAAGACCTGGAGGTCTGTACAGACAGGCAGTGACGAGGCGGTCGTGTGGTTGGGTTTACAACCAAAGAGAAGGCAGAACAGAAAGCCTTTATAAAGACAAACACACAGGAAGTAGCTCTCTTGGCAGAAGAGGATAGCTGCAGAGTGAAGGGTAAGGCTCTTAGCTCTGACCTCTTGGGCTTTCATCTTTGCATTGGTTCTATATTTCTTATTGAATAAGATGGTTACTTCTACAGATAGCCATTCCATCTCTTGATCTGTTGGCTGCCACTTTCCATGAGTTTTGGTTCCATCAGTGGTTGATAAACCATCAATAAACCATGTGTTAGTCAAATTTGGTGACCATTCCATTAGTCCCCACAGTTCTATAGCTGCCTCTTTTGGGGGGAGGGGTGAGTGGTTTAGGGATGAGGATTATAGGCAACTGAGCTATTTCCTCGGCATGAGAAGGCAAGACACTTTTGCTACCATATCTTGGTCTTGAAGTAATTCAGAAAGGTACTGTTTCTACTGTAATACCTTTTCTTCCATGCCTAAACCTGTGAAGGAGTCCACCTTTGAACAGATCTAAGCCATCATAGTAAAGGGTACCCTTATTACTATAGGGTGGTTGGCAATGACTGAGTATAAGGTTCTCCATGCCTGGATTTGTTTCTCAAAGAGAGAATATTTATTCTCTATGTATGGAAAACATTTGCAACAGAAGCCAACAGAAAAAATGTCAGTGATCTCCTTTTTATTTTATGAAGAGTCCCCAGTTGCCAATTCATCCATAAATATGGTATCATCTGGTTCAATATTGGTTAGGGTTGCATGCACGGATTAGAGCTTACTGGCAGTTGCAAAGCTGCTCTTCATTCCTGTCCCATTGGGAATCAGCTGCCTTTCTAGTAACCCTATAGAAGGATTTTTATAATAATCTGCAAATATGGTATGTAATTTTCTAGTGTGGAACTATACCAATTAAAAGCTGTATCTGAGTTTTGTCCCTGGGTAGTGGGATTAAAGGCATGCCTCACCAACATCTTGTTCACTGTAACTCTAGAATTTAGAAAACAACTAATTTATAGAGGTCTACCTGTCTCTGCTGGCATTAAAGTCATGGTCTATCATACCCTGCTCAAATATTTTATCTTAGCTCCACATCACTCTAACCCTTAGAGATTTAGAAAACAAATTTGAACTGTAACTCTTTGAATTTACTTAAAATATTTTAAATTTCTTAGCTGTGCTTTTAATATCAAACAGTAAAGATACCCTTTTTATTTAAGATGAAAACTGAAAAGCCAATGTCCAAGATGGCATGGGTTTAATGGCAATCTACATTCTAATATTCTAACATGAAATTAGGACACATGGTTTAGAAAAACCTATTTTTTATTTCATGCCAGTAAGGCAAGTGTACCTTTGGTAAATTATTCAAAAATATTATTTTTTACTTTTATTTTTTTCATGTCTGATCAAATGAAAGGCATTTGTTAGTCTTTATAAGTTAGTTGAGATTGAATGACTATCTGATGCACTATTGATTCTCTTTATTCAAGAGTCTCTCTTGCTCAGATCTAATCATTATCAATCTCAATGGTATCCACAGCTTTTCTTCTCCTGTGGAAATAAAGGAAAAACCTCTTCCTCAATGTAACACATATCCAGGTTTCCATTCTGAGGTTAACCCCTCTTTAAAATATACAGGCTGATTTAACTTTCTACTATCCAATGTCTCTCCTCAACTGCTGTTCTTTTCTCATTAGCATTTAAAAACTTTAAAGTCAATAAAGCACTGTGCAATCTATCTCTGGGATGGAGGGGCTTTATAATTCTCTTTTATTTATTGAGCACATCTTTTGAAGGGCAATTAGCTCTTTCTATATCTGTTTGTCCTGTAGGATAGTGTAGTATACCTGTAATACTCTTTATGTTGTGATATGCAAAAACCTGTTTCATTTTACTAGAGACATATGATGGAGCATCATCAGTTACAATTTGTACAAGCATCCTCCTAATAACCATAACTTCTAATAAATGTGTAATTACAGAATTAGCCTTTTGAGAACTTAAAGCAGTTGCCAATTGCAATCCTGCATTTGGTATGGCACACATACTTTAATTTTCAAAATTCTGCAAAATGAAATGCATCCATTTGCTAAATTTCATTTCTTGGGGTACCTTTTGGGTTGCTTCCTGCACATAATGGAGTTTGTTATACAAAGAACAAGTAGGACATTTCTTTATAATTTCCTTGGCTTATTGCCAAGCGATAGAAAAAATATTTCTTCAAACATTTGCTGTTATCATGGTGTTTTATGAAATTATGATGCTTTTAGCACATTTCCTATTAATTGCTGATCAATTTCATCATTACCTTATGCTAGAGGGCCTGTTAGACCTATATGGGATCTGATACATATTACATACAATGGATGATTTCAATTTCTGATTACTTGTAGTTTAATAAATAGCAAAGTTAATTCTGAATTATTTGAGCTAAGTTCCACAGTTTCAATATGTAAAACAATACTTTCTGTATACTGAGAGTCAGTAACTATATTAAGAGATCCAGGAAAATCTAATAACTACTGTAAGAATGTCATACAGCTCTGAGTTTTGAACTGAATTATAAAGGCTTTGAGCCACTTTACTTATTTTTCCTGACTTACAACCCACCTATTCTGATTTATTTGCATCAGTATAAAATGTAAGAGCTCCAGAAATTGGTGTCCCTTTTACTATATGAGGGAGAATCCAATTAGGTCTTTTTATAAACTGATGTCTTTTGCTTTTGGAATTTGTTGTTAATATCTCCCCCCTAAATTACTGCAAGCTCTTTGCCAGTGTTCACTTTCTGCCAATAATAAGACTATTCTACATTAGTAAAAGGTACCACAATTTCTGCTGACTCTATTTCTGTTAACTGGCAAAGTTTCATTTTTCCTTTCAGAATCAGTTTAGAAACCTTTTCTACATAGGTCTTTAACTTTTTACTTTGTTTGTGTGCTAAAAGTATCCATTGCAAGATATTATTTTCCTTCTGCATAAGAATTCTTATGGGAGTATGAATAAAGGCAAAATAGCTAAAATTCAATCAAGTGGTGGATCCAAGGGATCCATATGTACATTCTATAATTTTTTTTCTACCAAAGCCAATTCTCTATCAGCTTCAGCTGATAATTTTCTTGGATTATTTGAGTCCTTATCATCTTGTAAGGTTTGAAATAAATTATTTAGCTCTTGCATAGTTAATCCAATTGTGGGCCACAGCCAATTAATATCTCCCAGCAATTTTTGAAAATCATTAAGAGCTTATAATTGATATTACCTGATTCTTATTTTCTGTGCTTGAATTTTCTGTAAACCTATCTTATATCCAAGATAAGTAATCGAATCTCCCCTTTGTGTTTTTTCAGGAGCAATTTAATATCCCCAGCAAGGCAAAATTCTCTTTACTTTATCAGACATTTTTTTCTGAGGTATCTGTATCTGAATCAGCCAGTAAGATATCATTCATAAATGATACATTTTGAATTGAGGAAACTGTTTACAAATTATTTTTGAAGTTGTTGTACAAAATATTAACATAAGGTGGGGTTGTTTAGCATTCCTTGTGGAAAAATTTTCCACTTATACCTTTTACCAGATTGAGTATTATAAGTAGGCACAGTGAAGGCAATTTTTTTTCTTTATCCTGTTCTTGTAAAGGTATAGTAAAAAAGTAGGCTTTTAAATCAATCACTATAATAGCCCATCTGTTAAGTGATAAAGAAGGCAAGGGAATTGCAGACTGTAAAGTGCCCATTGACTGCATCACCTCATTTATGGCTCTTAAGTCTGTTAACACTCTCATTTTCCAGATTTATTTAAATGATAAATATAGGAGAATTTCAAGGATGGTCTACTCTTCAATATGTTAAGCATTTAGCTGCACTTATACCAATTGTTCTAGTTTGTATAATTTTTCTGGCATCAAAAACCATTGTTCCACCCAGACAGGTTTGTCAGTTAACCAATTTTTTTTTTGCATTTTATCCTATGTTTTATTCATTTTTCTAAACATATTGACTGACATAAAATATTTAACATACATATTTACTATATGTCATGTAATCATTACCTAATGTTTAAGTCATAGTCTATTTATCCATCTTCTCAGACATTTATCATTCCTCTATGGTAGAAAGCATTCAAAACTCTTTTTTCTTGTTTCCTAAATACACAATAAATTTTCATCCATGAACATTCTAGCATACCAGAAGTTATTATTTAAATCCAACTGACCTACTCTGGTGATCGGATGGCCAAACACCTTAACTGTCATGATAGAACCCTCATTCAGTGACTGATGAAAGCAGAGATCCATGGCCAAGCCCCATGCAGAGCTCCAGGAGTCCAATTGATGAGAGAGAGGAGGGATCATATGAGCAAGAGATATCAAGACCATGATTGGAAAAAGTACAGAGACAACTAGCCAAGCTAGTGGAAACACATGAACTGTGAGTCAGTTAACCATTTTGAAGATAGGGCTGTTACTACCTTTGAAAGATCAACAGCTGCCATGTCCTGCTTATGTACAATCTGAATGGTCTGTGACTGTTCTTCATAATACCTTTTAATATTTTTCTTAGAAACATTGTTTTATTGTTTGTTTCTGAGATTGGAGGATTTTTAATCTGTGTTTTTCCATTGCTGCAACAAATTACATGCCCAGATTCATGGCTATATTTGCTACATATGGCTTTAATTTTACTATTTGTCTTTCTGGCCCTATACACTCAACCTTTCTTGCATTTTCTGAGATAAAGTTCCAGTCCCTAGAAGCTGTATATTTACCTCCTGGATAGGCTAATCTGGATGCCAAGATTTTGGTGAAATTATTGTTACATATGCTCCTATGTCCATTGAACCTTCAGTTGCAATGCCATTCATTAGCATTTTTAGCTTGGTCTTTGATCATTTATAACAGTTTGCCAAAATACTTGTTTTTCTGGTCTCTCTTGAATTTTTTGTTTTATCTGATGGAGCTGTTATGTCCTTGATAACATCCATAGCAGTGTTGTTTTTAACAACAGACATTAAATGTTTTAATTGCCTCGTGGATGAGTTTCTCTGATGTTGAAAGGGAATGATTGAATCGAATTTATTATTGGGGGCCTGTGAGAGGTCCTTTGGGATGTTTCCCAATGGCAAAGGGTTACCTTGCCTGTCCCTTGTTGATCTGTATCCATTAGTCTAATGCTGGCCTTTGCCATATCTTCTGCATACTCCAGAAGCCTGGCTCCTTCTGTTTGGATTATCTCTAAAAAGGACAGTTTCTAGAAATGTTTTACCTGTAAGACATTCAAATGACCTTGCTTACCACAATTAAAACATTTGACATTTTGATATTTCTTAATACTTTTAGAAACTACTTCTCCTATTAGAGTAACATCATAAACATGAGATGCAATATCAGCCATATTTCTATTCATTCATTCACTCATTCATTCATTAGTTCATTCATTCATTTATTGGTGCTGATCTTGCCTTTAAAAGCTTAATCACCCTTTTGCATTCTAAATTAGCATTTTCAAAAGCCAAATATTTGATTAATATTTGTTTAATTTCTGAATCTGATACCATTCTATTTATAGATGAAGTCAATCTTTGAAAAAAAAATCAGTAATTCTTCTTTTGGGCTTTATATAATTTTAGTAAATGACTCAGACCTCTTTCCTGATTGTTCAACCTTGTCCCAAGCATTTAAAGCTGCTAAACCACATAGCACCAAGGTGTGATCATCAAATTCGAGCTGCTTTTGCAACTCAACATGTTGGCCTCCCCTAGCAACTGACCTTGGGAAATATTAATACCTCTAGCCCTGTTTTGTTGTTCTATGGTCCCAGCTTTCTCTTTCAATCATGTTTGCCACTGTAAATGAAGAGCAGCTCCAATGTTGCTGTTGCCAAATCTTTCCAATCTTGGTGAATAATTCTGTCCTGAGTTGCCCATGAGTTTAATATGTACTTCACGTAGGGTGAATGCATACTATATGAAATGATTGCTTCCTTAAATATCTTCAAGTCTAATATTTTTAATGGATTCCATTTAACTTCTTGATAACCTTGGGGATGCTTATAGTCTGCTAGTAGGTCTTGTATATTAACTGGATAAATTAAGGCTTTTTTTTAAAACAACCTTGGACTGCCTCTTTTCATTTACATCATGCAGTGACATGGTAGGTTCTTGCCTAATTTCCTCTGTCTGTGTATGTGTATTTTTCTTACTTTAATTTACAAGTCTCTTTAAGGCTTGTGTATTGTCATTCCACTTTTCATATTTGACACAAAACACCACTATTGCTATTAAAAGTAAAATATGAATTACCAGACTGATAATAATTATAATTGATATTGTATCAGTCTCAGTTAAAATATTTATTTTTTTATTTTCTGCTTCTATTTTTAAGCCATATGAATTAGCAGTAACTGTGGTCTTAATGCCCTGCATTATGATATTTCCCATCCTTAACATGGGATAGATTTTTTCTTTTGATATTAATTAACTCTCTCATTGAGGACTTCCTGGATATCTTACCATATCTGATGACTTCTCAGTTTGTCTTCAGCTGCTGTAATTTCTCTGTCCCTGTGGTTGTGCCCCATATTGGGTACCAAATGTTTTTTTTTTACTAAGTTTCTATAGTTTAATTTTACCCATAAAGACCAAGGAGATAGATTCTAGGGTGAAAGCATGCTAGCTCAGAGAGGCAGAGAAAACATCTAGCTATTTCCTCCTCCACCAACATCCCAGAAAAAGCCTTTCTCCTATACCGTCTTAAACAACTCCTCAAACTCAATGTCCTTCCTTCTGCTTTCTGAGTGTCTCTCTGTCCATCCTCCTGATTCCCTCTTAATTTCTATGGTATGTTTCCTATCAACCTGTTGCTTGCTCCACCTCTTGACTTATGGTTGATTATATTTAATTCTGTTTATAGTATTCAAACAGAAAGCTCTTGGATTAAAGGTGTGTGCTAGGGGTGAGCCACACAAGTGGAATCAGTTTTTTTTTTCAGTAAATAATACAATCTTTAGATTCGTTGTGATCAAATATCCTGCAACAAAACAGCCTAGTGTAGACTATGTTGTGTGGCTAATAGTGTTAACTCTAATGAAGACATATAATGAAAAGGAGCAAGTATAACAAAGAAAAATACTTGAGGAGAAAAGGAACACCAGAAAGTAGAATGGAGCTAAGTCTTGTATTCAAGAAGATAAACAGATGAAGAAATGGAATAAAGGGAGTGGTGACCTCAGTCCAAGATCCTGCCCAGCTAAATTTCCAACTTGTGAAAAAGAATTAAAGAAAAGCTTAGAGCTGGGTGTGGTGGTGCATGCCTTTAATCCCAGCACTCAGAAGAAAGAGGCTGGCAGATTTCTGAGTTGAGGCTACCCTGGTGTACAGATCCTGTTTTAGGATAGCCAAGCTCAAGCAGTGAAAAACAGAAAGCTGATGAAGATTTAATTAAAGAAGGGGCTATATTACAGCCCTCATATGCAGCAGAACTTGTAGCTTCGACAATGTGGTTCTCGAGTTAGGATAGAAGAAAAGCCTCTAGTTCCTGTTCCTCACACCTTATATACCTTTTAGGCTTTTAGCACCAGTTCAGCTGAGATCTATTCCGGTGAGGACTTGGAGGTTTTCAGTCTGAGGAAACAAAATCAGCTGAGGAGTTGTCGAGGTGAGGTTGGCTGTGGCTCATTCTGTTTCTCTGTTCTTTCCAGAGTAGAAGACCAAATCAAGGGGGTGAGTATATTCTCTTCCTTTGTAACAGTTACTGAGCAAGGCATGTAGAAGGTGCTTTCCTCCTTTTTCCAAAACTCCTTTGTCCTCTGAGCTGTGAAAGGAAAGGCCATCCCAGGGCAGGGAGGGACTATTGTGTCTTTAGGATGCACAGGTCAGCACTGGAAAAGCAGGAGTGAAAGCTGAAGAGCCAGTGCCTGCTGCTCATTGCCTTCCCTAGCTGTTGGCTCCCATTCCAGGCAGGCTTGCCCAGTCCTTAAGGCTAATGAGCTATGTTCTTGCTTTGACTCTGGGCAGGCCACACACTTTGCAGGCTGGTGTAAGATGAGAGCGATGAAAAGGAGTTACCAGAAATCACCTGTTTTGTCTCCTTGCAAGTTAAGAAAAGCTGGATAAAGACCCTTTTCTTACCATTCTGTACCATTTTATATCAAAGCCAATCCTGACCCTCATGAAGAACAGACATGAAATCCTGATACTTGACTGAATTTATTTATATATTAGATATTCTCTCACTATGGCAATGTGCAGCAGTGGCTGGCAGCCCAGAACTAATCATGCTCCCTTACCCCAACCCCCTGTTTCCAGGAAGTAGCACATTGATGGTTAACAGACCAGGCTATAGAAAGCTTCACTTTCTCATAATTTCTGTGACTATATTGCATTGTCTGCCAACCATATACATATGGATAACTAAAAATGTGAGAGGCATGTATTTTTCCAGTCACATTTAATTGCATCAACTTGGAGTTCTCATTGGCTTTTGTAGCAACAGCTAATGAGCCATATGTGGAAGAGTCCAGATGTTTGGATTATATGCTTTTCCAATCCATTATGCAAATATCCATTTATGACAATGTGTGGCATTGCATGGAAAGGAGAAGGGCTGCATCACCAGTAAGGAAATCAAAGTGGAGGCTAATTACACTGTTGCTGTTTGCAAATGGGGATTTTCTTTCCAAGAGTGTTATTTTCAATGTGAAATAATGGGGTTGAAGAACGATTTGTGGCTTGTGTTTTCATGGACTCTTTTACTTGTTATTATTTGTGTAACCATATGTCTACTCTAATAGAACTGTTACCCACAAAAAAATAAAATGTGGAATAAATATAATGGATATAAACTGCTAAATGCACAATGACTTACAGCTTCCTGAAGGGGCTACAGGAGCTAAACATTTTGGTATTTGAAAATATGGGATGGGTATTATTATAAGTGGGAAGAATCCAATGAATGAAAGTAACATGGTGCAAAAGGTGAAGTGTTTTCAGCAGTTACTGTATTACTATGAATATCTACCTTTTTAAGTCTTCTTTTTAAAATGAAAGTGGGTATGGAGTATTTCAACAACTCAGTTTGCATTCTAATGACATGAAACTGAAAGGCCCTCTGTCCTCTAGTAAGAGCTTGCTATTTTACCTCAAAAATAAAGTACTCATGTCCCCTCATTGGAGCTCCCTACTTTATTTGGTTAATAGTCCAAAAAAAGTCTAGAAACTCAGGTTCCTCAGCATGAGCAAAGGATAACATAAACCTAGGAGACTGAGGTGTAAAGAGAGAAGACAATTTTGGGGCAACTTGGATCCAGGAATCCTGTGGCAAGATGTTCTTGGATTATGGTCATTCAAAGGTATGAGGGTGACTGCTGGGGGTCAGTTCTCTCCTTCCTCTGTTTGGAGCCCAGGGTTCAACTCAGGTTCTCAGGCTTGGTTCCCTACTGCATTGTGGTGTTATTGTGTTCCCTAAAATATTGTGCACTCTAATAAACTTATCTGGGGTCAGAGAACAGCCACTAAATACAGAGGCCAGAAAATGGTGGCACTCACACCTTTAATCCTAGCATTCCAGAGGCAGAAATCCTTCTGGATCTCTGTGAGTTCAAGGCCACATTGGAAACAGCCAGGCATGGTGACACACGCCTTTAATCCCAGGAAGTGAGCCTTTAATCCCAGGAAGTGAGGGCAGAAAGCAGAAAGGTATATAAGGCATGAAGACTAGAAACTAGAAGCATTTGTTTGGTTAAGCATTCAGGCTTTCGAGAAGCAGTTCAGCTGAGATTCATTTGGATAAGGACTCAGAGGCTTCCAGTCTGAGGAAACAGGATCAGCTGAGGAACTGGAGAGGTGAGGTAGCTGTGGCTTGTTCTGCTTCTCTGATCTTCCAGCATTCACCCCAATAACTGGCCTCAGGTTTGATTTTATTAATAAGTAACTTTAAGATTCATGCTACACTGCATCATCTTGTAGACCCTAAATTTTGTATGTGTGTGTGTGTGTGTGTGTGTCTATCATCTTTATTTATCTCCCTGTTCCTTTCCTATTTAGAGAAGCTCTTGCCCTCATTTACCCTATCAAATGACTTGTACTGAACTATTCTCCTCTCTGTTGCTCCCCAAACTTGCTTCTCTGGCTACCAGCCCTTTTTACTTTCCTGTTTTCTACAGTTACTCCAGGATATGTACTCATACCTGAAGAACTGGAGTTAGGAATCACATAGAGATAAATTTCTTAAAATGAAGTAAAGGAGAGAATTAATTCAATAAAGTTCAGGGTTAATGTCAACCTCTTACTCTTCTTATCTTAAAAATGGAAACACAATAGCACTGGTAACACTTTTCTTAGCTGTAATAGAACAAATTATGCTATTGGATGCTTTAATCCAGTGGTTAAAAAGATCAACAAGATATGCTACTATGGGCCAATATCATCTGCTTTGAATCATGGCACTGATGGGGAAATTATGCTCCACAGGGCACAAGACATGATGATATGTGTTTTCTTTAATCAAAGAATACCTCCTATCTTAGGGTTGCTATGACTGTGAAGAGACACTGTGACCATGGCAACTGTTATAAAACATTTAATTGAGGTGGCAGCTTACAGTTCAGAGTTTTAGTCCATTATCATCATGACAAGGAACATGGTAGCATGCAGACAGACATGGTGCTGGCCACGTCTTGATTAGAAGGCAGTAGAAAGTGGACTGACTGTCACATTGAACAAACCTTGAGCAAAAGAGACCTCAAAGGCCACTCCCACAGTGACACACTTCCTCCAACAAATCCATACCTTCTTCAACAAGGCCACAATGTAGCTAGAGTTTTCCTGCCTGGCCCACAGTCAGGACAAATCTATCACCCGCCAGTCTCACAGCCGCTCAGACCCAACCAAGTAAACACAGAGACTTACATTGTTTAAACTGTTTGGCCTAATGGCTCAGGCTTCTAGCTATCTAGTTCTTACATCTTAAATTAATCCATTTCTATAAATCTATACCTTGCCATGTGGCTCGTGGCTTACCGGCATCTTCACATGCTTCTTGTCATGGTGGCTGGCAGTGTCTCCTTCCACCTTCCTGTTCTCTCAATTCTCCTCTCTGTTAGTCACGCCTATACTTCCTGCCTGGCCACTGGCCAATAAATGTTTTATTTATTGACCAATCAGAGCAATTCGACATACAGACCATCCCACAGCAACACAACTCCTAATAGTACCACTCCCTTCAGAGTTTCGCCATTTTCTTTCAAACTACCACATTCCACTCCTTGGCCCTCAAAGGCTTGAAGCCAAACCATAATGCAAAAATGCATTTAGCCCAACTTCAAAACTCCTCATTATCTATCACAGTGTCAACAATGTTTAAAAGTCCAAAGTTCAAAGTCTTTTCTGAGATTCATGCAATCTCTTAACTATAATCCCCTTTAAAATAAAAATAAAAAATACATACTTCGAACATAAAATGACACAAGATATAAATTACCATTCCAAAATGTAGGGAAGGGAGCATAGTAAGGAAATACTGGACCAAAGCATGACCGAAAACCAGATGGGCAAACTCCAAACTCTGTATCCCCATATCAGATATAAAAAAGCTCTTCAGATCTCCAACCCCTTTCAGCTTTGTTGAGTACAATATACTTCTTTCTCTTGGGCTGGTTCCATTTCCTGTTAGCAGCTTTACTCAGCAGGTGGATCCTGTGGTTCTGGCTTCTCTAACATTTTGGGTTCTCCAAGGCAATGCAAGCTTTATCTTCACAGCTTCATGCAATGGCCTCTCTAGGCCTCCATTCAGGGACACTCCTGACACATGCCTGACTTCATGGCTTTACTCTATAACTCCTTTCTTCTATTCTTAACTCCATAACCATGTGGCTAAAGCTGCCAAGTTCTGCTGCTTGCTGGGGCTGGAACATGTAACCCTCATTCAATTATGTCTTCACCACCTTTCTGTCTTTAACTGCCTAATCTTGGCTGTCCTGAAACTTGCTCTATAGATCAGGCTGGCCTCAAACTTAGAGATCTGCCAGCCTCTGCCTTCTGAAGGCTAGGATTAAAGGTGTGCCCCACCACATCTGGATCTAAGCTTTTCTTTAATTCCTTTTCACAAGTTGAAAATTTAGCTGGGTAGGATCTTGCCCTGAGATCACCACTCCCTTTATTCCATTTCTTATCTCTTTATCTCCTTGAACACAGGATTTTTCTCTATTTCACTTCCTGAAGCACAGACTTTCTCAGTCTGTAGATTTTTATACTTTTATTTGCTCAGCTTTCTCCTTTTCATTATAAATCTTCATCAGAGTTAACACGAATAACCACATAACAGAGTTTTTACTAGGCTGTTTTGAGATTTCTTGGCCCATGGAATTAATCCAACACTCCACTTTAATCTCAGGCAGGCTTTTTGGACAAGGGGAAAAAACAGCCACATTCTTCACTGAAATATCACAAGAATGATCTCTAGGCTGTATACTAAAATTCTCTTTGAAACTTTTTGAGCCAACACCCCACAGTTCAAATAACTCTTAGCACCATTGCCTTCCATGCTCTTACTAGCATAGCCCATTTAGCCTTTCCTAAAACATTCTACTGCTTTCCTAACCCAAAGTACCAAAGTCCAAATTCCTCCAAACAAAAGTATGGTCAGACTTATAACAGCAATAATCCAGTCCCTGGGACCAAATTTTGTCTTAGGATTTCTATTGCCATGAAGAGATACCATGATTAAGGCAACTCTTTTTTTTTTCTTTATAAGAAATTATTGCCGGGTGGTGGTGGTGCACGCTTTTAATCCTAGCACTCAGGAGGCAGAGGCAGGTGGATTTCTGTACATTCAAGGCTAGCCTGGGCTACAGAGTGAGTTCTAGGACAGGCTCCAAAGCTACACAGAGAAACCCTGTCTCGAACAACAAAAACAAGCAAACAAACAAAAATTATTAATTTTACATACCAACCACTGATCCTCCTCTCATCCCTCCTCCTGCTCCCTCTCAGTCTTTCCCCTCCCTAACCCACCCTCCATCTCCTCATCTGAAAAGGTAAGGCCTCCCATAGGGAGTCAGCACAGCCTGGTACTTTCAGTTGAGGCAGGTCCAAGCCCTTCTCCCCTGCACCAAGGCTGTGAAAGGTGTTCCACCACAGGTAGTGGGCTCCAAAAAGCCAGCTCATGCACCACTAGGGATGGATCCTGATTCCACTTCCAGGGCCCCTTAAACAGACCAAGCTACACAACTGTCTCTCTTATGCAGAGGGCCTAGTCTAGTCCCATGCAGGCTCCATAGGGACACATAGATTGCACTGGGAAGGGGAAATGTATGAGATCTCCTGTAGCTTGAGTTTTCCTGCCTGGCCCACAGTCAGGGCAAATCTCTCTCACCTGCCAGTCCCACAGCCGCTCAGACCCGACCAAGTAAACACAGAGACTTATATTGGTTACAAACTGTATGACCGTGGCAGGCTTCTTGCTAACTGTTCTTACAGCTTAAATTAATCCATTTCTATAAATCTATACCTTGCCACATGGCTCGCGGCTTACCGGCATTTTCACATGCTGTTTCTCATCATGGCGGCTGGCAGTGTCTCTCTCTCTCTCAGCCTTCCACTTCCCAGCTTTATTTTCCTCCTTGTCCCGCCTATACTTTCTGCCTAGCCAATGGCCAATCAGTGTTTTATTTATTGACCAATCAGCAACACATTTGCCATACAGAACATCCCACAGCAATCTCCTGAGTAAACTGGGGTTGAGGGGGACAACAGAGGTGATGGGGGATGAGAACCTAAGGGAATGGGATGGTTGAGCTGGGTAGGAATGGAGTAGGAGAGAAATGAAAGAGATACCTCGATAGAGGGAGACATCATGGGGATGGGGCAAAACCTGGTGCTAGGGAAGTTCCCAGGAATCCACAAGGATGATTCCAGCTTAGACTACTAGCAGTGGTGGAGAGGCTGACTGAGCTGGCCTACCCTGATAATCAGATTGATGAATACCCTAACTGTCATCATAGAGCCTTCCTCCAATAACTGATGGAAGCAGATGCAGAGATTCACAGTCAAGAACCAGGCCAAGCTCCAGGAGTCCAAAGAGAGAGAAGAGGGATTCTATAAGCAAGGGGCATCAAGATCATAATGGGGAAGCCTACAGAGACAACCAAACCAAGCTAATAGGAACTCATGAACTTTAGACCAATGACAACTCTTATAAAAGAAAACATTTAATTGACGTGGCAGCTTATAGTTCAGAGGTTCTGTCCACTATCTTCATAGCAGGGAGCATCACAGCATTCAGGCAGACATAGTGCTGGTTACATCTTGATCAGAAAGAAACAGGAAGTGGACTGGACTGACTGTCACACACTGATTGAAGCTTGCACAAAAGAGACCTCAAAGCTCGACTCCACAGTGACACACTTCCTCTAACAAGGCCACATCTCCTAATAGTGCCACTCTCCTTGGGGGCCATTTTCTTTTAAGCCATCACACTTCCTAAGTTTCATTTGTGCTTGAAACCATGCAAAATTGTGACTCTGTCAATGACAGAGAAACAATGGGTCAGATGAACATAGGGACAAAGTTATTTTTGGTTAGATTATCCTTAATGACTTTATCATTCATTTGTGGACAGGAAGGTCATAGTTTATGTATGTAAAGCCCCACTGGTCAAACTTTACTAGTTTATATAGTTTTGTTATTGTGTTATCTTTTCAACAATGATAGATATTCTTTTAAATATTTAACATCCCATTGACAATAATATAACATTGATATAACATTGTGAAATCAAGATGAATGAAAACTAGGATAGTAAAAATTGCGATTTCTTGATTTTCCTAGTGGTTCTTGCTATGATAAATCTTCATTGTCAACCTGTCTGGAATTGGAATCACACAGGAGATGTACCTTCAAGCATGTCTTTATGGGTGTTTTCAGACAAGATAACCTAAAGACGATATGTCTGCCCTTAATGTGGGTGGCATCCATCATCCCATGGCCCGTGATTGCATAAGGATGAGAAAGTGAGCACAACCCCAGCGCTCATCTTGCTCTGAGTTTTGATGTGGCCTCCAAAGTTTGAAAGAAATTTTCTTGTCATCTGATTTAACTTCCTTTTTTTCAGATATGGAAATAGCATTGCGTGTTAAGAACAGGGTATTGGAATTAAGGAGGGTAACAGACTCCTTCTATCGACTCCATGATCTATTATCCCTGTCAATTTGGATGACTTTCTTAAGCTTCATTTTCCATATCTGGTAAAAACAAAAGGTGTGCTGTGGCAGTAAGGATATGATGCACATGGCGCTTAGCTGAGTGGCCAGAGCACAGCAAACACTCAGAAACTATTACTGTCACTGTCACTAGGACGATGGCTGTGATTTATGATCTCAGTTCCAATCTCTCCAGTTCCTTGCTCTCCTGTTACAGAAATCATGTGAACTGATCAGAACCATCAGTCAATTGTTTTTACCTCCGGAAAGTTTGGTGTCTGTTCATTCTTTCCCGTGGAAACTCACCTTTAAAATGAACAGTCGGCATGCTGTAAGAGCTGGCCACATGTGCCTGTGCTACACTCTCCACTGTCATTTCACTTTTACACCTTCTGCATCACTGCATGGTACAGTGACAAGGTAGATAGGAATCACACAGTGGTGGGGCGATTTCATCCCTAATTCTTTCATTTCTTTATCTGTCCTTTGAATGATGCTGCCAGAGGTATTTTGTATAAGCCTAAAATAGCTATAAATTGAAAATAAGCAAAAAATATTTTTCTTTCCAGCTATTAAAGGCTTTTTATTAAGCCACCAGATGAGCACTTTCTAAGGGAAAAATGGTTTGTGTATGTGGTTTGGAAGCTAAGCACTGACTCAGCATTAAGCGTGTGGAGAAGGCCAAGCAGTATCTGTTGACACTCAAGGAATCACAATGAAAAAAAGAAAAAGTGCCTCTACAGTGCTAAATGATGCCACATGGTTAGAAAAACACAACACACCAAATTCTGATTGTGTTCAAGTTAATTTTCTTTGTTACCCACCTGAATATTTCCCAATGTATGGGTTTTCCTGGGTTTTATGATTGTGTTTTCTGATCCCGTGTATTCTATATTTTTGCACGGTGCTGGTCCCAGGTGATACAAAGAAATACTTCACAAGGCAAAGCACTCGAAATGGCTTTTTCAGCTAGGAACTTCATGGAGACTCTATGTGGCTTTTCTTCTCACTTTAGGGATTCATTATTTTGTAATACAAACAATGACGGCAATATAAGCTTTGCGAGACTGACTCACCAAGGAAACGGTACCGGTTTGGAAAATGAATCTCTTGCCATTGACGCACATGGGAGAACTCTTTAAAAATGGTAATCTGAGAAATTTCATTGCCATGCAACAGTCCACATAAAACCGCTACTATCAGTACATGGATCGTGCTAAATATTCTGTGAGTGTAGGTCAGTTTTGAAAGGATTGCATTTCACAACCAGGTCTTTGGATGTCTTGAAACGAAGTGAATCAGTTCCCAGTGATTCAAGTGTCATGCCTTTCCTCCAGGAAGTCAGTCTGCAAACCTGAAATGAATTAAAGATGAGACGATACACTCAAAAGATGGTCAAACAAGGAAGAAACGTGTATCTCTGGTGGACTGTCTTTGTGTCTTAGGGCTTCTCATCTATCTACAGATGATGCTCTTTGACTTCTGAAGGCAGCTCTCTGAGAAGTCCCGGAGTCCCTGGAGTAGCTGTGACAGAAACTGCAAAGAAGGGAGCAAAATTGGCTTCAGCAGGACAGAGTTGTGTTATGTTAGATGTCTATTGATTTTGCACAAATTTCAAGTACTGGGAGGAAATGCTGTTTTTTAAAAATGCTGGCTTGCAGATGTTTTCTGATTTTGGACAGCCATAGTATCCAGCCAGTATTGCTATCAGTATTTGTGTAGAAGTACTGTATACAGAAGAAATATGGAGAAGGAAGAAGATAAGGAGGCTGACTCAGCTAACAATCTTTAAAGGAAGGTTTCTTTCAGTTTTTTATCTAATATTTATTTACCAATTTAAATCTATTTTCAACATTAGATGAAATTAATTGTTCCATAAATTATGTGACCAGACAAATAATGCTAAGTGCGTCAGTGAAACTCTAAAAGCAAGTGAGAGATAAATTCATGTTTTTCTCTAACATATCATTGGTGCAGAAAATAATGTGACCACACGTATTGATTTATTCTTATTATGTCCAAAGCAATGTGTATTGGTTTTAAATATACTAAAAGAAAGTTTCTACAAAGTGTACATATTCTTTTCAGATTTGCTTCCTTGGGTCACTCTTTGTTTTAAGGACGGTTTGCTGAGCTAAGCCAATCACCCATGATGTGTGCATGTGCACTTATGCCTCTGTGTGTGTGTGTTGCTGGAGACTGAACACAACATCTGTGTATTCTAAGCATGTCCTCTACCACTGAGTTGTACTTTTAGCAATTAAGCAAGCATTTAAAAATGTTCATCAGTCCTTTTTAGTACTTAGGAAAGTCAAGCCACGAGTCTTGGTTCTATCATTCCATTGGCTAAGAAGTTCTGTTACCTAGGCAACCATGAAGGCTAAAATTTATGTTCACAGATACCGATAAATATAAAATCAAACCTATAAAATATATATTCTAAATATAAAATGAAAATACTCTTACTCGATTTTCTTGCTGGTCTCAATATAGAATTACTGTTGATGGACAGGGGAAGACAGCAGGCACTGTTCAAGACAGTCCTGGACTTCTGTCTCATCTTGTGTTGGTGATGCTTTGTAGGAGTGATGTTATTGTCACACTTTCCTCTGTTTATTCTTCCTTCGAGCGAGTTTGGTGCAGTATTTCCGGTGAAATGTTAAGGACATGACAATGTATCTTTCACAACCATGTCTAACAGGAAATTCTGACTGATTGTAATGAATAGAACTACATCTACTCAGTTCATATAAATACATGGAAGGGTTCTTCATGCCATTTGCTGTCAGAATCCATCTCTGTGTACCTCAGACATTAAGTGAGAACTCTCTTCATTTTATGCTGCTATGTCAGAATACCAGATACAGGGTAGATCACAACAATTATAATTTAGTTAGTGAACCATTTTAGAGCTTGGGAAGTCCAAAACTGAGGAGCTGGCATCTTCCAGGGCTTCGATGATGAGTCAGGTCATGGTAGAAGGCAGAAGGGAGAGGAGCCAACGGGAGCCACAACTGACCCTCTCTTTACAGCATCGTTTGTACTTCTCTGGGTGGAGGATTCATACTGCCTTCATTTCTTAAAGATTCAACTATTAATGCTACTAAAATCTGCAATTAAATTTGAGCATAAGTTTTGGAGAAGACAGAATTAAAATATCAGCAAAAAATGTCTAATTGTCTATCAGGTTTGAAGGAAAAGCTTCTTTCTTTCTTTGTGTGTGTGTGTGTGTGTGTGTGTGTGTGTGTGTGTGTGTGTGTGTATGAGTTCAGGTGTCCTTGGGATCTTGAGGTGGTTATGTCATGGATGTGAGTGAAAGTAGCTGAACTCAGGTTCTCTGGAAAAGCATTACATACTCTTAACAAGTGAGCAATTTCTTTATTATTATTAAGAAATTTTCTATTAATTTTACATACCAACCACAAATTCCCCCGTCTTCCATCTTACCACCCCCAGCCTTTCCCCCAACCCTCTCCCTATTCCCACCTCCTCCAAGTCGAGTTTTGCCATGGAGAGTCAGCAAAGCCTGGTGCATTCAGTTGAGGCAGATCCAAGTCCCTACCTTCTGCGCCAAGGCTGTGCAAGGTGTCATACCTTAGGCACTAGGCTCCAAAAAGCCCACTCATGCACCAAGGACAGATCCCTATCCCCCTGCCTAGGGGCCCCCCAAACAGTTCAAGCTAAACAACTGTCTTGCCTATCCAGAGGGCTAGTCCAGTCCCATGGGGACTCCACAGCTATTGGTCCACAGTTCATGGGTTTCCACTAGTTTGGCTGGCCGTCTCTTTTCCCATCATGATCTCAATGTCTCTTGCTTATAGGATCCCTCCTCTCTCTCGTCGATTGGACTCCTGGAGCTCAGCCTGTTGCCTGGCTGTGGATCTCTGCATCTGCTTCCATCAGTAACTGGATAAAGGCTCTGTGATGTCAGGGTATTCACTAATCTGGTTACCGGAGTAGACCAGTTCAGGCACCCTCTTGACTATTGCTAGTAGTCTAAAGTGGGGTCATCCTCGTGGATTCTTGGGGACTTTCCTAGCACCCTGTTTCTTCCTATTACCATGATGTCTTCATTTATCATGGTATCTTTTTCCTTGCTCTTCCACTCTGTCCCTGTTCCAGCTCGAACCTTCCATTTCCTTATGTTCTCATCCCTCATTCCTTGCCCTCCATTACCCCCCGCCCCTACCCCAGTTTGCTCATGTAGATCTCATCTATTTCTCCTTCATTGGGCTAGCTATGTGTTGCTCTTAGGGTTCTCCTTGTTAGCTAGCTTCTCTGGAGCTGTGGGTTGTAGTCTGGTTATCCTTTCTGAGCAATTTCTGTAGCCTCATACCTACCTGCAAATTTAACTCAGGTCCTCATACTTCTTTTTTTTTAGATTTTTTTTATTAAGAATTTTTTTAATTCATTTTACATACCAGTCAAAGATCCCCCTGTTCGCTCCTCCCACCCCTCCAACCTCCCCCTCCCAACCCACCACCCATTCCCTCCTGCAAGAAGATAAGGCCTCCCATGGGGAGGTACATTTAGTAAAGTCCAAGCCCCTCCCCCTGCCTCAAGGCTGTGCGAGGTGTCCCATCATAGGTAGTGGGCTTCAAAAAGCCTGCTCATGCACCAGATCCTCATACTTTTACGATAAGTAGTCTCCTGATTGAGCCATCTCCCCAGATCCCTAAAGAATTTGCTCTTATTTTTGTTGCTATTGTTGGCTTCACTCATGCCTTTAGAAATCATTGTTAATAAATTTTACCTAAATCACCTTAATTTTGATGTTCATTTTTATTACTGTTCAAGTAACAGAGCACTGCATTCTATTTGCTTTCAAAGATATGAGGGAGAATTTAAAAAAAAATAAGTCACATTTGTACAAATTTTGGTGGCAATGGAAAAGGGACAAAAAGAAAACACTGAAGGAGTGTAGAGGAAGTCAGAGGGGGAGGGGAATGAATGAGAACAAAGTATCATGATGCTTATTCAAAAAATGGTGCAATGAAATCTGTGGCTTTGTGTACTAGTCTAAAAATTAATTTAAAAAGGCTTTTTAAAAATTCTGTTAACATATGTTTCATGGTTATGAAACAAATCAGAGAATTTGGAAAAGACATCAACATGGTATTAATTGATCTAGGGTGACTTTGAGGCTTTTAGGCTCCAAGAAGCTACTGAATATGGCTTACATATGGTTCCTGGGCAAGGCCAGATTGTAGCTGTTTTCTTTCTGTATAGTAAGTATTTTTGGTACTGTGTTTCATAAATGAGACCTTGAACTTTTGCCAAGATTATCTAATTTCTATTAGCTTACCAAGAGATAGATGTAGTTAAAAATAGTTCCTGCTTTTGCAGGAGTCCAAATGTAGATTATCCTCCATATTGGAGGATTCATGCTTTTGTACTTAGGACATGTGTTCTCAATAAAAGTTAAATTTTCCATAATGTTTCTAGAATGTCTCTCAATATTTTTAAGAAGACATGGAGGGGAAAATACCCCTGAAAAGAAGAAAGAAGGCAAACCAAGTCTCCTATTCAAGAAGAGTAAGACTAAGATAGCAATCAAGCAATTACTATTTTATATACAAACATACCTAAGATTTTTTTCTTGGCTTCTTATTAAGTGCAGGGTGTACTTTGCAACTCTTAGGTTTCAAATTTCCAAGCTTGTCTTCTGCAGCTCTCTTAAGGTCATATTTATGAGTGTAAACAAATACATTTGGTGTTAGCTGAATATAATGGAATTATCCATTTTTTATATTTAAAGATAGATTTCTAAAAGCTTTGAAATGAGAATTTTATAATCCAATGGGTAGAAATAAGATTGTAGGTGTTAGATATTGACAGTAACAAAATTCTCTTGAGTATAAATTATGTTTATTGAAAGAAAAATTATGTAAATAGCCCATAATGCATTGAGAATACTGATGCCACCTATGCACTCTTTTGAGTTAATACATAGATTGGGTACATATTCATTTATAGTCTGTGGTGGTGTGATCACCACTACCTTTTCAATGTCTTCTTTCTCTGTATTATAAATATTGCTTACAAGTTAGTAATATAAATTTAATGCTGTGAGCACACAGTTTCAAAGGTTCCCTGTGTCCATACATCACTTATAGTTTTGGAGCCTTTCTATGCATGACTTGAATTTACTTTCTAAAAGTGTTATTTCTTGGGCTGAAGAAATGGCTCAGTGGTTAAGAGCACTGGCTACTCTTCTAGAGGTCCTGAATTCAATTCCCAGCACCCACATGGAGCTCACAACCATCTGTTTTGGGATCTGATTCCCTCTTCTGGTGTGCATGAAGACAGGTCACTCATATACATAAAATAAATAAATATTAAAAAAGAAGTATTATTTCTTATATTAATACATACAGTCTGAGAAAAACAGGTGGTCTTTAATTCTTTCACAGTGTAAGGCTCAATAGTGTTAATTCTGAACATAATGGATGCACAGCAAAGTGATCTGTTGTGTGATATTTTGTTTGTGTCCTGACAAATAAAGCTTGCCTGGTGATCAGAGGGCAGAGCTAGCCACTAGTTAACCATAGAGGCCAGACAGTAGTGGCTCACACCTTTAATAATCCCAGCACTTGGGAGGCTCACACCTTTAATCCCAGCACTTGGAAGGCTCACACCTTTGATTCCAGCACTTGGGAGGTTCATGTCTTTGATCCCAGCACAACTGGGAGGTGGAGACAGGAATATAAGTTGGGTGGAGACAAGATCTCAGCTCTTTTTGTCTGAGGATTGAAAGAGATAAGAACTCTCTGGTTCTGCTTCTGCCGCTCTGCTTCTCTGATCTTTCAGCTTTTACCCCCATATCTGACTCCTGGCTTTTATTGATAAGATTAACTAGGATTATTCAGTGATCTCTCCACATCAACTTTCAACCCCAGGGATGTTTCTACCCATACGTTGGGAACTCAGTTGCAAGGCTTCTCTCAATCTTATTTATTTAATCAATACCCCTATTTCTCTCTCCTACTATTTTATTTCCTTTCCCCTTATTTTCTCCTATCTGAGTATTTCTTGTTACTTCCTTCTAGTTTCTTATTTCTCTAATTATCTATGACAGTAAAAAGCATAAATTCATGTTCATGGAAAGTGGTTTCCCAGTGGATGTAATACTTACCAGTAAATGCTCCTGTCCTCAGATTTTATAGCTATGATTGATTGTGAGGGATTATACATCCCCCCACCTTTGTGTGTGTGTGAAAGAGAGAGAGAGAGAGAGAGAGAGAGAGAGAGAGAGAGAGAGAGAGAGAGGGAGAGGGAGAGGGAGAGAGAGAGAAACAGCGAGAGAGAGAAAGTGAGAGACAGAAAAGAGAGTCTATGCTTTTTTTTAAAAAAATATGATCTTGCCTCTTCCACAAACAGCCTTTTTACTTTTGACTGGCTAAGAAATGCATATTTGTCCCTTAGGAGAGGAATTAAATGCCATTTCCTGTATGGACACTTTACCAGCTCTATTAGGTAAAATTGGTAATCTCTCCAAGGCTGTCCTTTATGGACACTTTACCAGATCTATTAGGTAAAATTGGTAATCTCTCCAAGGCCATGTGTATAGCTCTTTTGCTTAGTTTGTTACAGTGAGAACATTTTCTCCTGTGCTTTCTGTGTGTTCGCAATAATGGTTCTGGTATGATCAGACAGGATAGGAATAAATGCATGTTGAGTGAATGAGGTCTAGCAATTTGAAGGAGCACATTCAATGACTATTCAATATTCACTATTCAACTAGACTAGTTCAATAGCCGGAGGTCCAAACTAGTTTAAATAGAATCTCAAACTTTTAGTCAATAAGTCACCAAGTCTATGAAAACAGAAGCTATGGGTCTCATCCTTGCTCTTGTACCATCTATTCCAGGTTCCTGGAACCCAGATGACATTTGCTGTACCTTTATTGCATTTACAAGTGAAGAATAAAGGGATAATAATGGGATTATATTGCTAGCAATCCATGGAGCCTACTTAATGATCAAAGGAATTTATTTGGGGGTTAATATTATTATTATTCTGTCTCACAAGACAGAATAAAGGAATTTGTCACATGATCCCGGAAGGGTGAGGCATGGTCCAGTGTGGTTATCTGGCGAGCTCTGCCCTGGTCCATACCAGCATTCAAAACCATGAGGTAGTGAAGAGAGAGAGCTTATGTGCATCCCAGGTCTTAAGGTTCCCCCAGCATTCACGCCCTAGTGGTGTGTATCTCAAGTCATAGGCAGGTATAACAGCTACCTGCTACCTCTCTAGGGGTGGTGTGATTTAGGGCATGGCTCAAACAGCCACCCACTATGGGATAACAATATAGGAAGGGAACAGTGCAATTCTACACCTTGTCTTTATTTTTTTAAAGATGGCTATGAGCACATTCAATCCCCTTATCTTCTCAGCCCAAGCTGTATCTTCATTCTTTACTGATTCTGTAAGTAGCTGGGCGTGGAAGACATTGAAGTATGTAGAGAATGGAGCCATTGCTGAGTCAGTGCCAATCAGAAGTTTTCTGTCTGAAATAAGCCCCTCAATGCATAAAACAGAAATAGTTTGAAACAAAAATGAGCCATTGGATGGAACTGATTTGCTCATTAAATTATTCCAGAAGAACAATCCTGGGAAGCCATCACTTTATTTTTTTGTACTTTTCCACAAGTTGTATGTTTTGGGGGGAAGAGGAAATGGAATATATAGCTGAGAGAAAAGACATTTTTTCCACCGTGGGTGTGTATCTTTTTTAATTCTGTTAACACTACCTTGGATAAGTTCCAAGCCTCTTTGTGACTGTGAATTTTGTAGGATACCTGTAGTTATAAATGGTACATGTGTGAAAGGACCACGGACATGAACAAAACAGCACATGCTGTACTCACAGCCAGTTGCACAAAATGCTCATGGAGGCATCTGTTGCTTATTAATTTTTTCACTGCTATTTGCATCATCCTTTTGAAGAGGGTCCAGAAGCCTGTTGCTTTTGCCCAATTGTTTATAATAATCTATAAATCAGGAACTTGAACTAACTCAAATAACTAGGTTGTGTTTGCAAAATATATGGATATTATGGTTCTGGTATTTCCCCTAGCTTTCAAGATATATAGATCAATTTCTAACTGAAGCTTGTATTTATTCTATCTTTTCCCTTTTAAAAAGAAAAACACTGATTACTTTTCAGCCAATAATTCAAATTTTATTTTTATGTATTGTTCCATTTAAGTCTCTGCTATAGATGCTGACAGTTTTTCTAAGGGACATATAACCAGACAAAATATTAAAAATAAACAAAAACAAAGGAAAACAAAAACACTAACTGATCAATAACATCCTTAGAAGTCCTGCAAAAGTGTCAGCATCTTCTAGCATATGACTTTACTATTTAACTGTGATGCTTTAGCAAACATAGTAAGTGATAAAAACTATATTTAGATTTTGTTTCTCCATGAACTGTACTTAAAATATGAAAATTTCTTTTAGAACCCTGGTAAAATGACTATAAAATGAAGAATGAAGTCAAAATTTCATGTGTTTGATTTATTGTCCTTCTGCGTCAAGGCCATGCTTTTAATTCTCCAAGTAACATAAAATACACTCAGAATCTGCAGTTAGGTCAACGATGACTCCATATTTGTATCATAAACATTGTATCCAGCCCTTTTTCTTCATTTCCCAGTTATGGTTTTATAGTCAGATGTGGTAGATGGGAAATCGTAACTAACAGTGGGAATGAATCAGTTACATAAGACATTTATGAGAGGCACTGAAAAGTAACAGCCAGGGGGGAATTTCTACATGTTACAGCAATTAGAGATGGATGAAGGAGCTGCTCCAGTCAAACACTTATGGAGCTGGATACTATGGGTTTTCAAGTTCAATGATACCCTATCTCTATGTCAACGTAGGATTATATGAATTCTATTTCTTGACCTTGATTTTAATGCAGAAACATATCAAAAAAGTGTTTTAGCTGTACTCAATACTTTCTAAATTAAAAGGGTTTTTTTTTTGGTAATATTATACACAATGCTTAGTACATTCATCCTCTTATATGCTCTCTCATCTCCCTGACTCTCCCACCAACCCTCTTTGTTCCAAATAGTCTCCCCTTCTCCTCTCATGTTCCTTCTTTCTTCCCAAGGGTCACGGGCCATTGCAGAAGCAGGGCTGAAGACTGGAAGAGTCAGAGGTAGGGGAGGGCCAGACTAAAAGTGTCTCTTCGGCCTGACAGGTCTGCTGCCTTTGTGTACTCATAGTAGCTGTGGTTACCTACACAAGACTTGCACAACGTCAAGCCAGTCAGCATTCCACAATAAGAGGAGGAGGATCTCATCTTCTGACCCCCTGCACCCAGCTGAGGAATTATTGATAGTCATTGGCTTCAGGGAAAGAGACTCATGATAGCTAGTGGGGACTGCAACAAGAGGTGGGAATCCTGAGGAGGATTAGTACAACGTCTAATTAAAGGACTAATTATTTCTCCCACTTTTTTTTTTTTTTAGCACAGCTTAAGCTGGATCTACCTTCCCAAGGGGTGGTCCTTTGGCCACATGATTGACTGGCCCAACTGAATTAACTCTAAAGGGAGGAGACAATGACATGTCTCCACCATGAGGTAGGTTCCATTCTTTTCTCCAAGAGGCAATAGCATTGCCTTAGTGAGCCTTTAATGCTACTATTACACGGGGAAGGGATGAATTTGGGAGGAGTTAGAAGTAGTAGGGGTTGAATATGATCAAAACATGCTGTATGCATATATGAAAGTCCCAATGAATTAAAGTATTATATTAATTTAAGAAGAGAACAGTTTTTAAAGTCTGGGTTTCTATGTCTTACCAAAAAGTACAATTTGAAAATAATCATTACAAGATGGAAAGAGCCAGAGTTGGCCTTCAGAATCCTGAAAGCAAGAGATTGTTCTCTCCACAAAAAACATTTATGTAAGTATTTTATGTGTGGAACATTTTCTTATGTAATAAGAATTTACCAAGTGTGGGACATGGTAGACTCTGTCCCAAACATCTACTTAGCTTCAAACCATCTCGATTGGTGAACAGCACCAGCAAGGTTACTTGGTTTCTTTTGTATATAACAGCAAATGAAAACAAAGTCTTCCCAGTGATAAGTAAATGAGTACAGGCCGTACAGGAAGATACCACTAGACATTTCAAGGACAAATTGTGCAGAGCCAGACATTCTAGGAGAAGACTAAAAATAGATCATACCATTCTCAGAAATTAAAATGGCATTAGATCTGAAGAAATGAATCCTGTTAAACATGGTTTTCTTAGTGTTGCCCAAACTTGCTGCAACATATATACAAACAAGAATATATAATTGATAATTTAAGAAGCAATTGGCAGTTCTTAGAATGGAAATTCTTTTTTGTGTGAGTAATGGTTTTAACTTTGCATTATCATACCATTTGTAACACATACATTTGATGAGGCCATGTGATTTTGAAATATTACTATACTGAAATTAAGTTAGATATTTAAAATGCAATGAAGCAGAATAGCACAGTTGAAAATCCTTTCTTTTCTGCATGATTTATTCTAGATGATGTCGTTCTTCTCACCTAAATAATCTTTAGGGACTGAAGATTTATTTACTTCTAATCTTCTGATGCCTGGGCCCATCTGCCTTTTCAAATTGCTTCCTTATCACATGGTCACAATTGGAGTAATATCTAACCCTCCTTGCTCTCTGGCAGAATCTAAGCACTTTTAGAAATAATTCCACTGGAGTCTCATTCCCATCAAAATCTCAATGGTCAGGAAGCAGCCTCGATATTATACATCACCGCTGATGCAGGGTTTGACGGCCCCAGCACTGAAAGCCTCCAAAGGAAAGCTCTTGCATGGAAAGGCTGTGTGCTCATTTTCCTGAGGATGACTGACTCACGATGTTCCGTGGCTTGTCCTTGTCTTTTATTCCTTCACTGGTGACTCAGCTCTTCCAAGCCTTCTCCCCCTCAGCTGAGCTGCTTTTAGCTGTGACCTGTGTTCCTGGTTTCATCCTTGGCGTCCTACTCAACTTAATATATTTTTAATACTTTTTTTTTTCCATTTTCCTGCTTCTGACTTTGCCTGGTGCCCTTGGCCATGACACCGACTAATTAGATATTGCTGACCAAAGGGAGATGGTAGCCATTTTCTTGGGCTCTTTGGCCTGTGTAGCGCCTGCCCCGCAGGGAACTCTCACGAGTTTTTTTCATTGATTGTTGCTTCTCCTTTTGTTCATCAGATATTTCCCCAAAGTCTCACATAGCTGACTGCTTTTAGATGACTTTCCCTTTCACTCATGCTTCTGCTTCTCCTTTCCCACCTCTAAATTCTGAGTGTCACCTTTAATAATCTGAATCTGCAACATAAAATTGTCTGAAACCTCCCTAATATTTGGTGACCTTACTTTGATCTTCAAAGAATCTTTTATGCTCTGAGATTATTAAGTGTTTACCACCTCTCTCTCTGTTTCTGTCTCTGTCTCTGTCTCTGTCTTTCTCTCTCTCTCTCTCTCTCTCTCTGTGTGTGTATAATGTTGAATGGATTAATAACCACAGCGAGCTAAATTCTCTAACATTTTGTAGTTCATTTACATAATCACTTAATATTTAACAGAAACATCCAGCTCTTATTGGCAAAAAACCATTTTTATACCACCAAAATAATTTTCCCAAATGTTTATCCTACCTCTGTCTTTCACAGGTTCGCTATCTTGTGTCAGAGTGCTTAGCTGTACCCTTCCCCATTTTGCTTAGTCTCAGCATCCTGATGCTAGCTCACACCATGATATTGTTAGTTCTCAGTCTTCTGTGTTGTCCTGGACTATGCTACTTAGTTCTTTTAAGTGAGGTATTTATTATGATTATGATTATGATTATGATTTCAAAGCAATAGCTGTTCTTTAAAAAAAACTATTAAAAAACCTCAACTAACCTAAGGTAACCTTTTATTTCTCTACCCAGGAAAAACTCATTATTGATATTTTAATGGATATTTTTTTAAAAAGTCACCCTATTGTAATAAACTCACAAATGAAAACATCACAAAGCAACTTTAAGGGAACCACCACATGCCCATCCCCAGACTCCAGACATCTCAGTGAACTATACCGTTAGGATGACCATGTTGAGTCAAAAGAATTTTGCTTGAGGTGTTACTTTGTGTCATGTATCCATCACAAAAAGAAAAATAAACTACATCAGAGTTGAAACAAGAAGGAAATATCTTTATATTCTTTTTCCTGACTTATGTGTCCTTGTGTCTGCATTCTGTCCTTTCTCCTAACCTAATTTTACCCTTTCTTGGTCTCCTGCTCTAGATATAATGCTGTGCTCTCATTCTGTTTTCTTATGTGTAGTATATATTATAGACTGTGATCTCCACGTGAAGGAAAAAGAACACATGGCTCTTTGGGTCACCCCCCCCCCCTTTTTTTAAAATTCAAAATATTTATTAATTTATCTTCATCATTTTTTAGATTTTTCTTTATTAAGAAATTTTCTACTCATTCCACATACTATCCACAGATCCCCCCTCCTCCCTCCTCCCACCCTCTAACCCTCTTTCCCAAGCCACCCACATCCCCACATCCCCCAAATCGAGGTCTCCCATGGGGAGTCAGCAGAGCCCAGCACACTGAGCCTAGGCAGGTCCAAGCCCCTTCCCACTGCACCAAGGCTGTGCAAGGTGTCACACCAGAGGCACTGGGTTTGGGTCACCTCTTTTAATGAACTCTTCAAGCCCATTCATTTCCCTGAAATTTTCATGATTTCATTTTTCGTTATAGCTGAATAATATTCCCTTATGTGTATGTGCCACATTTTCATTGTCCATTGACCTATTGGTAGGCATGTCAGTTGCAAAAGTGTGATATGAGAAATAGGAAATTGTTTATCTCAGATTTTCTCTATTTGGAGTGGTCAGAAATCTTGGCTTCGTCAAATTTTCTATTAATGCTTATAGCAGCATTTATCAAATGATTGCTAAGCTTTGATCAATAAATGTTAGTGTGCTGAGAAGTGGACAAAGGAAGGGAGAGTTATATAGATGCAATTGTTTTCATAATAAGGAATACAATATTGATGTAATTTCAGGCATAAGAAGAGTATGGGCAAAGCTTTGGGGAGCCTTTATTTGTAAGACATACAGGATAAATACTTTCATCTTTAAACTATATCTTCACTAAAGTAATCTGTTTTAAAATTATTATACAATAATTTTAAATATATTTAAAAATATGGCAAATATTTTATAATTTTATAATATATACTACACAAATATATTTTACTCATTTCCATTATATTCTGAATTTCTCCAACAAAGACATTGTGTAAATTTGCTTTTGCCTTTTGTCATTTAAATCTTCATATATTTGTAGTTTCCTATCACTAAAAAGATACCTTTTTGCTCTTATCATAGATATTTGGGTAGTGAATTCTTGCCTTGTATGTGTCCCACGGCTAGGAGGTTGGGAATGGCAGGAACTTCTGTTTCAGGTCACATATGTGCCCCCACACATGAGAAAACTTACTCTTATCTCTAAATATAAATAATTGCCTAAATGACTTTCCCTAGCTGTTTCCACTATCTCTAAATTGTATTAGAGGCTGGTTGAAGATCCCTTGAGTTTCTTCTCTTACCTGGACAATGGTCAGTGGTGTAGATCCTCTGAGTGCATGCACATATTCATTGGCTAATCTGTCTTCTCAGGAAGGAAGGGGTTAAAATAATGTTGTCTGGCATGTTGAACTTCGATATAATTGTTAAGATGATTATAGAGAAATCTGAAGCTACTCCAGTGCATGCGTTCTGAAGTTTCTTCTGTTTATTTTTCCTGCCAAGGCATTTTTAAAGGTGACTTGGTGATACAGAAGCATCTCTAAGCACTGTGGGTTGAAGAGATTAGTTTGGCATATTGTTTTTAAAACTATTTTAACATTTCTTTAAACATTTTAAAAAGCCTAAACACTGCAGTTTAGAAGCTGAAGATTTGTATATGTTATTCTGTCCAGGAAGTTAAATGTGTTTCAAGACTCAGAAAATAATATCTGTTTAAAAGACTGAGTTACTCACAGTATGTACTAATTTTCCTGGTGCTGAGAATTATGATATAGCTTTATCCCACTGTGACTTCACTGAGGGGACAAATTAAACTGAATGTACGTCAACAGAAGGGTTTTGCGGGAAACAAAGACTCATGTGTAGCCCATTTCACTGTTCACTGTCCCAATTTCCTACCACCAGGTCTTTTCCCAGCAAAAGGAAAGCACTGATCTCCTAAGCAGGCCATTTTCTTGTTATCAGAAACACACAGGAGTCTCCAGTTTATTTTCTTTTGTACAGTGCACAGCTAACTCTGGGTGGTAACCTCCTGTGAAATAAATATCCTTTCCTTATCCAATGGTCTCTTTAATATATTCTAGGTCGCTTAGATCCAAAGACAAGAGACCACTGTCTTCCAGTGTCTTGACTAGTAGGAACTCTGCCTATAACATTTTAACATCGTGCCATGTATGAGGTTGTCTACAAACTGTGGGTGCAACTCACCACAAATAAGTGGGTCGTAGGGGTTGTCTTCATTTTTATGTTTATTAACGTGGATTATATTAATATTTGTTTGCTATTGCTGCATAACAGACTAAGAATCATAAATTTTGTGTTCTAATATGCTTTCTTTTCATCAGGGAATGAAGGTCATGGTCTGTAACATTGGTGATAGTGGCCTGAAGACCAGGTCCTGTCCATATGGTCCCTGATCATATTCCAGAGCTCCTCTCTCACATTGTTCTTATACTTGTATCTCAGACCTATCTTTTCCATGTGGTAGTTCCCCCTAGTTTGTAAGCATGTTGCTTCCTTGCTTGTTGTTGCCTTTCTGAAATACAGGCTCCCTGGGTGCAGAACATCACCCGTTTCTCAGACCATACTTGACATTCTGATGTGACACCATTTTAGATACTTTCATAAAAGGTTTTTTGTTTTGTTTTTCTAAATTGCGACCCCTAGAAAGTCAGAATCCAACATCCCAAGGAAAATAGTCAAGACAGAAAAGACACTTTGCTTTCAAATCCTTAACCACATTTTCTTGGAATTTTACCTTTTCAGCATGTTATGGTCTAATTCACTTGCAGAGTAAAGTTTGTGTGGGCATAGATATAATTTAGAAGAATACTTGGTGGAGACAGTAAGTGTCTGTGGAGTGCTCAGTCATAAATGGGGCATCTATATCACACTCTCTCTCCTGAAAGCTTAGGGGACATCATGGGAGAGGAGTAGAAAATGGAGAAAGAGCCAGAAGTCAGAGAGGACTGCTGTGAAACAGTAGATGCTGGAAACGACAAGGCTGTTATAATCATGAATTAGAACAGTTGTGGTTGACTGGAGAAGATCTAGCTAAGGATGCTGTTGGTAGCCACGGTGGGGAGGGGAACCAGTTTCCTTCAGGGCTGTGGCCTCTAGCAGGCTGCCTATCCTCTCATGGATGTCCTTATACTCATGTACACATAGGAATTTCTAACTGGACTCAATGGATTATTACAAGAAAAGAGGACATGAGGTTGGGAGCTGTATGTGGTGTGGCTGAATCTGGCAGGAGTGGGAGGTGGGATTTTGATCGGTGGATATGAGCAAAATAAATTATGTACATATATAAAATTCTCTAGGAATACATGAAACTGTTACATAAAAATAAAATAAAAATTTAAAATTAAATGAAAAAATAAAAAGAACACTTGCTTGGTTGTTCCTCTTCCATTATTAGATGTGTGATGATTTACTTTGTATGTGAGGTTTCCATGCTGTGTATGAAAATATCAGGAATGGGTTATATTTAGAGTATATGAGCAATTGTACACGTGTTGAGGCCAAAAAAAAACCAAGTCTGTGGAGTAGGTTCTCTCCTCCCAACTTTATGTGGGTTCTGGGCTGCACATTAAGATAATTAGGATTTCACAGCAAATGCTTTTATTTTCTGAACCATCTCACCAGGCAGAGATAAAAATGTTTGATACCTCAGTTGCAGGGGTTGTGTTGGAGATGTATTGATTTGGCCTGGGCACCCCATGATTATTTGTTATCTGTTTTTTGATTGGTGGTGGTTTTCCATAATGCTGTCCTTCTGTTGCAAAGAGAAATTTCTTCTGTACATAAGGGTCAGAGAACATTGTAGAAGAGGGGGCAGAAAGACTGCAGGAGCCAGAAGACCAGGAAAGCTACTGTGAGATTGTGTCTCTTAGAAATGATAGAAAAACTTCACCCAAGCTACTACAACAACATGGCTGTCTAGATAAGACCTGAAGAAGTACAACATCAATAGATATGCTGACACATATTGGGGAAATCCTACAGACAAAAGATTACAGATGAGTAAGGAATGATCAAATTAGGAGAAATAATTCTCCCCAAGGATGAGTCCCTTCATTTGTTGCCTTAATACCAAGTGCTCAGCTCTGAACTCATATATGTACAAGTAACATTAGGCAGACTGAACAGATTATATTTACATATTGTGTGTGTGTGTGTGTGTGTACATGTGCGTGTTTGTATATAACAATAATAACTGAAGTACAAATGGCTATGATTTCCAGAGGGAGAAAGAGGACAGGACATGAGAGGGGTTGGAGAGAGAAAAGGAAAGGGGAGAGATGATGTAATCATATTTTTATTAAAATTTTTTAAATGGTTACAAAATAACAAAGACTTTTATACCTCAATTTTATAATATTAGAGCATTTTAAATGTGTATAGATATTCTGACATTTTAAGTTTTAATATCTCCTCTTTCATGTTGTTTTCTTAAGGACTTTAAGGTTTCTGATGACATATTTTCTGTCCCTTCAACTGATAGCCTTTTATATATTATTTTTTCTTTTGCTGCTTTGAGAATTTGGTCTTTGATCTTTGAAATATTGTTTATAAGTCTTAGATGTAACTGAGCTGACTATAAATGGTAATATTTGATATCTATATATCTAGATATTTGTATCCTCTAGAATTAGGTAGTTTCAAAAATGTACCTATTTGAATAAGATGATGTCATCCTCAAGTCCCTCTTGCACTTCAGTAATCTAAATATTTACTCTTTTATAGTTGTCCTGAAGTTCTCATTAGTTTTCCTCATTTCCCCCATCTTTTTACTTTCCCTTTTCTTCTCTGTGTTCTTTCAAATAGGCTTTGAGCTCTTTTTCTCCTTGTTTGATCTAATAATACTAAGGGTTTAAATTCACTTTCAATTTTACTTAATATACTTTTCCAGCTCAAGGATTTCTCTTTAATACTTGAAAATTACTTAATATCTCTGTTAAATTTCTCAAATACATTATTTAATTATTTCTGTATATTTCCTTGATGTTCACTGAGTTTTTTTTAAAGATGAATATATTGAATTCTATGTCTAAGAGTTCACACATATTGGTTGCTATGTCGTTAATTTCTGGTGACTTATTTTATTTGACTGGTAAGGCCAAGACACCCTGAAAACTAATGAAATTTACTGGCACATAAAATCCTTTGCACATTGAATCATCATTTATTTCAGTTTTTGTAATCTGGCTTTGCTTGTGCCAACATTTCCAGAAAATTTAAGCAATCTGTTATTCTTTTTTGAGACTGTGGTTACTCTTACTACTTTAACCACTAAATAGTGACTTGGTTGCAGGTTTTCTTTGAGATTGAGCTTGATGGTTGTAGTTATTCCAATAGTAGAGGGCTCTTGAAGCCCAAGTTTGTTTCATAATGATAGTTGGTCATTTATTCAGAATGAAGCACAATAGTCTCCTGGAAACAAGTAGCTCATTGTCTTCCTTGGGCCAGCACATTAACAGATCAGTTACAGTCATGGGCCATGATTAGGTACCTTGGAATTCTGCCCAGATGTGACTTTTCCAAGAAGAAGCTTGTCCCAGGCTCCTATGCTTACTACCTTCTTCTTCCCCTATGTGGTTGCAAAATAGATTTTGACTATTCTATAACCACAGTATATTAGTCTCTCTCTCTCTCTCTCTCTGTGTATATATATATATATATATATATATATATATATATATATATATATATATGAATACATATATATGAATGTGTATTTGTATGCATTTATGTATATATATATATATATATATATATATATATATATATATATATATATATATGCATTTTTTTCCAATTTAAGTAGGCTTTGGTTTTTGCCCTGGGGACATTTAGACACTTTCTGTATACATTTCATGGATAGGAATAGGATGAAAATTTAATATATATTCTGAGGCTGTGTCTCAGCACAAAATACAGTGTGAATTTGTGACTATATCCTAACAAATTTTACTCATTCATTTGCATGACTGAGTTAACAAACTCGCTGGTAAAATTGATAAATGACCTGTAAAATTACTGAAATTTCTATTACAACTCATTTTTCATTAAATGAAAATAGAAAGCAAAAAAAGTCCATTATCATTATTCCTAAACTTTAGGCAAAGTAAGGACCCAACTCTGAAATGAATAAACTTTGCAAGGCAATCTCTTATCTACTTTTTAATTAGAGAACAACCTATAACAATATCAAATATATGATCTATTGTTCCAATCCTGAGCAGCTTTGAATGAAAAAACATATGTTCATGATGAGTTTTATATATATAATGAATTCTAATAAGAGTTCACACATATTGGTTGCTATGTTATTAATTTCTGGTGACTTATCTACAGTAAAACCTCTGCATGTAAAAGCATGTATACACTGAAAGAAGACCTTATGTTGGTCTTGCCCTTTTGGCTAATATCATATTCTATGGTTTAAATATGAGTGCTATCCTCCAAAGAGTCACATTTTAAAGGGTTGGCCCTTGGGCAATGCTACTGAAAAATGCTCTAGAACTTTAGGATGTGAGGCCTTATGGAAAGTCCTTAGGTCACTGCAGTCATGCTCCCCAAAGTATGGTGGGACTCAACTCATTCTCTTTCTGCTGCCAGGCTCACAATTTGGATGGTTTAAGAAGACACATACTCCCTGTCACTGCTGTCTAGAATGTTCACCAGAGGCCCAAGCTATGGACTGCTCAATCTAGGACTGATGACTCCAGAACTTAACATAATTTTATCTTCTTTCTTTATAAATTAGTTTACTCCACTATTTTGTTAATAGTAGTGTGGAGCTGAGTAACACAGAAAGAAATTTGGAGGTTGAGATGATTTGTTGAAGTTAAGCTGAGGTTTCCTGGGAGGCTCAGAAGCTTGTATGGAATTTAAGATTCAATTTTTTGCTGGACACAGTGGGACTCAATTAATAAACCACCTTTAACTGACTAAGTCTCGATTGAACTAAGAAGACAAAACATTTAAAAGCTAATAAAGTAATTACCATACTCGTGTCAGTAGCTTGGAAACCTTGTCTAACTCATGAGAGACAAGATTTATTTTTTAACAGAAAAAAATAGTGTAGATGAAAATTCACTTTCTTTTGCAGCCCCATACTTCCTCAATGAACTAAGAAAAGGCAGAGAGACATAAGTATGCCGTTTCTCCTTCCAAGTACAATGTTAAGCCTTGCTTCTTCTTAAATAAATGAATGAGTAGACAGCAGAGATACTTTGCTGATGTGAACATGGTCTGTGCTTCCTTTAAAGGTAGACAAAGGAAACATGTTCACTCTTCAGCATTCAATGTTTACTTCAGCTTACTCATAGCTATATTGTGATTCACAAAATAAAGTTGGTTTGAGTATTTTGACTGAAATGATAAGCTCAGGTCCAAGATGAATTTCTCTGTGCTCTGACTATCATCAACTGTCACAGATTAAATGTATTTTCCACAGTTCCCTGTACCAAGGACAGTATGGTAAAGGCTTAGAATAATCACCAAAATTATTAGCCATAACTGTATGTACATATTTAAGAATAATTAGTGCCATTACAGAAAACTTTAGGTAGAAACTGTGAGTATTCTACCAATGTAACAAAATGCTTGAAATAATCAACTTACAACTAAGAAAGGCTTAATTTGACTTACAATTTCAAAGGTTTCAGTTGATGGCCACTTGGCCCTGTTACTTTGAACATGTAGTGGTAAATGATGTGTCATGGCAGGAAAGTAGGGCAAAGGAAGATTGCCTCATTATGGCCATGAAATAAAGATGAAAAGACATATGGACTGATAGATATCTCAGTCTTTCTTGCATGTATGTACCCTCAATGATCTAAGTTTCTTGTAGGAGGCTTCATCTCTAAAAGATTCCATCACTTAGTAACAGCAGTACAGACTATAACCAGGCTTTCAACCAATGAGACATTCAAGATCCAAACCATAGCAGAAAGTAAAACACAAATATACAGGACCTGAAGAGATAGCTCAGTGGTTAAAAGTACTTACTTTTCCAGAGAACCTGGTTTCAGTTCCCAGCACCCACATGGTAGCTCACAACCATCTGTCTGTAACCCTACTTCAGGAGATTTGATGCTCTCTTCTGGCCTCCATGGGCACCAGGCAGGCACATGGTGCACATGCATACATGAAGGCAAAACATTTATACACATAAAATAAAATAATTTAAAATCACAAATATACAGATGTATTTCTCCCTGTAAACATTATATGTGCATTTTATCAAGACATAATAAATTGCACAGTTGTTCTTATGAGACAGGTAACATTTTATTAAGTATATAAAGAATTGTATAATTGTAGATGAATAAGATCTAAAGGTCTTCCTAAGCATTATTTGACTGTAGATTAAGAAGTGGGAAGGTGTTTGGCTGTAGATCTCTTTATCTGCTTCCCTCAGTTACTGGATGAAGGCTCTATGATGACAGTTAAGGTATTCACCAATCTGATTACTGGGGTAGGCCAGTTCAGGCACCCTCCGGAGGCCAGTTGAAGAGAGGGAAGAGGAATTACATGAGCAAGGGGGGTCAAGAGCATGATGGGGAAATCTACAGAGACAACTGAACCAAGCTCAGAGACAACTGAGCCAAGCTTGTAGGAACTCACAAACTTTAGACCGACAGCTGTGGAACCTTCATGGGACCAGACTAGTTCCTCTGCATACAGAAGACAGTTGTATAGCTTAATCTGTTTAAGCAGCCCCTGGCCATGGGATCAGGATCTATCCCTGGTACATGAGGTGGTTTTCTGGAGCCCTTTACCTACGGTGGGATGCTTTGCTGAACAGTGGTGAGAGTCTTGGCCCTGCCTCAACTGAATTCACCAGGATTTGTTGACTCCTCATGGGAGCTGTTACCCTTTAGGAGGAGGGTCTGGAGGGTGGGGTGGGGAGGGAAGCTAATGGGGAAGAGGAGGAGGGACAGGAGGGGGATCTGTGGTTGATATATAAAATGAGTGGAAAATTTTTCTTAAATTAAAAAAAAAGAAATGGGAAGGTTTGAAGGAAACAAATTCGAGATGAGTAGTTAATAAAGACCAAAGGTTCATTGTTGAATCAATTTTCAGTAAGTAACAAATGCATCTATTAGTTTAAAAAGTAACTTTAAAGATGAATAACTAACAATTTTGAGACCAATGTTTCAACTTGAACACATTTTAGTAAAATCTGTAATAATCCTTTGATAATTGCTGTATGGAGTTTGTTTTATTTCATGGTATACAGGATAAAAACAAACAAACAAGGGGAATATGAATGGAAATATTTAAAGACTGTATTTCAAACTGAAACATTTTTAATTTCTTTTATCCTTTGCTGATATTCTTGTAGATTTCATTATGTGAAGTGTCCATTAAAATAGTGCTTACATGAATTAGCAGTAAAGTCTTCCCCTCATGTGCTGTATCTCTGAGCAACACAGATTTAATAAGAAACAGAGGCTAATTCTTCTTTAGACTTGTGTTGTGGTTCCTTGATTTGATGAAGAAGCAGAAATAAAACCACTAAGCCACATTATAAAGTAGCTTATTGCTTTGAGCCCTCAGTTATTTTTACTATGAATGATATACATTCATAAGATGGACATGTTAAAAGACAACCTCTCTTCCTTATTCTTAATTGTGTATGAAGTTTGGTTGTTCTATGAAACAATAAAATTTGGAGGCTGAGCTAATACAACTTTAGGGCAAACCTAGACATCTAAGTCAAGTTGAATAGTAAGACAACAAAATAATTCAAGATGTGTATGTTACTACTGGGCAATCATTGACTTTCTTTCTGAAGATATGTAAGTTGAGCTATTGTATAATATTTGAGTCTGAAAATGAATTGGTGGTATTAGGATTGAAGCAGTGCAAGACGTGTGCTTATGTGTGTGCACGCATGTGTGTACATGTGCATGTGTATAATATATGGGGATATGAAAAATTGTAATTGACTCTGCATGTACATGTATTCTATATCCATGGAGCCATCCAACTGCATGTAGATAGAAAATAAAGCTTCATCTACATTAAACATGTGCAGACATTTTTCTTGTCATTAGTCTCTTAACTCATTTATAATTTTAAGTACTTAAGCATTTAAAATGTATTAGGCATTAGTAATCTAGACATGATTTAAAATATGTAGGAGGGTGTGAATAGGCTATGTGTACTGTATAATTTTATATTAGGAATATGAGTATATAGCAATCCCCAGATAAAATAGATATAGTTTATATATTGTTTATTTACATACCATGTATACTTAGAGTTTCTACTAACCACTGGTGAAAATCTTCAAACACTGTTAATCATATCTTCCACAATTTCCTGACACTGGGTTTTAAAAGTGCTGAACACTCACCCATTAGACCAACTCACAGATATTTGGAAGGATAAATTAACTATTATTTCTGTGAGTGCAGTGATTCCCAACCTTCTTAATGCTGCAACCCTTTAATACAGTTCCTCATGTTGTGGTGACCCCCAACAATGAAATTGTTTTCATTGCTACTTCATAATTGTGATTTTGCTACTGTTATTAGTTGTAGTGTAAGTATTTGTGTTTTATGATGGGCTCAGGTAACTGCTGTGAAAAGATCATTCAAACCCGTAAGGGGTTATGACCCACAGGTTGAGAACCGTGGGGCTAGTGGGATCACAGAGATGGGAGGTCTTCTTCACTGGGTGCTTTTCTGTTCATTCTCTAGCTCCCAGCATCCAAGGTGCAGGAGCAGAGGTGGTGGTCTTTTTTATCTGGTCTTCTAATGTCAAAATTACAGTTCTCAGTTTGTTAGCTTCTTGGATTGTAAGAGGAGCCACGTTTGTGTGGAGGTTCTCTGTGTGTGCAATCACAGTTCCAGTGGCAGATTTTGTGGGTCAGCTTTGATTGTTTGTGAAGTCACTCCAGGGCCAGAGCCTGGAAGCTGTTCCTTGAGACTTTCCAGTGCTTTTATAAGCAACATACTCTATGTTAAATCTGCATTTTCTTAGTAAACAATATAATTTAGTCTTGCGTTGAGTTGAATTTTTTCCTAATAAATGAGCAAGCAATTAAAGATACAGACCTTTGAATCACAAAGATCTCCTGCACTTTTACTAGTGTGTGATATTACCAATTTGAATTTATACTTCTACTTACACATTCATCAAATATGGGAAGACCTACTGTACGCAAATCTCAACTTTCAAATCAGATAACTATTTCTAACAATAAAATGTCCTTGATCAATTCACAATGCTCTGAATTTTAAAGAAAAGCAAAAGTCAATGTGTGTTTCACTAGAATATAATTCATTGGTTTCCTTGAAATGGTCTTAAAAAGTAGATATAAAATTTCAAGTTCCAGATACCCTGTGGAGAAGGAAGAATGTGGAGTCATTAAAATAGAAAATGCTCAACAAACTTGATAGTAACAGTGCAGCTTCCCCTTTCTGTCTGTACAAAGGGTTTATAAAGTCTGAGTAAGCAGACAGTTCAAAAGACATTAAGTTCTCCATGGAAAACTCCTTGGAGCCTATTCAAAGCAAGTGCTGTCTGCGTTTGGTTGAAGAGATGGCTCAAACAATTGCCAGCCATGAAGCAAAGTATTGGCTTGGAGAAGCCAGACTGACACAGGAAAAGGCTCATGAGGATCACTGGGCTTAAAATAAAACTAGCATACTCTGTATCCTGGTTTGGTTTCCATGGGAATTGGTGTTTATGGGGGAAGCCTGAGTTCATGTCTTCCTGGCCAAAATAACTGGACAGTTCCATCAGTTCAGCCATCCAGAGTTCAGCGAGCTGGATGTTTCGACTGGTGTGAGGTGCTAATAGGATCGACCAGGTGAAAAGCCACAGAGTTAGGGTACCTTTAGAAAGCCAAAGCTTGTCCTCCAAGCTGGTTGATGACACCACACATGTCTAGAAGGTGAAAGATAATCTTAGTAACAGCTGGCATGAACAATGAGAACTGAGTGAGTTTGATAGGCTTTGAGTAAATTAGAATATTCCTACATATTCATTTATATTTATTGTTATTATTAGTTATTTTTATTTGGCGTGTGTGTGTGTGTGTGTGTGTGTGTGTGTGTGTGTGTGAGAGAGAGAGAGAGAGAGAGAGAGAGAGAGAGAGAGAGAGAGAGAGAGAGATTGAGAGAGAGAGGTCACAGTGCAGTGCATATGTCGAGGTTAGAGGACAACTCTAGAGAGTTATGTCTCTCCTTCCATTGCAGGTTCCTGGAATCTAACTCAAGTCATTGGGTTTGAGTGACAACTTTTACCTTCTGAACAATTTTGCCTACCTTAGAATATTTCTCAACCCAAATTCCTTGTGGTTATTAAATGATAAGCCTTTTGTGTTTCTTGTTTGTTCCCCCTGATCACCAGTCTAGAAAGCAGACCAACAATTTATAAGATAAATATGGGTGTTTCATCGTGTTTTTGTTACTGGTAGAAGTGACTGAAGAATGTAAAAGACTTAGATATTTCTCTCTGATAAGTATATTTTCAATACCCTTTAAATACTTTTCAAATTGATTTAGCCCAATGAAAATGTTTGATGTACACTGAATCTGTGTAATTTACTCTGCTATATAGTGGGTATGGGCTTTTAGACCCACCTCCCTATTTGTAACTGATCATGATGATGTGGTAGATTCACTGGGCTACTTCTGGAGCAGAACTGCTGCCCAGCATCTTAGAAAGAGCATGTAGTAATCAGAATTAAGAACTTAGTGGAAGAGGCAAACATGCACACAGAATGAAAGGGAGGCTAAAATTAGTCTGGCATAGAGCTTTTTCTCAAGCAAGCAACATTTCCCCTTAAACTATCTTTTGTAAGTGTGCAAATTCTATGTGACCTTCACGTAAATTCTACTTTGTATTTGTTGCCATAGCCATTTGCACTTAAGCTTCCAAAACTCATGTAATCTCATATGCAATTACATGTCATGCTTGGTAGAGTAGACATTCAGGGCTAATAAAGGCACATTGTAGATGATCAATGAATAACTTTTAATTGTGTGAATAAATGACTACATAAAGTAAATTATTACACTCAAGCCATTAACCATTATTAGTGAGATTCTTGTTGCTATTCTGGAGTCACACGTCATCCCTAAATAGTGTTATCAAAACATATGTGGCAAAAAAGAACATATGTACAGTGGACATAAGCACAAGAACACATATGTTCTTAGAACTAGGTGTATCATGCTTCAGGAATGCAATGATAAAACTACAATATTTTGTGTCTTAGATTCTTTTTTTATCTAAGTTTAATATAAAATTTTATTACTATTTCATATTTTCTAATATCATACAAAATAACATCTTTGAAATTAAGACTTGTTTCATTATCAAATTTCTCTCTTCATTGTTTGACACATCCTAAAATTTCATTTGTATTAAAAACTCATTTCTTGCGATCTGGAGAGGTGACTCAGCATTTAAGAGCACTTGCTACTCTTCTAGAATAGTTGGGTTTGATTCCTATATTAGGAAGGTCACAACCACTTATAATTTCAGCTCAAGAGGATACAACACACTATCTGGTCTCTGGTACACATACATACACACTGACATGCATGCATGCACACATGCAGACACATAAATAAAAATAAATCTAAAAAAACCCCTTCATTTCCTTTCTTACAAGTTGGTTACTAAGAAACATTTTTGAGTTCTGTGCCTTTGTATGTAGTAATTAAAAAGATGGCCATGTCAGAAGTACTTAATAATCAACTAATTCACACATCCTCCTGTTTAGACTTAAAATCCAAAGACTATGGATCAACATAATGCCTTATCTTTTGATTAAAGAGGCTGACATTTTAGAAACTGTGGTCAGATTTTGGCTCAGTGGTCAAAGTATAAAACTTCCCAAACCTCAAACAGTTTTGGTGAAGGCAGAGCAAACCATTAGCTAAGGACACAATGTCTTTGAATTTTACACACAGACTAATTATTTCCAGATGCAGATGTGCACATATAGGTCAATGGGAAAATCCGACTGGGAACAGCTACTTGTATACTCATGTATGTATAAGTGGCTAAGGGTAAGGAATATCAGATTTGCTGTATAGACATGTATACTTCCAAGAAGTCTCTGCATATATGATACTTTGCCAGGTAGAATATTGGTCAAGAGTGTAATATCTCCTACTAATACCAAAAGACTCACAAAATAAACAAAGGTCACTATGACCAAATCTACAGACACCTGCTCTGGAAACACAGGAATCTGTAATAGGGCTGACCTCCAGCAAGCCCATCAGCATCATGACTCATTGAAATAAAAAATATGGGTGTTTCAGAATGAAGAAAAAAACACTTTCACTGATTAAAACAACGATCTTTATGTTACAGCACTCCCTTGTGCCCAGTCTTAAAGGAAGACAACAAAATTGTAACTATTCAATTGCTAACCATATTTAAATCTTTGGTGATATGCGTAAAGAATTCAGATGGCCTAAAAAATTTATCTGGAGCATCCTATGATTTGGACCTGTTTTCTTATTAAAGGAGCTTGGCATGGTGGGTAAGTATCTGGATTTGGGGGATGAGTTAAGCAAATTCAGGTACCTCCTCATGTCTTACATCCTCTTTTCCTGTAGACATGAGACATAAGTTCTTTAGATTTCAGCTTCTCCATCCTCAGGATAAAGATAACAGCCTTCCCTTCAGGGAGTTGTTTTGGGAACTCCATTAACTGATATTTACAGGATTCTGAGAAGAGTTGTAGCCTGTAGTAAGAGAACTGTGTGTAATTGTGCTATTATAGGAACAATTTTTAGATACACATAGTATCTGTCTCTCTGCCTTATAGAAACATCTGAAAATCCTCTTGATTTTGGACACAGGGCCAACTATGTGTCCAGGCTAGGGCAGCTCAGAACACACAGATTCCTTTCATACTTTCCCAGGAGAACTATTTCCTGGGAGCAAGAAGGCTTGCTCTGTAGCATGACACCAATAAAAAAAGCTGGGTCTGATAAGATGAATCCTATTAGTGTAGTAAAGATAACAGAAATAAGGCAGTTCAGAAATGTTACCAAGTCTTCATTCCTCCTGTGGGCAATTTTTCATGAATATGGAGCTTCCATACTTTACTTACTCATGTGAATCTTCTTTTCTTACCTGCACCCCTTTTGCAGGATAGAGCCAGCTCTTGCCCACCTCTGACCCCACTCCAGTCTGCAATTGATATCTTCTGAGGCCAGACATCTCACACTGTGTCAGGGTCATCCAGTGTCATAAGATATGAACTCACAACAACTCTTTTTTTCTCAACCCTGGCTGTTTCTGTTCCAGTCACCAACACCCAACAGGCAGTAATTCCAAACCTCTGTCTTTCCCACTCTCCTGCTATCTTTGCATTTGTCTTTATCAGAAAATAAGGCCTGTTGAAAGTGAATGCTACCTCCTGTGTTCTGTTCGACACTTCTCAACCCCTTGGGGAATCTTAGTACAAGTTCATTCTTTCCTCTTGTCTCTTTGACCTGCTATCTATTGATGCTACCGTCAGTCTTTGTAAGGTTTGTTTTATTCATGTTTAGTGGGAAGGACTCCTAATATGCTTCCTCATCTAACTCTTGTCTGGACAGATCTGTTACTCATCTTTCAATGGTATTTCTTACTGTTGTGCTTTGAACTCACATGCTACTGCACTGGCGAGTGTCTTTCTAGACATCATCTTCAGTGCCCTCCCAAGAGGAGAGGTTATCAACAATGGAAACACTTACTTTGCTTTCCTGACTCTTTACGACAGTTTATTTATTTCTCTATCTTCCAAATTTCATCTTTAGGTGCAACCGTTCTATCTTCCTGACTACCCGTCAGTGTTCTTCAGCCTGCACTTCAGGTAGGATGGTCCACTAGTGTTTTTTTTTCCTTTAGTCATGTTTATGTTGCTTGCAAGGGTATTTTCAATTTCTGAATTGCATTCAATTACTATGAGTTTTAAATTATTTCTCTAAATTCCTCCTTTTGCTTAAGCTCCAAAGACAGCTCTTTGTTTCCATCTGGATATCTCTACCTTTCGCCACTTTTCTGTTATCATAATCAGTACCTCCAATTTGTCCCAGAATCATCAACTCCATTATCAAGTCTTGCTAATGTGACTGCTCAGTGTTGGCTTCCCCAGCAGATCTGCTGTAGCAGCAACTCCCCAGCTTAACCCTTAACTCTATTTGACTATTGCATAACTTACTCTGGTTTTAATATTATTGTTTCTTGGCTAGTTTCGCTGCCCATAGGAATTCTTTCTTACCACAAAATATAAAATGACCCTCAATTACCCATAAATAGAATAGAAATTACTCACCAGACTCTGATAAGCTGTTTTGTTCCAGTTTGGACCCAGAATGCCCTACACATGGATGTATATTAAAGAATTGGTAATTAACTTAGTGCTATTGTAAATCAGTAAAACTTCTAAGAGACAGGGACCTATGGGGGCTTTGATGTTAATCAAGAGCATACCTTTACGGGGAATTGAAGGGTCATAGTTCATTTCAGTCTCTGACATGAGGTGCATGCTTTCCTCTGTCACCCACTCCTGCCACGATACACTGCTGACTTGCCATGTATCCCCAAAACAATGGGGCCAACCACCTTTCAACTGAAACTGCCCGAAACACGAGCCAAACGTAACTCTTTAAAAGTTCATCTTGGGAGATGTTTTTGTGACAGTATTGGAAAGCTGACTGTACTAGTTACTCTTCTTGTTAAGATGACAAAATGCCCTGCGAGGAGCAACTGAAGGAAGGAAGGAAAGGTTTTTAGATTTCAGCTGCGCAGGTAGCTGTGGCATCGAGAGTAGTCTTAGCTACGATGTCACGAGTGTGAGGGAGCTGCTCATGTTATGTCATGGTCAGCCAGGGATGAATGCTGGTGTACAGCTAGCTTTCTCCTTTTCTATTTTTTTTTTAAATCCTAGCCTAGAGGATGGTGCTGCTCACCTTCAAGGTGGATCTTCCCTTCTCAGATATACGCTCCTGGCATTGCCCTAACAGATGCACCTAGAGTTGTATCTCCTAGGTGACTTCAAATCCAGCGAACTTGACAGTGAAGATCAGTCATTACACTGACACTTTCCTGCTATTGTATTTTGATATTTAAACCTCAAAACCTCTGTTAAACCCTATTATAAACACTTCATGCACTCTCCCTGTCACTACATTAGTCCTATTATCTGACTCTCTTCTCTTTCTTATCTTCCTTTCTCTTTTAATCCTCTCCTCCTTCTCTGCCACTGCCTCCTCTCTTCTTTCTTTCCTTTCTCTATTGAGGTACTGGATCTTCTGTATGCTAGAGAAGCACTATACCACTGAGATACAATCTAGCCCCCCTTGAAAAAGAAAATATTCTGAGCTAGGGTCTCACTAAGTTTCCCAGGCTTGTCTCAAACCCATGGTCTTCCCACATCAGCCTCTGAGTTGGAGGCATGGAGTGTTGCATGCTATCATACCTGTTTTTTTTTTTAATTTTTATTTTGCAATACAATTCAGTTTTACATATCAGCCACGGATTCCCTTGTTCTCCCCCCTCCCGCCACCCTCACCTCCCCCCTAGCCCGCCCCCCATTCCCATCTCCTCCAGAGCAGAGCCTTCCCCGCAGACTGAGATCAACCTGGTAGACTCAGTCCACATTGCCGGGCGGTGGTGGCGCACGCCTTTAATCCCAGCACTCGGGAGGCAGAGCCAGGCGGATCTCTGTGAGTTCGATGCCAGCCTGGTCTCCAAAGCGAGTTCCAGGAAAGGCGCAAAGCTACACAGAGAAACCCTGTCTCGAAAACCCCCCCCCCCAAAAAAAAAAAAAAAAGAGGCAGAGGCAGATGGATTTCTGGGAGTTCAAGGCCATTCTACATAGTGAATTCCAGGACAGCTAGGGCTATATAGAGAGATCTTGTCATATCTGGTTTTCTATTTTCTCTTTATAACATCTTTTCCTGTCTGCATAGTAAATGCATACTTATCATCCAAGTTGATATTCTTAAAGGCTTTTCCCTTTTTCTACTGATGTTCACCTGATATCTTTTGATGGATCTGGATATGTCTCTTCCAATGTGATAGCACTTGGTACAGCTCCATATTAGCAAACTTCTCATAACAGTGTAGTTTGTGTCTGTGTATGTATTCTATTTGCTAAGCCACTTGAAGAACCATAAGCTTTCACCTTTGCTTCCTTGGCTTTGGGCAGAAAAACAGAGAGGTAAGAGGAGAAATAGAAGAGCTATTGGAATAAAGGTGAAATAAACTTTCACTTTTGAGAAAGAAAAGATGATCCTAAAAGCTATCCTATGCATAAATTGAAAGAGTGGTTCCTCCCACATGACTTCCTCCATTGCATAAGATTGGAGCTCATGAATAAGAGGAAACCATATAGTGAGTGGGCAAAAAAAAAAATGTAGTAAACATGGGGTTTCTTTAACAAAAATACAAAAGTTGTGTCCTAGTGTTTGAAGTGGTGGCTGTGATTGAGAATATGAAGACAAATTCACTTTGAACCACTCACAAATAAAAAACTAGTTTTCTCCAGTGGAATCTCACTGGGTGTACAAGCTACTCTTATGGATGGACCCTAGGCCCAGAAGTAGATGGCCAACACAAAAGAACTCAGTGGCATTTTTGTAGGTTCGTTGTCTCATAATGCTGTTTTGTTATCTTCCCTATAAAGTCCTTTGCACACATATTATGGTGTCTGGTTTTGTGTTTTGATGGGATTTCTGTGTGTGTGTGAAGAAATACATTAAAACTCCCAATGTAAGATGTTTCCTTGAAAGCACAGTGCTAAGATAAAGAAAACTGAGTGAATATTGGAAAATAGTCTCATCCAAGGAATCTTAAAGGTCATCAAAACTTAATTAATGAATTAATTAGTCAATTTTTAAATAACCCACTTCACTCTAAAGCATCAGTAGATAGAGTGGACATGGATCATGAGCAAAATGAATGAATAAACTCAAACCAGCCCATCCAAACCAAACCAAACCAAACACATAAGCATGGCCTTTCCCTTCGTGCTATCTGAAATTTAATATTGAAAGACTGAAATTAATTAAAAATCATATCAAAGCATACAGTGTGACTTGGAAAAATGTTAGGAAAAGGAGTTCATGGCACTGGGAGGGAACAGGCAATGGGGATTCTGGCCACAGCTGGCTCACCCAAAACTCCATTACAAACACAGTTCCCATGTAAACCAAAGGAAAGGAAACTGGAGGCTGAGCATATTAGATTTCTCTTAGGTCCTGGATGTAATTTCCATCAGGCCCACCCTGAATTCTTTCAGTCCCTGGGCATATGGGATGGGCAGTTTATTTCATGACCATTGTTGCCTGGAGTTACAAGAGGTGGTTTAGTCAGGAAATGGTTTCTGGATCATTTATTATGTGTCTGCTATCATGGGTGCTACAGTAACACTCACTGTGGGAGCAAATATCATCAGCACAAAAAGTAAGTGATTGAAGCCAATGAGGAAGAACTACTTAAGGCTTACAGCATCCACAAGAGGAGCACATGACGCCACCAGAAGCTAGTAAAATCTTGTGTAATAGACTTCTCCTAGCTAATCAAAAAAGTTCACACATTGGCAAGCATACTAGCTCCTAGCTATAATTCTGTCATTTTAGAGATGGAGGAAAGAGGTTAAGAAGTTCAAAGCGAACTTTGGCTACATAGCAGGCTCGAGGTAATCTAGGTTTATATAACTAGATTTTATCTCAAAATAAAAAATAAAATAAACAAAAACCTTCAAATGAGTTTCTTACATATCATTAGTCTTAATGCTGATAATATGTCGAGTGATACAGCATATGCAAATCTCTATTGGTCAGTATTATCATTTGGATATGAAGTGTGTCTCCAAAAGCTTAATGTATTGAAAACTTGAACCCCAATTGGGGGGATGCTTGGATTCCTCAGCTCTTATCTAGTCAATGAGCTATTCCCTCAATTGATTTGTAGTATGAAGGAGTAGGTCATGGGGGGTATGCTACAGAGACATACTTTGCTCCCTGTCTCTTGATGTTTTGCCTACATGAAGTGAGCAGCTCAGCTCTACAACATTCTTCTCACAGGATGTCCTTCCTTATTATAGGTTCAGAAACAGTAGAGCCAGTTAACTAAGTATGAGTGTAAACTTCTGGAGATATGAGTTGCAATAAATCATTCCTCTAATATGTTGTCTTCCTCTGATATTTGCCACAGTGGTTGCAAAATTAACTAACCATGAGGAAGGCTGCAAATGCTGGTGGGAATTGTATCGGAGTGAGACCAAGTTAGGCAGTAAGTAGGTCTGGTGCATGGAGGCAACAGTGGTTCAGACAGATCTTGGTTTGGTATCAGCAATTTTGAGTTCTCACCTCCTTGCTCTGAAAGAAGAACGTGACGGCTAATCTTAGTTTTCAACATGGCAACATCTGGATTCAACTAAAACCCAAGCAGCTGGGCACACCTGTGAGGCATTTTTCATGATTAGCTCATTTGAGGAGAGAGGACCTATCCTAATTCTGGGCAGTCCAAATATAAGGTCGTCGAAGATGGCAGCTTTTGTTGTTTGCTACCACGATCACTGGCAAGTTCATCTTTCCTGCTACTGAAGCATTCGTCTCTACTTCTTCAGGATTCTGGGCAGACTGAAGAACAGGTGAGACATCCAGCCTCACAGAGTGAAAAGCTGCTGGATTATTGGTGTTCCCATCAGGAAACTTGACACTGTTGAACAAGCCAGACCATAACCCATGAACCACCCTGATAAGTCTCCTTTTAATATATATAGATTCATTATATCAGTTCTGTTCCTCTAGAGAACCCTGCCTAAATAAAAAGAATGTGGCCATTAACCTTTGCTTTTTTGGGGGGAGATTGCCTGGAAATGTCCTACTCCAACTGTAATAATTTATAGCTACTATATCTTCAACATGGGAAATATGTGGAAGAGTTGGAGCAGTGGCTTATACCTAAGAACATTCCAGTGAGAAGAAAAATGAAGTCATGCTTATCCCTCAGGTTTTCTGACCCGCTCTTGAGGAAGCTGGCCTTCTGCAGTAGTTCTGCAGTAGCTTGGGCAGTGATGCTTTAAACACAAGTGCACAATTTTCTGCATTTTAAAACTGAGTCTATTTCCTGTTTGTTTTTTTCTCCTCTGGAAACTATAAAGGGTAGGGTTAAAAGAAATAAATGAAAACAGAAAACTTTCTTCTAAAACAGTGTTTATTGATGAAAATCACAACCAGAAGATGGGTGGGTTATGGTATCATGTGACTAGTATTTTTAAGCTCAAACTTGAGAATTCTAGTTGGCAACCAGAAACGAAATATATAGAAGCAAGTTTATAAAAGCATAAAAGTCACATATGATGAAAGTTTATGCAGTAGAGAAACTATGATAACATCTAACATCCACTGAATGGTTGCTATATATTAACCAGTTTGGCAATTCTCTTTCTTATTAAATACATATTTTACTTCCTTTGTTGTACAGACACTTGCTTCTATGTTGGCCCATGAGAAAAAAATCCTACAAATTGTATCCCTGAGTATTTCAGAGATATAAGAGTGAACAGTGAAGAGGGCAACATTCACACAGAGCTACTCCCAGTTCTTTTAGCCAAATGGACTTTGATGAGTAAACAAGGTATTTTAGCTAAACATCACTAGAGTGAAAAACACATTATCTGAAATAAGTATAACTAGTAATCAGATTTAGAAATATTGGCATGCTTGCTTTATTAGAGGCAAGATGGAATTACTTAAATTCGGTAGATGAAAGTGGGAAGAATATACATGTTAGTCAGCATGAAGTAAAGTAACTGTTATGGTGCGGATGTAAATTATCCCCTCAAATGCATATAAAGTCTTGACTCCCAGTGAGTGGCCCCTCTTTTGGGAAGTTTGGAACTTTTAGGAGGTGAGCCTTAGTTGGAGGAAGTGGATCACTGCAAAGTGGACCTTGAGGAGTGTGAATATTCATCCCTGCTTCTGTTCACAGCCTCTCTGCTTCTTGGTCTGTCTAGATGTGCATAAGACACTGCACATTCATCTTGCCACCATGAATTCATCACCATGGTAGACTATTCCCTCAAACTGTAAGTGAGAATACAGTTTTCCTTTCTTGAGTTATTTCTTATTAGATATTTAGTCCCAGCAATAGTAAAACCAACCCATGTAGTTCCTTAGTTCAAGTATCCTGAATAGTCCTTGGGGGAATGAGCAACATTATTCTTGAATATTTCAGTGAAATATGAAATCCAATATGATAAGAGATGAAGAAGTCACAGTTCCTTTGTGTATTACAGTCACCATTATTTTCTATGAAGGAGAAATTTCTTAGTTGGAAAATGTTCGGTTACTCCCACACAGAAATCTTTGGTTAACTGTTGACATGAAGGGAAAGTTGATGAACCCGATCATTAAATCCATTCTCTTTTCAAGATGAGATGTGGAATCAGTATTTTTCTTCCATTTGAAATTGCTTGTGATATAATGAGTCTTCTCCACCACCTTTTATTTTTCCAATTCTATTCTTGTTAGCATGCCTTTCAGCCAGGAAAAATAGCCCTAGGAAAACCACATTGTACAGGTTATGGAAAGGGCAGAGACGAAAGTCTCAAAGTGAAACCTTCCCTGTGAAAGTGCAGCTTTTACTTTTCATGTCTCTTGGATCGTTATAAAGGATACTAAAGCTTTGAAACATTTTTGTCTTAATCTTACTTCCCACCACTTTTACTGGAGTTGAAGCTACAGATAGCTTTTACTACAAATTATTGTCAGTTAGACTATGGAAGTCAATTTAAGGGTCACTTTCATCCTGTCCTTTCCTATTGTTCCCTCCTTTTCTTCCTCCTTCCCTTCCTCTATTCCTCCCTCCCTTCCTCCTTCCTTCCTTTCTTCCTTCCTTCCTTCCTTCCTTCCTTCCTTCCTTCCTTCCTTCCTTCCTTCCTTCCTCCATACCTGTATCTCTTCCTCCCTCCCCTTCCTTCTTGCTTTTATTGGCTAGTAAATAGATCAGTTTTCTTCTTACCTATTTCTTTTTTTAATGTAATATAGTAAATATCATTTTCTTTGCAAATGAAAAGATTCTTGAAATCTTTGTAGTAATTTCCCACCTATATTGCATAAAATATGTTCATTTTGATACCTGGGCTTCATTTCATTTGCTTCCTCAAATAACAAAACAACATTTTAGAAGGACTCAAATATGTGTCCTCAAATTTTATCTGACTTGGCCTGAAATAAATTAAAAAAAAACAAAACAAAACAAAACCCAAACCCTTTAAAATGAGAGTTGTAGCTTAATCATTTGGTATTAGTTATCCTGATACTTATTAAATTGAAACTCAATTCCCAACTTACTCATAAGTATTTCTTCCAGACTGGAGATAGGAACATATTTCAGTGATTTGTTTAGTCTGGTAATTATCACCAACCTTTGACATGGGCTGAAGCAACTCTCTCTCTGTGATTGGTGCTCTCATCCGTTACACTGCTAGGAAGCAGATGGTTCACAAAAGATGTACCAGGGCAAGTTACCCCAGGGCTGTGGATGTGGATGTCTGTTCAACAGTTTAGTCATGTAACGGGACTTGGCGTTGCTCGCTAATGTCCTTCCTTTCATCTGGTCATCTCGTAGTACGTAACGGAACAGGATTCCTGTGAAGAGATACTGAGAACATCCAAGACGCCATCCTCTTTCCATAATAGGGCAAGAATTTGTGAAATAAGCCCCCAGTATTGTCTTCTCCATTGCTACCTTATTCTCTGTGTGCCCAGTCACTTTTCTTGAATGGCTAACATATTTAATGAGTCTGGGCCCTAGCCTCGGTCATCTCAAATCAAGATAACAGCCATGAACGCTTGCTATGAGAAAGTTATTCTGGGATCTCAGCTGGCTCAGAGTTGAGGAGGGTGAGGGAGGGAAAAATCACATTCATAATCACTGTACCAACATGTCTCAATCTGAGTATCTGCTGTTATATGAACCCTAGGGCAGGTGTGGGGCCACCATTCAAGGAGTTCATTGAAACACTGAGAAACAAGAGACACATGTCTTTAATTTTTTCTATTTAGATTTATTTATTTTACGTGTTAGTGTTTCGCCTATGTGTATGTATGTTCATTATGTGCTTTCCTGGTGCCTGAGGAGATCAGTAAAAGGCATCATTTCTCTGAACCTGGAATTAAGGCTGGTTGTGAACCATTATGTGGCTGTTTGGAAGTAGACTGGGTCTTCTGCATGATCAGCAATTGCCTTTAACTGTTCTGTCGTCTCTTCAGTCATGAAGGCACACACCTTAATGGCAACTTTTAAGGGAATGAACAATAATAGGCATGAACTCTATTCTGAGATGTAGTAATATTTGAGAATTGAATACATCAGGTTTAAGATTAGGAGAACTGGACATGACACAGAATAATTTGCACATAGAAGACAAGAACTCTTGAGAATGGTTGGTTGGAAATCTGCCTGGTGTACTTGAATCATTTGTCATGGAATGAAGAGATTTTGATTGGATGTCATGGGTCAGAAATTATGTTGGATGTTGGAGGCAGAGGAAAGAGAGAAGCAATTACTGTCATTCCAGTGTCTCTGCAATATGAAAAGGGAGACAGAACTTCAAAGTCAACTCTAATCAGAAAAAAAGAGACACATTTGCCTTAACTAAGGTAGGAATCACACCATAAGAAAATTAAATGGAGCATCATAGACATTAAAGATCCACAGCATGAGAAAGGTCATTCTAGGTGGAGACAGGCTCCTGCAAAAGAGTGGGCACAAGATGAGACCGTCTCAGTCACTCCAGCCCATTCTTATTTACACTGGGAATTCCACACTGGCTAAAGGGTTGAGGACAGCAAGCAAATGTGCAAAGGATGTTAGGTCTGAGCATAGAAGTGATATTCAGGGAGAAAAGGAAAGCTCTATGTGAATATCTACTGCACTGCTGTGGGGACAAGGCACAGACCCAAGTAGCCTTCAAGAAACATTATTTGATAAGGCCTGGGTAATTTTAGGCAACTGCTACATTCCAAGGCACAAATTCTGTGTATGAAAAAAGCACAGAAAGACAGACATTTATATTTCAGTAATACACATAATTATTTCTGGGGAAGAGAAGCAGGCAAAATAGTAATGGTCAGGAAGAAGAGAGAAGCCAAAATAAAGCCTATGGCTTAGCTGTAGAGGTCAATGTTAAAAAAAAAAAGTTAAAAGAAAGCCAGTGTACTTGAGTTTTATAAAATACAATCTGAGAGAAAGTTGCCTGATATGTCAATCTTAAAGTCATTGGTGACCTTTACAAGGAGGCACTTGGCACATTGTTGGGAGTGGAAAGCAAATTACAGGGGTAAAGGTGGAAGGAGACAGAGAAGAAGTAGATGTAATGGGCGTAGAAAATTTCTCTTGAAAACTTTGGCAGAGCCTTCTGCCTGGCAGTAGAGAGCCAAAGACAGAACACAATTAATTGCTAAATGAGGAAGTGTGTTGTCATTTACTCTGATACATAAACCATGTGCGTCAGCCTGCTTTGTCTAATCTTGCTTCCTGAATTGGACCTGGCATTTCTTCATCTGCTCTTTGCTCCATTCCCTGAGTTATTTGGCGCCCTTCCTCTTTCTATACAAAGTACTTCACTGCTCACTCACTCACTCACTCACTCACTCACTCACTTTCAGACCATGTCCTATACATGATGTTGAACAGGCTTAAGTGATTCTAAAGTTTCCTTTTTATTCATTGTGTTTGGAGGTGTAGTAAACATAAACCAGTCCCAAGAAAAAGAAGACTAAAAGAATTAATGACACCAGATACCCTGGGAAGAATAGGTATTTAATAAATCTCACACAAGTGTCACCAAATCTTATAATATTAATAGTGAAAGCAATTTCTCTTCCTACTACCAAGTGCTTATTAGTTCCATTAATTGAGAACTGCAATTTTAGGCTAAGTTACTCACTCAGGAAATGGGGAGTTCTGATCACAGATAAAAGTTTTTGGTTATGAGATGAACACCCTCAGGGATCTAATACACAACCTGGATGAGTGTCAAAGAGAAGCACCCCCTCCTTACCACAAAAATCAGAGATGCTCACAATTTGATTTGCAAAGATATCCCAAGGTGACAGTTTTGATATTAAAGTATACAAAGATTTCAGTGTTTTGTTTCTTTCAGAGCAAACTCATAGAACAAAAGATTAATGACCTCTTTCTGAAGAGAAATAAATGTGAGTTTCCCATTTGTCCTATAGAAGATACTGTAGAAGGGGTTTCCTGAAGGTTATTTCATTTTTTTCCCACATCAACACCAAAAGAGGCAAAATATTATCATATTACTCAAAGATGAGGAAATTGTACCTTGGAGGTACCTGGGACCACCTCTGGTGTTGTTAGGACATCGTGCTTAGAAGCTGGCCCTGTGGTTTGCAATGAGGCTTGAACATCTAGAAGGGCAGGTGTCAAGAGCTGGGATGTAAAGGAAATGGGGAGATGCTGATCAAATATACAAGTTTTGGTTCTAAGATGACTAAGTTCCAGGATCTAAAACATAACCTGGGTGAGTGTCATGGATAATTCTGTATTTATTGCTTACTTGTAATTTGCTACAGGAGCTGATTTTCAGTTTCCTAGCAATACACAATTGGAGTTACCAAGGAGATCAGTGTGTTGATATTATTTTGACTATGGCAATTCTTTGATGGATATCAAGCCATTACATTGTACAGCTTTAATACAGATGATTTCTGCTTGTCAATTAAATGTGTTTTAAAGGTAAATGCTTCAACATTGTTATTGCTCCCTGTTAAAATCATTTTGTTTCCAAGTTTATTTTTAAAAGTCACAAAATCTTTTTATTTTTGTAAAGCAACAGCTTTCTGTAAACATTTGGAAATCTTAAAAGAAAAGATGAACTCAGCTGTTGTAAGATATGTCATAGAAAATAGAAATATCAACATCAAAAAGAATGGAAATGAAATAATGACATCAAGCACTACATTTTGTCCTGAGTTGTTGTTTGCCTACATGTGTACTCATTCCACAGTATCAAACTGAATGTGAGTAAATCTAGCATTGGTAACAAGGGCCTTCTAGCTTGAGAAGCATGCTGAACTCTATATGCTAGAGAAACTCCTTCTTTCTCTCACAAGCAGCCAGACATGGACCTGCAACAGTATCAGAAGAAGACAGAAAATGGAAGTGACATGGCAGGGTAGGAGCTGGCTCTGTGGGTTTGGAATGAGGCTTGAAGGTCTCCGGCTCTGGAGCACAGATGCCAGGCACAGCTGGCTAGCTCTGGAAATATTCATAAATTTCTGGCTGCTTTTCTGGGGCTTGCCTGGCTGGCTCTGGAAGAACTGTGCTCTGGGCTCTCCCTGGTCCCCCAAACAGTTCGCAGAGCCAGCTGGCTTCTTCATTCAGCCAAGTTGGCAGATGAACCAATTCTACTTTGGGGGAGACCAAGAGTCATGGAGGCACACCACGAGCCAAGCTGGGAGTAAAGAAGAAGCTCATAAATTAGCCTAGGGAGTCTAGTCACCAGCGAAGAGCTGAGTACATAAAAGGATGCCTGTCTTCCCCAGAAATGACTGAGGTATGCTTGGACTTGTATGTTACTACGTTTGGTGAATGAGGACTCTGTAAAGAATGGATGACTCTAAATCAGATGAGATAGACATGATGCTATTCTCTCCCTGATCAGACTCCAGCAATGGTCCTCATAGCCCTTCATCTGGATGAAAATTCAACCCTAGATTGTAAAAACTAAAGTCTCTCAACATGATTTCATCCATTCCTTTCTCCACATTACAAAACTTAAAACTCTGACATAGTTCCCAACTGAAAATCTGATTCCCAGGTTGGGCTGAACTATCCACAACCCCCTCATCCAAGTGTCTGAGAAAGGTTAAGGCAACCCAAAGTATTTACTGTGTGTTCCAGTCAAACCTGACTATTGGTCCTGGACAACCATGTCTCAGAGCAGTTGTGCAAAGATATTACTCAACAGCTGTGAATACATGTATCTCCCACAAATTAAGGATGTCTCTTTCAAGAATAAAATTCATTCGTTTAAAGTATTATCTCAGGGAAGGAGAGGGACTTCATCTTCTAGAACTCATGGGGAGAGAACCTCAACTTGGATGTAGCAGACATGTTGGATCCTCTCCTCAAGGCAACAGCACATTAGTAATTAACATTAGTTTCAAATTTTATCACCTTAGCGTCTCCCATTGTATATTTTTGATAGATTTAAGCATTAATTTTTGAAACACAGCTTTTAAATGATGAAATATCAAAATACGAGTAACCTAACTCCTCATCAGAGGGAAAGCCCGACATAGTTTTCACAAGATTGCAGTCACCATCCCATCCTCTAAACAAGTTATCAATATTCCCCATACCCTGGTATTTATACTAATATTTGATTGCTGATCAGTGAGAATAGGCTGGGATATATTGCCTCACTATTAATAAGTAGAATATGATAAAGGTTATGGAATGTCACTTCTGAGATTAGTTTATACAAAACTATGACTTACATTTTGGATGTGTTTTAGCTCTGCTTGCATGGCTCATACTGTGAGAAATCATCTTTGCAAATTGTTTTGAGAAGCTCGAGAAAGACCACTGCAGAACATGTTGTTTAAGCTGTGCCAACAGCCATGTAACTGAGCTTCTAGAAAACTGGAGCCATCTCAAATCAGTGTCTGACACCTCGATTGTGGACATGCTTAGCCAAGTTGCTTCTATATTCTTGACCCATAGAAAGTACATGATTAAAATGTTTGCTGGATTATGTCACTAAATATTGGAATAATTTGTATGCATCAATAAGTATCTACCACAGTAACTTGCTACTTCTAATCCAAGTTTGGAGTAAAATATTCCTATCTTTGCATGAGTATCTCACGCTAATTTTTGACCTCCATACATTATCATGTCTAAAGATAATGTCTAAAGAAGATCGCATGGAATTAGCAGGGATTTTGTTTAGGTCAGATATTCTTCAACTGATTGCAACAGTAATAGGAGAAACATATTTCTAGTTGCATTTCTTCTAGAGACTTTTCTTCTGTTTGGATGTATCGTGGGTATCCATCTCCACATAAAATTTACTCTACCTGACAAGATAATTTCCTAAATCCACATGACTTTTGACTGAATCCACTTTTAAATGCTGTGTGTGATATTTATTGCTTCTTTTATTTCACCTGAGAGATCAAATATATACATGTCAGAACTTTCCATTTTCATTTTACATTTACTTTATGTCCAGATTGTTTTACTATGATTCAGGTGGGCTTGCTGTGGCTAATTTTATTTTTGGGTCCTAGGATTTTCTTGTACTTATTTGCTCTCATGAAGTTTGTCACTTTTGGGCCACAGAACACATAGATTCTCCTTCCAACTTAATTTTTATCAGAGTGCAAGAACATTTCTAGAATAAAATACATTAACTTTGTGAACTCTTTTATCTAAAAACCATCTTGCACGGAATATAGAATGAAAAATTTTAGAGGCAACATAATCAATAGTTGCAAAATAGGACGTGTCTTTCTTTAACCACATGGAAATGTCCGTGCACAATTATGGTAAGAGAATAATCCTTACCACCCAGAGATGCCCATGTCCTAGTTCCCAATACCCATGAGGATGTTAATTTACATAGTAAAAAGGATTTGGATATTTGATTAAGTTGAATGTCTCGAGATGGGAAGATTACTTTGATTTCTTCAGATGAAACCAAGGTAATCACAGGAACTATTGTGAGGGTGTAAGAGGGTCAAAGTCTGAGAGGCAATGTGATGTTATGCCTCTGGCTCTCATGGTGAAAAAAAAAGCAGTCTAAGGAATATGAGTAACTTTTTGAAACTTCAGAGATAAAATGACTAGGTTCTTCTCCTTTGGGACCATCAAGAAGCAGGGGTCTTTGCCAACACTTTGATTTTACTCTGGTGAAACTCATTTTGGACCCTGGAACATTAGAACTATCAGAACATAAATCAAAGCCACTAAGCTTGCAACAACTTCTAAGAACAGCAGTAGTAAGCCAATGTACCTGTCTATATAGGAGAACTAAGGATGGATTTTCCCATGCTGAAAAATTAAAAAAGCAAGTCTGTCTCTGCTTTTGTCCTGGGGAATGTTTATTTTCTTCATCTTGAACTGGGTTACTTTTCCAGTACTTAATTTTTTATTTCCCTGATTCAATAACAGAGTTACTTGTGAGTGGCTGCTTTTGTTTTAGTATTCCATGTTTTCAACTCTCTGGTGCATTACTCCCACATAGAAGGCAGTAACTGTAGACCCTTCATGCATATGTGATTTATTGATCTCATTCTCTTATCGCTGTTTTCCAGATACAATATTTTAAATGTCCTGAAAAAAATAATAACTGCAAAGTAAGCCATGATTTGATCCAAAAAAAGATTCCTTTCTTTTTCTCATGGTTTCGAAACATTTAATTTAAGTTTATTTTAATTTGTATAAGAGGACTCTCATACCAAAGCAATTACATAATGTAAGAAATACATATTGAGAGAAAAATAGCATAAAACAGATACTTCTTTATCTCTAGATATATATCTTTTCCCATATGTGTTTTCCTTATAGATCTGGTGGAACACAAAATCTGTCTCAATAGAATTCAGTATACAATATATTATCAGCTGCAGTCACAATAACTTTCAACAAGTGTCTTGAACTTATTCAACCTACCCAATTGTAATTTTGTTCCCTTTGATCTACCTCTGCGCAAATCTTCACTCCAAACTTGTAATCACAATTTTATTACCCATTACAATGACTTCTATTTTAAATATGTATTACTGAATATATATCTATATTTTATATAAAAATAAGTTTATATCCATGGCTAACTTGATTTTATAATCTGTTCAAAGGTAGTTTTAACCTGCACAATAATTGCCCCTTTGACATTTTCTTTCACAAAATTGGAATGACTCATGATATTATGAATGTCATGTAAATCATGTTACAAATAATATAGTATTCAATAATACCTGATACGATAATGAGTAATATAGATACATATATTATGTACCAAAATGTATATCTTGCATTCTAAGGACATTTTAAAAAGAGATCTCTTTTCATTTTTAATTAGCTGTGATTTCTCAAAGTGCTTTCAAGAATCAATTTAGTACATGTATTGTTTTGATGTTGACAGAAGTTTTGACTCAGTAGAGTGAATTTGGTTACGACATTTCTCTAGGAAAAAGATAGGCTCTTTCTTTGCCAGTGCAACCATCTTGTTTGTCTTATTTCTTCTATGCTTACTTTCTTACAGGAGGTAGAAGTATCCATCTTGTTATGTTGTATAGCCAACTGTTCTAAGTTGACAAGAAAATTGGTAAGAAGCTGAGCATAGGTCTTATGTCTGTACTACAATCTTGACTGAGGATCTGCAGAGAAAGTAGATGGATTTTAAAGAGTAAGCACCAAATCACTTTCATATCTCTAAAAGCTACCCCAGTTTACAGTAATATGAGAAAAATAAATCTCTACTATTGAAGAGTTTTAAATTATTGCAGTGTGAATGACCAGGGAATAGTATAAACCAGCAGTAATCAAGATATAGATCCGTTTTTGTGGGAAATTTATGCAGGAATAGCATGGTGACCTTTTCAGAATGGTGTCATTGAGTAACAACAGTGTGATTTACTACATGAATAGTTGGGGGGTGTAGCTGGAGAACTTTTCTCCAGCTCCCGCCGCCAAGTCCTGCCAGTCCCAGAGCCCATTTATAAAATAAACACATAGACTCTTACATTATTTAAACTGCTTGGCCATTAGCTCAGGCCTGTCATTGTCTAGCTCTTACTCTTATATTTAGCCCATTTCTATTAAACTTTACTTTGCCACGTGGCTCATGGCTTACCGGTACTTTACATTTTCCTTGTCCTGGCGGCAGCTCCAGGCAGTCTCTCTCCTCCCTTCCTGTTCCCTCAATTCTCTCCTCTGTTAGTCCCGCCTATACTTCCTGTCTGGCTATTGGCCAATCAGAGTTTATTTACATATAGCGATATCCACAACACTTCCCCTTTTCTTCTTTTTTTTTAAAAGGAAGGTTTTAACTTTAACATAGTAAAATTATATATAACAAAACAATTATCAAGCAAGAATTACAGTTACAATATTAAAGAAGAGATCCTATCTATCTTATATTTGTGAGTTTAAGGTTTTATATCTAACTTATCTTTTATTATAACTAAGGAAAATTGTAAGTATCTAGTCTTTAACCACATCAAAGATCTCAGAAGGATATAATACTGCCTGAGAAATGGGAGAAGGATGCAAGCAACTTTTGGGAGTCTTGCAGGGTAGACAGAGACAGCTGAGCCTGGACAGTCATCCAAAGTTTTCTTGTAAAGTTGGGGCATCTGTCTTCAGCCCACAGGCCTAGAGTCTCTTATTCATTTTTTTCTGTGTCTTGTAGAATGTCTGGCAGTTTTCTCTGCAAAGCAGGAACCTGAAGGACCATTTTGTCAAGCAAAGTTCAGTGGTCACCTTTCTATGGGTCCTGCATGTCCAGTTGATCAAGCAGTCCAGGCAAGAACAGTTTCTTGCCCAAATGGCCATTTTTGTCAAGGTGAAGATAAACTCCATATGGAGTGTCTTCGATGCCCATCCTCCTCTCTGAAGTAAATCGGTGCTGTCAGGAGCAGACATGTCTCACTGTCCAAAAAGTCTAAATTTTTAAAAGATTTTAAATGCCATATTCTGTAGGTCTTTGAAGTGTTTGAAGACTACTTATCTATCTGAAATATATCTATGTATACCTAGAAGACTTAACTAACATGGCTACAAATATGATTATCATAGATGACTAACTATTAATCTATTTTTTAATTATCCATTACAATTTTAAATGAGTTACATAAACATAATACCTCAAACAAGAATAGAAATATATACAGTATAACAAAATTAAGTTTAAATTTGTATCAATAAACTAAAATCTATAGCAATGTAAAACATTTTAAACAAGTTGTTACTCTTTAAAAGTAGGTTCATTAATCTACCCTTTCATCCTATCATATCTAAACTATCCCCTTTTTTTTCTTTAGAAAGAGATTGTATTTATAATCAACCTGTTTTAAATAAAAATATTGGTTTTTCTCTGTCCCATACCAGAGGGCTCTTCTGATTTGGGACATAAGAATCTCTTAACCATTTTTTTTTTTGAGCAATATGTCTGGGTTTAGAGGGGGAGTGAGCCAATTCCATCTCTAAAGCCAGCTTGGTATATTTGGGAATTTGGGCGTAGCTTCTCTTACTACTTCCTGCTGGAGGGGGGCGCTGTATCTTATGGGGACACAAAGAATATTTTAGGATTATGGAGTAGTCCGTGAGGCTGTATCGTCTGAGCCAGTTGCCTTGAAACCATTCTGAATGTTGAATCATCTGGGCCATGGTGTCACTGGAGACTTTTCAGGGGGTCTGGGCTGGTCAAACCTGATGTATCTTAATCTCGAACAAATCCATAGTCTCTGGCTTTCTGTGGAAACAAAAGCAGAGCCTCTTTTCCAAAGTAACATATCCTTACATCCAAATTTTGAAGTCAAGGTACCTTTAAAATTTACATTTTGGCATAACTCAACAGCTTTTACAATCAAATGTTTTTCTTCAGTTACAAATATCAAAGACAACATAATCCAGATTCTCTGTGTGATAGCCATTCTTTACATGGCTTATTACCTTTAATGTTTCCTTAAAGACTTATTTTTAAAAACTATCTATTTGTTTATATAACTGTATATATTTCTTTTTTCTCTCTTTTAAGCCTACGTACATTTTACACACATTGTGAACTATTCCATCTGAATCAGTCTTATTGTGAACCTATTGATTTAAATAAACTGCAGCCTTCTAAGACTGAAACGTGGCTGTTGGCTCCGCCCACTTCAGTTTCCCAACATGGTGGTGGTCCGTTTTCTGCCAGCTTTGGGAGCTGTAACTCTCAGAAATAGTGGGTCTACGCTTTTTATCAAAGTAGCGTGTAGCCCAGAAACCTCTTTTTTTTTAATATATAATAGTAAAGACTAAATCTACCATACAGCGTAATGTGTTGCTGGCACATGTCTCAGTCCTGCCATACTGCAGGTCAAGTGCACACGCCCGGAACCCGCCAGTAGTTCAAACCTGCATTTTGCGGCGTCTAGCCGCCCATATGAGACATGAAGCAGGAACCTGGTTTTGGCTCTGTTTAGAATTGATTATTAAATATTCTCAGGTTTAAGGTGGAAACTCGAGCCGTTGGGCGCCATTTGTAGCTGGAGAACTTTTCTCCAGCTCCCGCCGCCAAGTCCTGCCAGTCCCAGAGCCCATTTATAAAATAAACACATAGACTCTTACATTATTTAAACTGCTTGGCCATTAGCTCAGGCCTGTCATTGTCTAGCTCTTACTCTTATATTTAGCCCATTTCTATTAAACTTTACTTTGCCACGTGGCTCATGGCTTACCAGTACTTTACATTTTCCTTGTCCTGGCGGCAGCTCCAGGGAGTCTCTCTCCTCCCTTCCTGTTCCCTCAATTCTCTCCTCTGTTAGTCCCGCCTATACTTCCTTTCTGGCTATTGGCCAATCAGAGTTTATTTACATATAGCGATATCCACAGCAGGGGGCTCAGAGGAATACTCCAAACTAACAAGAAACAAAAGGAGTGTTTCTTAAACTATGTATCATAGAGGGACAGGATGAGAAGGAGGACTTGGTTAGATGGGCTTCTTCTCACTAGGATTGTGGGTGGAGTTACTAATAATCCTACTGATTCAAGAGGCAGAATGTGAAACCAGAGGACTCCTCTGTACAGGGCACAATAATTCCCACTTCTGTACCTCTTCTCTTTGAGTCAAATTTGGTCCTGTGTATACCGTGACTGTCTAAATCTGAACACTGACTGCTCTGACTTTGAAAACAAGATAGAAAAGGCTTAAATGTCGAGTAAGCCCATGCCTCTTTACTCCTCTAGTCTGTGTTGTCATTTAGTCAGGAGAATTTTATGTGTTATGGGTATGGTGAAATAGTGGATGCCTTCAAAGACTGTGGATTTGTTATTCCCAAGTAATCAAGAGATGTTCACCCAAACTGTAGTTCAGGAGAAGATGATAAGAAGTGTAGAGTGTGCAATGCTAAGTGAAAAGCCTTTGAACAATGTGTTCACAATGTGTCAAATAATCTTGATATTTTTCCTTAAAGGCACTTATTTTTTTTGCCATAGATACTCTTTTTTAATTAAGAAATTTTTTATTCATTTTACAAACTAACCACAGATTACTCCTTCTTCTCTTCTCCTGCATCTCCCCAGCCTTCCCCCACAACCACTCCCCATTCCTTCCTCTAAAAAGGTAAGGCCTCCCATGGGCAGTCAGCAGAGCCCGGTACATTCAGTTGAGGCAGGTCCAAGCCCCTGCATCAAGGCTGTGCAAGGTGTCCCACCATAGATAATAGGCTTCAAAAAGTCAGCTCATGTGCCAGCAATGGATCCTGATCCTACTGCCAGGGGCCCCTTAAGCAGATCAAGCTACACAACTGTCTCACTTATGCAGATGGCCTAGTCCAGTCCCATGGAGGCTCCACAGCTGTTGGTCTAAAGTTCATAAGTTCACACTAGCTTTGTTTGGTTGTCTCTGTAGGTTTCCCCATCATGATCTTGATGCCCCTTGCTCATAGAATCCTTCTTCCCTCTGTTCAATTGAACTCCTGGAGCTCAACCTAGTGTTTGGCTGTGGATCTCTGCATCTGCTTCCATCAATTACTGGATGAGGGCTCTATGATGACAGTTAGGGTATTCACTAATCTTATTACTGGGGTAGACCAGCTCAGGCACCCTCTAAAGGCACTTACTATTATAGAAATTACTTGGTTATAGACTTGAGTTTGTGACATTTACTCCATTTTACATTTAGGTGATTTCTTTGGTCATCTGTTATCTATATGTACCTCTCTATCTGTTATCTTCTTATCTACCTTCTATCTGCCTACTCAAGTAGCCATATAAACAGAGTTTGTGTTAGTAGAAACAGCTTAGATTTCCTCTTATCATTTAGTAACCTAGTAAAAAATGACTAAGATATATAGAGAAGAAAATCACTCTGTAGGAAATTCCAAATGGCAGTTTCTTGATTTGAAAGGTTGGAAGTCTCAGGGAAATATTAGGTTTTATTTGCATGTGTATATACACAAACTGATATATAAAGCATGTCATTTATTATATAGTTTTGTTGCATGACAATAATTCAGTCAAATACTTAACTTCCTTCATTTTCTTGCCTGAGTTTAGGAAAGTATCTAGGCCTTTCTTGGTTTAATTATATTCATATATCCAAACATGAATATATATCTTGCTGAATGGCTCAGTTACCTTTAATCTACATCTTGCAAAATATCATTAGAAAATTCTACCAAGCAGATGAAGTCAAGAAATATTTGCCCAACAACGGATAAATGAATTATGTAATGGTTAACTTATAATCCAGGTTTTGCCTCTTGTAATTTGATTTCTTAATTCTGGAGAAATAAATTTTGGAGAAATTTATTGAAGAATAATACTAACCACAAAGATATTAAGTGCAAAATATCTTTCCTCAGATTTCTGACATGATGAAAGTTTGTTGGCTTATGAAGGGCCTGACAGAACCCTCTCTTGCCTGACATTTGATCTTCCAGCTTTAGAATTTTTAATTTTCAATTGCTTCAAAATTTGCTGAAAACAAAAGAGATCATTGTGTAAATAATATTGGGTAAACAACCACATTTATATTCTTTAGCACATTCCCAAGCTAATGTAAGAGGATTCTAAGAAAATGCATTATTTTTGTGGGTGAGATGGCTGAACACCCTCTTCAGGAAGTAATCCCTCAGTGCTCAGTAGTCACTGGTCTAAATCAAGTAGACAAGAAAATGCGCTGGGTGGTGATGGTGCATGCATTTGATCCCAGCAGTTGGGAGGTAGAGGCAGGTGGATCTCTGTGAGTTCAAGGCCAGCCTGGTCTACAAAGTGAGTTCCAGGACAGGCTCCAAAGCTACACAGAGAAACCCTGTTTTGAAAAACCAAAAAAAAAAAAAAAAGAAAGAAAGAAAATGGAAAATGCTGGAGAATATTGCAGTTTTGTCTTTTTCTATCAAAAGCTGAGTTCTTTTATGGAGTAAGATGTAGGAGGAATGGGGGGTGGTAAATGATCAAAATGTATTTATGAAAATATTTTAATAAGTTATCTATAATTTTGTATGAAGCTTATAAAAATAGTTTTAAAAGATGATAGAGAAATACTTGTTGGGGGCACAGAAGTCCTGTACTCATAGATCAGTACTAGGGAAACTAGGAATGTTAACATGTAGGGTTACCTCTTCAAAGGAAAAGATGTATAACTTGTTTATTACCCATAAGGCTGTGAATGGATGTTGATTTACATCCCTGTGACCTCTGTGCTATCTTCACAGCCAAGCCCTGCCTGGCTCTCCCAGAATCTATGTTTGTCTCAGTTAGCCTCCCTTGACCCTTATCTTGATCATTGTTCCTCAGGTAACAGAACCCATCTATATGGGAGATGTCACTTTAGAAATGGGAGCAGAGGTGGTTAAAACCTGGTGAACTTTGCACTATCTGTATGACCACAACCACACCAGATCCCCTCCCAGATGCTTAAGATGTCATATATAGGTCAATCTATAGATCCTATCTTTATGGAAGAGGTCACACATACTTTAAAATAAGTTTCAATGTAAATAAGTTTCATGTTTTAAGCTTTATTGTGTACACAGGATTGGATTAATTATCACCAGGAAACTTTTGTTCTAAATTTTGTTGTTCTTAAATATGCCTAAAAGAAACTGCCTGGTGTCAGACTTTTGAAGTTTGAACCAACACTAGCCATTGAGTCATGCTGACTTGGAGCTCCTTCTTACCTCACATGAATAGACACTCTGCTGACCTTGACGGTCACAGAGACACCCCCACAAATACTGTGTCTAAAAGGACTTTATGAGGGTATTAGTATAATAGATAATTTCACAAAGTCATTGTCAATATAAATTCAACTCTCTGGTGGTTTGAAAGAAAATGGCCCCCAAAGGGAGTAGCATTATTAGGAAGTGTGGCCTTGTTGGAAAACGTGTGTCACTGTGGGAGTGGGCTTTGAGGTCTCTTTTGCTTAACCTTTCCTTACTGTGACAATCGACTTCTGTTGCCTGCTAGATGTAGGACTTTCAGTTCTTCCAGGACCACATCTGCCTGCATGCCATCATGCTCTTGGCCATGATGAAAATGGACTGAACCTCTGAAACTGCAAATGAGCCTCCTCAATTAAATGTTTTTCTTACAAGAGTTGCTGTGGTCAAGGTGTCTCTTCACAGCAATAAAAATTCAAACTAAGACAAAATCCGAAGCCAATCATGAAAAACATTATGCTTAACAACCTGGGCATAACAAAATCATCTTATATATTTTATCAAAAGTTAGGGTTTCAAGTTTTTGGAGGTTAGAGAATACTACAAATGAAATATACTGTATTTAGGGGAACAGTTTTATAGCAAAATATTTAACTGCCATGCTTAGTATATTAAGGGTTATTTTTAGAGGAAAGGGAGAAAGATGTTAGAAAATAAAATCAATCATGGCATAGGACTCTCAATACACACACACACACACACACACACACATATGGTTACCATGTATATGACCATGACATAGAGAAGTCTTTACATATATATTATATATGCATGCATACATGCATATATATGTACGTGAATATGCATATCTTGAGTATTCACTAGATTTTATAATTTTGTTAATTAACTCTACATATGATTTGTCAAATATTTTATTATCTGTATTTCACAAAGTTTCTTGATATTGAGAAATAATTTTCTTTCATGCATCCAGTTTGGGGCTCAGTTTTTAATATAGCAAAACAGTGATTTAGATAGATAATATTTTATTTTTAAGAGATGGAAGAGGAGATTACATAGTAGCAACTATTTGTCTTGTGGGCCTGAGGCTCAGCTCTAGTATTCTCTACCTTATATGGTGAACAACAGTCTTGTAAGCCAGTGGATGTAAGACACCTGCCAGTCTTGGTAGCAAGAAGCTTCATGGTGTGGTAGTCTTGTATCTGCTGTACTGCATAGAAACTTTACACCTGTGTTAGTGAGCTTTTCATCACTACAGTGAAATACTGGGGGTAATTAACTTAGAAGAGAAAGGGTTTATCTAGCTCATAGTTCAGGAAGCTCCAGTCTAAACTTGGTTTCTCTCACTGATTTGGGCCTCTGTTAGGGGTACAACTGGCCGTAGTTGAGAGTGTATAGTAGGACTGACTGCTCATTTCACAAACTGCTTAGCAATAGGTCCGCTTAGAGTATGCTTCCTCAATCCATAACGACTTTCCATAAGGCCCACATCCTAAATGTCCCACTACTTCCCAATACCACTGTCTTAGAGACCAAGTGTTTAACACATGATCCTCTGGGGGACATTTATCCCGATCATGTAAACTCCCATAGCCCGCAAGATAATTAGCAAGCAGAAGAGCTTAGCAATTAGTAAACTGATCCATTCCTTCAAGAATGTGGCTTCTTCTCCATGTGGTAAAGGTTACACATACACAATAACTTTTTGTTAAGATAATTTAGTTCAGTGGTCTATCCAGTTCGGTTTGCTTCTTGTTTCAGGGTGTGTGAGGAAGTCAGCTGTGTCTCTTAAAGCTTTGTAAGGTCAATCATTTGTCATTGACTGTTTTTCATGTCTTGGACGTCCTCACTTGCTGGCAGTTTGTGGACCATTATCCTTCTCTCCTTCTAGGTCCTTTCATTTCTGGATCTTATGATATCGTTGGCCCCCTGTTTCTACTCTTTTTAATTTCAGTCTATCATTTCTTTCTTTCTTTTTTTTTTCTTCAAGACAGGGTTTCTCTGTGTAGCTTTGCACCTTTCCTGGAACTCACTTGGTAGCCCAGGCTGGCCTTGAACTCACAGAGATCCGCCTGGCTCTGCCTCCCGAGTGCTGGGATTAAAGGCGTGCGCCACCACTGCCAGGCTCAGTCTATCATTTCTTATGAACCAAGATATTTTGTTTTCAATGTTATCTTCTGTTCATACACTTTTCATTTTATTTCTAAGTATCTCCAATATTCTATAGCCATATGTCCTATCTCTTAGTTAAAATGTGGGGTTTAACCAGTGGCTAAAACTGAGGTTGCTACAATACCTTCCCCACCACGACAGATTATATCCTCAAACCAGGTGCCCAAATGAACCCTTATGTTTCTCTTGTTATGTGTTTTAGCATATCAATGAGAAAAGTCATTAATATAGACCCAATTGAGTATATGACATGCTCATTGATGTCCTAGTTTCCAGGTCCATTGGCAAAAAAAAACTACAATTATAAATTACACATCCTATGTATGATATTATGTTACAGGGCAGAAAACAGACCAAAGAAACATTCATAAGTAAATATCTAGGACAAACCTGAGCAGAGGAAAGTGTGTATAAGACACAAAGAGATTATGGCTGTTCATAAGCTAAGGGGAGAGTCTTAGGAGAATGAAATCATACTCACACCTTTACCTTGAGCTTTTAGCATCTACAGTGAGAGCCATTTCAGCATTTTGTGCTCTACACAGCAGACTTGACAAGCTCATTACACCCTATAAGGAAACTTTGTTTCACTAACATCCTCATCAGACCCCCTCACAAGTTATTGGGCATAATTGTGTTTCTATACCTATTTCTGATTCACTTGCTAGTAAGGATGAGGTTAGGGTTTTCCCAGCTGAATTAGTGGAATTATTTCCCTTTTAAATTATGGATGTAGAAAAGAGAAGTAGAGTTTAGTTAAAAAGGAGTAAGAAATCTGATGACAAGGGAGAATCTGTACAGTGATGGCTGTTAAACTAGTTAGCAGATTATTCTGAAAACTCATAGGAAACAGTCAATCAAGTCCACCATATTGAATCATTATAGTCATTGTTTCTAAGCTTTATCCAGCTGAAGTTCACAGATTCTGCCTTGACAGTTCTTTGAAGAAAATCTTTTGTTGCTCCGGTAATACTTCTTTTTTGGTAGAAACATACATCACATTCTGGTTCTGCAAGCAGCATTATACTAGCAAATCCAATATAACCTAATAAGAAGTAATAACTATTTTTGTAATCTTAATTTATCATTTGGAGGCAATGGTCTGTATAAAAGCTGATGATTTATATACATATGATATCATAATGTTCATTAAAGAATTAGTTGAGATATAAACCCTGTAGTTGGTTAGACTTGTGTTCCCCTCCTCCACAACTATATCTATGTACTTTAACTACAAGAGTGTAAGTTTTGTTTTACTTGGAAGGAGTTTTGAATATGTAATTAAGTTAAAGTTCTTAATTAAGAAGGAGATAATTATCTTGGGTTATGCTGATCTGCTCCAAATTTAATTATGAATCATTAGATTCACAGAGTATTACATAGATACACAAGAAGCAATATGGAAATGTAGTAAGAAAGTCATAGCCATATGTCAGTGAACAGAGCTAGCAAGAAAAGGCTCAAAGAGGCAGAGAAGGGTCATCTCTACTCATCAAAGGGACTGCATTATTTCCATTGCCTGGATTCCTTATTAAGATAAGTGAATGAGTTTCTGTTGATTAACAGTGTTTGCTATGATTTCAGCAATCCTCATTCATGTTAACTCTGACTAATTTTATATATGCCCTTCCCCCCGCATCAAGGCTGAGCAAGTCCTCCCACCATAGGGAACGAGCTCCAAAAAGCCAGCTCATAAACCAGGGGTAGATCCCAATCCTTTAAACAGACCAAGCTACACAACTGTCTACACATGCTGAGGTCCTAGTTCAGTCCCACACACACTCCACTGCTGTCAGTCCAGAGTTTGTGAGTTCTCATGAGCTTGGTTCAATCATCTCTGTAGATTTCCCCATCATGATGTTGATACTCCTTGCTCATATTATCCCTCCTCCCTTTCTTCGACTGAACTCCCAGAGTTCAGCCTGGTGCGTGGCTATAGATCTCTGCATCTGCTTCCATCAGTTACTGGATGAAAGCTCTCATATCTCCCTTTTTAAGAGAAAGGAGGGAATATAGTGAAAAAAGAACATTGTGCCACTTTTACAGAGACAACCATAGTATTTTTTTAATGGAAAAATCAATGTTATAAGAGTATAGACATGATATGCTTATTAGCCATCATGGAATAGGAGTTGCTATGGTACCTAAAGAATGCTTGGCTGCATAGTCATAGCAACAGAAGAACTAGAACTATATAATGATGTTAGATCTATAGTAATAGGAAATGTACTCCCTAGAGGAAGAGAATTGGAAGGACCACAGGACCCTCTACTGGAATGTTAGCCATGTCTCTTGTTTGTCCACCTCTGGATTCACATGATGTTGAGAAGTGTTAGGGTACATAGGAGGCAGAAGGTTAACTGAAGGTGGGGTTCCATGATGTAGATTCAGAGTATTACCAGTGATATGTGCGACTTTCAGCAGTTAGGGTTGTAGCAGGAATCTTAGAAGTTCTTATTAATAAAATCAAACCTGAGGCCAGTTATTGGGGTGAACTCTGGAAGATCAGAGAGACAGAACAAGCCACAGCTAACCTCACCTGGCCAACTTCTCAGCTGATCTTGTTTCCTCAGACTGGAAGCCTCTGTGTCCTCATATCCATGTGGCTCTCAGCTGAACTGTGCTGCTCAAAACCGAAAAGCTTAACCAGCCAAATGCTTCTAGTTCCTGGTCTTCATGCCGTATACACCTTTCTCCTTTCTGCCATCACTCCCTGAGATTAAAGGCTCGCTTTTTGGGATTAAAGGCGTGAGTCACCATGGCTGTATCCTTGAACACATGGATTTCTGTCTCTGGAATGCTAGGATTAAAGGTGTGAGTGCCACCATTTTCTAGCCTTTGTATCTAGTGGCTGTGCCACCATTTTCTAGCCTTGGTATCTAGTGGCTGTTTATCTCTTTCCCCAGATAAGTTTATTAGGATGTACAATATTTTGGGGAACACAATACCACCACAAAGGTTATTTTTAATCCCACCACATTTTTATAAATTACTCATTTCTGTGTAAGTAAGTCCAATAACTTTATTAGTTTGCTAAGTTGGACTTGGGAGGGATTGTTTCTTTAGTTTGTTTGTACCCTATTTAAGGTTAATTAGCATTTGTTCCTGTATCTCCAAGAAAACAGTAACACAATGAATTGGTGTACAACTGTAGGGCAAGACAGAAGCATGTGAATTTTGGAAGAACAGTCTTGGTCCCTTCTGTGGGTAGGAAGACATACCAGAGTATCTTCCATCTGAGGAGGAATATCCACAGTGGCAATCCCATTTTCCCATGTGGAATAGAATGGTCTGCATTTTTGCTGTAGTGAAAACATTATTATTCCTAAGGTTGACAGGGCCAAGGTTGAGATGTTTATACATATGGAAAATCAGTGTAGACAACCTTTGGAGGAAATTTTGGTGGGGTCACTTATTCTATGCAGTATATATTGATTTTCCTCTTTAATGAATGGAGTCTATCAAGAGAGCCTACTGATTAACTGGTGTATATACTGCAATTCCTGAAAGTAAGTTTGGGATTGAACTCTTAAGTTAGCTGTGCTTCCACATAACAGTAGCCCAATCTTAGTGAACATATGGTAGAAATGATAAAGAATCAGGAACTATTCATGACTATTCATGATTGAGCTGCTGCTGTTGTAAGGATTCTGTCCTTAATTACATCGTCAGCCTGCAATGGCGTCCCAGCCTCAAAAGCGGGTGGGCCCTTTTCCTTTCCTCTCCTTCCTTCTGTCTGTTCTCTCTCTCTCTCTCTCTCTCTCTCTCTCTCTCTCTCTCTCTCTCTCTCTCTCTCTCTCTCCCCCTCCCTCCCTCTCTCCCTCTCTCCCTCTCTTCCCTGCTCTCCCAATAAAGCTCTAGAAAGGTAACCATGGCTCATGACTCTCCTCCAGCACTCTCCTCTGTTGGCAGAGCGTGCCATTTAACCAACAGTTGTATACCAAATTAACTAGTCTAAATATGACATGCTTACTAAAGAGCTAAGAAAATGCTAATTCAGCAGGGACTTCAGGGATGGTATGGAGTTTTAGTGGCTTTGATGAGCCACATGGAGGGATATGATCTTATTAGATAAAAGAGACTTCAGCAAATCAATGTAACTATAAATGGCAAGTCAGTTGGGTTTGTGAAGTGCTGAAGAAATAAGAGTTGAAAGAAAGGAGAAGCAGGCAAAGAGGCTCGTCTGGGCCATTTAAAATGTGACAAGACTTGTGTAAAAGTGTCTAAGGAAGGGTCAACCCAAAGAAAGAGACTATACTTGTGTGTCTTTGGAAAGCTTTAAGTATTTCATGTACAGTATTTTACCAAAGATATGAAGCACAGAAGAATACTAATGATCCCTACTGGGCCATAGACAATTACTTTCAACTCACATTTAATTGCAAATTCATTGGTTTCATGCTAATGTGCCGAGTATTTGGGCTTTGGTGGATGCTTTGTTGCGATTCCCAACAGCACAAAGGACTGTGGATAACTAAGGATGGATGAAGAGCTAAAGAATTACAAAATCAGCCGGGCGGTGGTGGCGCACGCCTTTAATCCCAGCACTCGGGAGGCAGAGCCAGGCGGATCTCTGTGAGTTCGAGGCCAGCCTGGGCTACCAAGTGAGTTCCAGGAAAGGCGCAAAGCTACACAGAGAAACCCTGTCTCGAAAAACCAAAAAAAAAAAAAAAAAAAAAAAAAAAAAAAAAAAAAAAAAAAAAAAAAGAATTACAAAATCAGCTCAAGGATGAACTTGTTATGGAATATGCCATTATCTCCCCAGATGGTACTATGTACATTCCTTTACTTAATGAAAGTATACTGAAGTACATGTGGAAATTGTTTAATCAGCCTGATGCCCTTCATAAGTCATATGTAGCCATCTGAGAGGCAGGAGGCACAGTGGAGAGATCATAGCCACAGTGCAATCCCAGAACCCTTTAAGCCCTTGGAACCAGCTCTAAGAGTGTCAGGCTGCGGCCATGACCTTTAGTCAGATGTAATAGTATAAGCTCCCATACTAAATACTTTGTCATGAGGTGGTATGCCATGATAGTGCTTCAGGATGAGGAGACAGGATGGTACATGGAGACCCATGTCAATGTGTCAAATGTAGGGTCCCAAGGACTCTCCTACAGGTCCTTGGGACCCTATTCCTCATACTAGGTTGCCCTGCCCAGCCTTAATACATGGGGAAGTGCTTAGTTTTATTGCAACTTGATATGCCATGCTTTGTTGATATTAATGGGAGACCTGTCCTTTTCTTCTTTTTTATTATAAAAATAACTTAGCAAGTCCATTTAGTGTTTCTCATATGTGCATGGATGTTGGGCCATCCAGTGGATCATGGTCAACAATCTACCAAAGGCCAAATCCCCAAAGAAGAATGATTTTCTCTTCTTCCACAGCTAATTCCTGCTGATAGCTCCTTAGTTAGGCGTGGGGCCTGGGAAAGCCTGCCTCATCTATGGGGAAGTTTTTGATGGCTTTGTCTTGTGAAGGTAATCATAGTTGCTATGAGATATTTTGTAATCTGCTAGCAGCCAAATTCTAAGCCAATTGTGATTTACTTGGAATAGAGGGTGATGGGTTTTCAGAGTCTGTCCATTCTCTATAACAGGTTGCATAGCGTATAAAATACTAACTTCTGCAAATTTTATAGATTTGCAGAGAGCATCTGAAAATAGCAGTAGAAAGAGACGTCAGATAGTTTGAGGAACGATATCCTGCATGGGTAGAACAGGCACATCCAGCAGGTTTAAAAATTACTGAACAAAATTCCAGTACCAGGGGTGGGTTACTTCCATATGGCCAGGTGGGAATCATAGACTCAAGGGCAGAGGCTGTCAAATAAATGCAATGTGCCTGTCAATCGACTTTCTGAATATTTGTGTAAAGCCCCTTAGATTACTGGCACTATCTGTCTTGTATGTAGAGAAAGGCTCCTTTCCATTGGGATAAGGTAACTGGTAGAGGGTTATAATCAAACTTCTAAGAATTTGGGACTGCTGCTGTGGCATTGGTGGCCACATTATATACATAAGGTGTAGCTGGAGTTTTTCTGCCTGGCCCACAGTCAGGACAAATCTCTCTCACCTGCCAGTCCCACAGCCACTCAGACCCGACCAAGTAAACACAGAGACTTATATTGCTTACAAACTGTATGGCCATGGCAGGCTTCTTGCTAACTGTTCTTACAGCTTAAATTAATCCATTTCCACTAATCTATACCTTGCCACATGGCTCGTGGCTTACCGGCATCTTCACATGCTGTTTGTCATCATGGCGGCTGGCAGTGTCTCTCTGACTCAGCCTTCCACTTCCCAGCTTTATTCTCCTCCTTGTCCCGCCTACACTTCCTGCCTAGCCAATGGCCAATCAGTGTTTTATTTATTGACTAATTAGCAACACATTTGCCACACAGAACATCCCACAGCAATAAGGGATCAAACACATAGCAAACACTCCAAAGGCTTAGAGAACATTGTAGAAGGATAAGGAAGGGTATGTGTCCAATTACAGTCAGGGTGGTAGTGAGAGAGAAAAGTGGCATTTTTCAGACATGGGCACAATGTGGCCACTGGCCATCATGAATTAGAAGTTGTAGTGGTGACCTACAGAGTGTGTGGCTCCATAGCCATGGCAACAGAATAAAGAGAATACAGTGATAACCAGGTCTCTATTGGCACACTTAATGCTCCCTAGTGAAAACAGACGAGAGGAAGGATCACAGGATCCTTACATATCATTACAGCAAGCTTCCATTTAATTTACCTTTTCTACCTTTCAGATATTTTGTCTTATACCACATATAGAAACAAACATAATTTATTAAATATAAGAATTTCCTTCTCCTCCTCCTCCTCTTAACATGGTCTTCTGCAGAACAGGCTAGCTTGTTTTGTTTTTGGAGCCAGAGTTTCTCTGTGTAGTTTTTGGTGCCTGTCCTGGATTTCTTCTTTCTCAGATAAACATGATCTTGGGACTGTTAAAGTACATGGGGCATATAAGATTAACTGAAGGAGGGGTACATGATGGAGCCTTTGTGAGGTTGTACCCATGATTATTGTTGCTTTTGGTGATGAAGCTGTTTTTGAGTCACTCAAACTCCTGTAGCTGTCTCCTTATTCACCATTCTGCTCTAAGGAAATGCCAATAAATTCATTGGTTCATCAAGGTAGAATTGGGTGGATCATTTCTTTAGCTGTTGTGCCATATCTGGTATGAAATAAACATCTTATCCAAGATGTTTATTTTCAGCTCCCCAAGAAAAGTAATACTATAGCATTAAGGACATATCATTACAGCAAGCTTCCACTTAATTTACCTTTTCTACCTTTCAGATATTTTGTCTTATACCACATATAGAAACAAACGTAATTTATTCAATATAAGAATTTCCTTCTCCTCCTCTTCCTCTTCAACATGGTCTTCTGCAGAACAGGCTAGCTTGTTTTGTTTTTGGAGCCAGGGTTCCTCTGTGTAGTTTTGGTGCCTGTCCTGGATTTTGCTCTGTAGACCAGGCTGGCCTGGAACTCACAGAGATCTGCCTGGCTCTGCCTCCCAAGTGCTGGGATTATGGGATTAAAAGTGTGCGCCACCACTGCCTGGCCCAGACTGGCTTTGATCTTGCTTGCTGTTTAGCTCAAGGCGACTCTGAACTTCTTTTCCTACTAATGTTCAAAAGTGTCAGTATTTCATTACCACAACACCTGCAAAAATTCTTCATTGGCTTGTACTTATATGCTTACCAAGGTATGAATAATTCTGACACTGTTACAGTATAACCTAACCTTTGGGGAACAAAACCCTAGACTTTTAAGAGCAGAGAAATCCTGGCTCATTGTGGCCTAGGGGGTTATGAATACTAAAAATTCAGAGTTCCTTTCTCCCATTTTCAAAGATTTCCAGAAAGCAGAGAAAGCAGGGGACTGAACAAGATGCTCAGTGTTACTTAATGTTCATTACATCATGTCACTTGTATTTCTCATTTTGACTTTACATAGTTAACTTTTTTTTCCCTCTGACAGACTGAAATCGTTCTAGTGTGGGAAATGGTTGCTTTGTATCATTTGAAATCTGGCTGGTCTTTAGTTATTTCTTGATATTCTTGCCAATGTTCTCTAGGTAGTGAGCAAAATGTATCCTTAATCAAGAGCCAAGTTCACTCTAAGATTAATAGTAATAAAGAACTTTTAATAATATGGAGATAACATGCAATGATTAGCCTGAGAGCTCAAAACACCCATAATGTAGCAATCTCAGGGAATGCCTGCAGTTAACTTGGACTTCTTCATAAAAAAGAAAGAAAAAAATCACTTTTAGATATTAGTCTCAAGGTAGTTTAGGTATTAAACCTTTATTTCCGTATGTTCCTTTGGTATTGCTAAGGAGTACTATATTCTGGCCATGGTGGCACCTGAACATTTGTCCCATTTTCTAAAGGAGAAGATGGCTGTAAGGATGCAGATGTCTAAGCAGTTAATATCATAACCTTCTTGGGTTGCCAAGGAAATAGGAAAACTTGAATCTTTCTGCAAAACTAATTTGCAAGTCTGTGTGTTTCCGTTTGTATTGTAACTACCTATTGGCTTTATCTTCACAGTCCTCAGGTCTCTCTGATTCTGTTTCAGTGTCTTGGTCTTCAAAGAGACCATAATAAAAAACGCATGACAGATACCATCTCTCTTGCTTTTACTTCATTGCTCACTTCAAAATAACAGAGCTTGGGAGAATCAGAGCAGGTTCATCCCTAACTTTATTTCAGGTTGACAATACGTACTTTCCCAACCTGTTTGTATCGTGTAGCCCAGTGTTGTGTAAAACACTGCATCAAGTAGATGACGTTTTACCTTAGTTCCCTTCCAATATCTAATTTGTCCCTTCAAGTTCTAAAGGAAGTAAGGTCTTCATGTGGTTTACCCATCATCTACTTGCTTCAGAATAGTAAGCATTTCTTACTCAACAGTATCAACATCATAGCTTGGGGCAGTTTGTAAGTCTGCAGATTATCTACCACAAAACTTTTCCTTCAGAGCATCACACTCTGGGGAAGACCAGGAGGTATAGGGAAGGAGGGAAAAGTCCCAAGAGCTCAGAAAGACAGGTGAGAAGTGTGGTATTCAAGAGTAGAGATGATAAAGTAGAATTCATGCAATCAAAAGAGAAACACAATCTGGATTTAATCCATATCCACCACTTCTGGTTTTGTGTGACCCCAGACAAATTTCCCTGAGCTTCAGTTTCCTTATCTAAACAATAAGTCAACATTGCTAATTCACAGAACTGTAACACACTGTAACACACACACACTGTAACACACACACACACACACACACACACACACACCACAGATGCATGGACAAATTACTAAGAAAAGAACATTTAGTTAATTGTTTATAAAGATTGTGATTAAATATGGTAGAGTTGGCCTTACCAAAGAGACGGAAGAATTAGGAAGACCCATGCATAGCATACTGGACTTAGCTTCAATGTCTAAATATTCATTTCTCTTTTTTTTTTTCCTTTTTTTAAATTTTGCAATACAGTTCAGTTCTATATATCAGTCACGGATTCCCTTGTTCTCCCCCCTCCCGCTCCCCTCACCTTCCCCCCAGCCCCCCCCCCATTCCCACCTCCTCCAGGGCAAAGCCTCCCCCGAGGACTGAGATCAACCTGGTAGACTCAGTCCAGGCAGGTCCAGTCCCCTCCTCCCAGGCCGAGCCAAGCGACCCTGCATAGGCCCCAGGTTTCAAACAGCCAACTCATGCAATGAGCACAGGACCTGTTCCCACTGCCTGGATGCCTCCCAAACAGATCAAGCCAATCAACTGTCTCACCCATTCAGAGGGACTGATCCAGTTGAGGACCCCTCTGCTACTCACATCACCAGGGAGGCTACCTGGAAAACAGGACCCCAAGAAAGACATGGGGATCGCCCAATGACGGAGAAATGGAAGAGATCTACATAAACAGCCTGGACATGAGTAGGGGTAATGAAGGGCGAGGGGCGAGGGAAAGAGAGCTTGGGGGAGTGGGAGATCCCAGCTGGATCAACAATAGAGAGGGAGAACAAGGAATAGGAAACCATGGTAAATGAAGACCACATGAGAATAGGAAGAAGCAAAGTGCTAGAGAGGCCCACAGAAATCCACAAAGATACCCCCATAACAGACTGCTGGCAATGGTCGAGATACAGCCCGAACTGACCTACTCTGGTGATGGGATGGCCAAACACCCTAATTGTTATGCTAGAAACCCCATCCAACGACTGAGGGATCTGGATGCAGAGATCCATGGCTAGGCCCCGGGTGGAGCTCTGGGAGTCCAATTAGCGAGAAAGAGGAGGGTTTATATGAGCGAGAATTGTTGAGACCAAGGTTGGATAAAGCACAGGGATAAATATTCATTTTAAGACTTCCTTCCCTTTATTTTTCTGAGACTTGGACTATTCATTTGGTCATATTTAGCTTCCTTTTAGTCCTCATGAAAAGAGTTTAATCATGTTCAATATTCCTAAACCATAGTGTCTAGAAGCTTCTAGAAGAGAAAAATGGTGTTTGATCCATTTTGGCACCTTAAAAAGAAGTTCCTTGGTTAGTAAAGAGAAATGCTCTAGAAATGGAAAAGCAAGACACACTCTGTAAGTCTTAACATTTCCCCTCAACCATTCAAGAGCATTTTTTCAGGTTATCTGCAATGCTGTCTGTTTTCATAAGACTCGGAAATAAATGATACAAAACTGTTTCAAAGTTTTAATGCAAATTAGTTGTCATTTTGATGGAGTGAATTTACATCACACCTGCATCACTTGCTTCTTCTTTCAGATTGTCTAAAATGTCAGCACCATCAATGGATGGATGATATTAAATTAGTACAATGCGAATAGTGTAGCAGGAATCCACATGGTTTTCAATAAGCCATTACTCTTTTAAATGAGGCCTAGCATGATGTCATCTGTGGACCTAAAAAACCCTTTAATATGTGAATAGTGAGCTTGTGTGGAGCGTGGTGATGTCTGTTTTCTAATGATTATATAATTACTTTAGCCAAATCTAATATTTTAAGGTTTATCTTTGTGCTAATTTCTCTAATGATCACCGAATTGTAATTTCTGTAAAACAAAAATTTCATAAAACCAGATTGTGATTATTAAATAACTCTGATTTAACCAAAGAATCACATTACATATGTAAATAGGTTCTCTGTTTCCTTTAGGTACCAGAGCATTTGCCTGAGCAAAAAAAAGTTTTCAGATCCTCCATCCTGAAGGAACAGAACAAAACATGACCAGAAAGGCAAAAAGTGCATGCCTTCACAGAGTTTATCTTGTGTTCTGAATGGCTGTCAAGTAACTTCACTTAGAACTCCTTAGAACATAAACTGTTCTGCGGAATTCATCTTTTGAGTGTACCAAAGGAAATGTAGCCACTGGGCATTCATATTTGGTGCCCAAGATTCAAGGAAGGCATGGACCATGCCTTAGTCATACAGGTAATAGCAAAATTACAAAATTGTATCTTGGTTTGGATACAACATAAAAAGCTGGGAAACAAGCTGATAACTTTGTAAAACAAGGCCTGGGATAACATTTAGTAGGAACTGTGGATTTTTTTTTTTCTATTTGATTCCAGACATTTTTAAATGACGCCCAATATTTTTGAATTCCAACTCAATCTTACATGTTATTTTTATGTTTTGAAAGGAAATGACTGGTGCAGATTTGAGAGATGTTGGAAAATGGAAAAGATTCTTCAGTAGCATATGAATTTATTTAACAAAAATTTGCTCCTATCCAATGAACTATGATACAAGTTCCTTAGTTACCTCTCTGAACATTTATTGATTAATGATAGCCAGGACAACAAAAATGGAAAAAAAAGCAACCCAAAGAACCTTAGCCAGTGTATTTCAAAGGCCCAAGGATTATCCAAATCAGTCTTAACAATTCAATTTTTGAGTTTGGGGAAGATTTGAACATTAAAATAAAGGGAACAATAATTTAAATAAAAGAAATGAGTAGTTTAATATCATTAAACATCAGTTTCACTGGAAATGAAGTTAATGGTGGTCTTGGTTAAGGGTAGCAGACTCCTACCTATTTCAGGCAGTACCTGAAATTTGGGCAGTGGCTTTGATACTCTTATGTACTCGGTGGGAACACAAACTTCTCTTTATGTTGCAAGATTATTTATCTATATTTATCAAAATATTTTAGAAGATGGTTCTGAGCCAGATATATGTATATGTATATATATATAATACATATATTAATATGTGAATAGTGGCTTGTGTAGAGCATAGTGATGTCTGTTTCCTAATGACTTGTACAATTACTATAGCCAAATTTAATATTTTAAGGCTTATCTTTGAGCTAATTTTTCTAATGATGACCAAATTGTAATTTCTGTAAAATATACATATATTTTATATACATTAATATATTATACATATACATATACATATATATATTTATCCTGAGAATAAATGAATTTGCCTGTTTTGCTCTCTGTTGCTGTGATAAAGACCACAAGCAAAAGCTACTTAGGGAGGAGGGGGTTTACTTTTACATAGAGTTTATAGACCAGCATTGATTGAAGTTAGGGCAGGAACTTGAAGGTAGGAACATTGAGGCGGGAACTGAAACGGAGGCCATGAAGGAATGCTGCCTAATGGATTGCTTCTTAAGATTCATTTACTTCTTTCTTTTGTACCATCCATGACTATCTGTCCAGGTGTGGCACCACCAACAGTGGTCTGGGCCTTCCCACATCAATCATTAACCAAGAAAATGTCTCATATACTTCTCTGTAGGCCAATATGATTGAGGTGATTCCTCAACTGGCATCCACTCTCCCTAAGAGGTTCTAGCTTGTTCCTGGTGGACAAAGAAGTAGCCAGTACAAACGTACTGAAATTAAAATAGATGTATAACATTTGTAAGAATAGGTTTTAATTTTTTAAAAATTTTATTTTGTGCGTGAGTCTTTTTCTCAGATGTATGTATGTACACCATGTGCATGTCTGGTGCCCAAAGAGTCCAGACGAGGACATTGGATCTCCTGGAACTGGAGTTATAGAGAGTTGTGAGCTGCCACATGAGTTGCTGGTCTTCTGGAAGAACAATAATGTTCTTAAACACTGAACTATCTTCTAGCCCCAGAATTATTTTATAGAAATAAAATTATAGAACACAAAAAGTTAAATAAAAGGAATAATAATTATATGGTATTAATTGTAGTGGGTAGCCATTCCAGCTTTGATCTGGAAGTTCCAACCCCCATTGAGGCTTCGGTAACTGTCACGCCTACAAGGTGGGGCCAAGAGAGGACCCTGAAGACCCGAGATCAGATACGACACCTCTCTTGGTTCCTAGACCCTAGACGCTGGAGGTAGACAGAGCAGAGTTCTCCAGAGAACACTGCCGGACTGCGCTAAGTCTTCCCTAGACCCTGCAACCTACCTATCCCTTCATTTGTAAGTTTTGCCACTAAATAAACCTCCCTTTTAACTACGTGGAGTGGCCTTAATAATTTCACCAATAATTAATATCTTAATATCATTAATCATCCTGCCTTTGATTGGGAATAAATTTAAGGCCATTTGATAGGAGAATGGGTTAAGCAGTGGCAGAAGCTCACACTTAGAAGAGTACACATTCACTTAAAAACAATAGATTTGGGTTTTATCAGGTAACTTCTTTTTTTTTTTTTTTTTCCTGTGAGGCTCAAGTGGATAAAAAATGAAGACTGAGAAAGTATTTGTTATAAGATTCCATCCAGTTAAGACTGTACATGGATAACAGCATCTTCTCTGTATATTTGTATACTATGTAATTGAGTTATATAGCAGCAGAAAACAATATTGAAGGATGACCAACGGGTAGCAATTTGACTTTCCCTTTAGGCAAACAAAAACCGATATTGCATTGAAGAGAAGACAGCCCAAAAAAGAAAAATGATTTTTAGGATTATGCCACAAGAATATGACCACATTTTTTTAACCAGTACATCTACACATGTTTAGATAATTATGTAAGGGAAATGAATACAGAATTAAGTCACCTTCTGAATGACGTAATAAAGTAGGAGATGCATGGTGAATGTTAAAGAGAACAGGACGCAACACCTTATGTGACTATGTGGGTGACCTCAGGGTGCTGTGATGTCTTATTACTTTATATAGTCTATGGATTTCATCTCATCCTATAGTTTGTAATTTCATCCAAATTGATGACCATTTGTGAATTTTCCCTAAGTTTTCAAAGCATATTCATCCAACAAAGACAACATCTTTTCTCCACTGTACATTCTGTCCTCTCTAGCCCCCCTTTCTGATTTCTTTTTGTTAAGTGACATCTATACATTTACAGTCAAAATGGTGGAGTCAGTTTTCTCCTCTACCATCTACATTCTAGGGATTGAACTCAGGCTTTCAGGCTTGTTGTCAAATACCTTTTCCTGCTGAGCCATATTGCCAGTTCTCAAACCTCAATTTCCAGGTACCTTTTAAGATATTTCTATTCTCCCTCTCCCTTTCCCTCCCTCCCTCCCTCCCTCCCTGTCTCTCTGTCTCTCTGTCTCTCTGTCTCTCTGTCTCTCTGTCTCTCTCTCTGTCTCTGTCTCTTTCTGTCTCTGTCTCTCTCTCTCTCTCTCTCTCTCTCTCTCTCTCTCTCTCTCTCTCTCTCTCTCTTTCTCTCTCTGTTGAGTATAGAATCCTGTAAGATCATCCCCAGCTACAGATAGACATGTGTAATTGTCAGTCTAAACAAATTTGTCTTTAAATATCCCATGATTACCAATATTTGTTACTGATACTTCTATTTCCTGATCAAACCAAAGATTCAGTGTGGGTTTGCATTTTATTTTTGTTTTTCTTATTCTGAAAACTAATGCTTCATTAAATAAACCTGGAAATATTGGTAATTTTAAATCTCTTTACCCCAGCCTACATTTTCCACCTGTGTTCTGCAGTTTTGAGGGAGTCTATGACTTACAATGCGTAGATCTATTGAGTTATAAGATCCAGGATACTCAGAGTTTAACTTGGAAGCTTCCTGTGCTTATCTCCCTTTAATGAGTCTTTAAAACTTCATCTCTAAAACTTTGCAACGTTGAGTCTTTACTTTTTTAGGCTAATAATTACCTAATAAACTTTGAAGGTGTCTCATGCAGTACATTATCTTTTGCTCATAAAGGAATTTGGATAAATGTTATTTCCAACCTTTCCTACTTTTTAATTTACATCAGATTACCACCTGCCAATATAAACATCCTTCATGTTTTCAGTTTAGGCTGAGGACTAAGTCTAAAGAAATGCTGTACGTGCATTAAAACTAACTTACTTCTGATAAGAATATTGACAAATCTCATTTTAGAGCAAACAACTTTTTTTAATTTTTTAATTTTTATTTTGCAATACAATTCAGTTCTACATATCAGCCACGGATTCCCTTGTTCTCCCCCCTCCCGCCCCCCTCACCTTCCCCCCACCCCACCCCCCATTCCCACCTCCTCCAGGGCAAAGCCTCCCCCAGGACTGAGATCAACTTGGTAGACTCAGTCCAGTCCCCTCCTCCCAGGCAGAGCCAAGTGATCCTGCATAGGCCCCAGGTTTCAAACAGCCAACTCATGCAATGAGCACAGGATCCGGCCCCACTGCCTGGATGCCTCCCAAACAGTTCAAGCCAATCAACTGTCTCACCCATTCAGAGGGTCTTTTCCAGTTGGTGACCCCTCAGCCATTCGTTCATAGTTCATGTGTTTCCATTCATTTGGCTATTTGTCCCTGTGCTTTATCCAACCTTGGTCTCAACAATTCTCGCTCATACAAACCCTTCTCATTCTCACCAATTGGACTCCCAGAGATCCACCCGGGGCCTAGCCATGGATCTCTGCATCCAGATCCCTCAGTAGTTGGATGAGGTTTCTAGCACGACAATCAGGGTGTTTGGCCATCCCATCACCAGAGTAGGTCAGTTCGGGCTGTATCTCGACCATTGCCAGCAGTCTGTTGTGGGGGTATCTTTGTGGATTTCTGTGGGCCTCTCTAGCACTTTGCTTCTTCCTAATCTCATGTGGTCTTCATTTATCATGGTCTCCTATTCCTTGTTCTCCCTCTCTGTTGTTGATCCAGCTGGGATCTCCCTAGAGCAAACAATTTTAACATACAGAAAATCCCATACACATATACATGAGATTTTTAATTCTGCAACACAGAAACAATTATGTACTATGCTTTGAAACATAGTACAAATTCTATTTGTACAAATATGTCTGTTTTCATATAACAAGCTTATTTTTATTCCTTGAAAACTCAATACACGCACACAACATACCTTGATCATCTCTCCCTCTCTCCAGCCGTCCCCAAGATTCCCCATCACATTTCCCTAACAACATCACATATTTCTTTTTTACGTTCTATTTATTTACTCTCTGAGTCAAACAGCATTGCCCATAAGTACATAGTGTGGGGTCAACCACGGGGGCATTGGAAATTGACCAGTAGCTATATTATTAATTTTTAACTGGCATGGTCTCGTGCAGGTTTGTATGGGTGATCACAGCTGCTATGAGTTCATGTGTGCCGCTGCCATGTGAAGTCGAGGACAACATTTCACACCACTGCTCTTCCTCCTCCTGCTCTGACATTCTTTCTGCCTCTTCTTCTATGGTGTTCCCTGAGCCTTGGCTCAGGGGCTGGGTGGTTGGCAAACACGAGGAGTGGAGGAAGCCCAGAGAGTGTGTGTGAAGAGTGGAAAAAATCCTGAGTGGATGCATATTGTTGACACGGGCATGGCCTTGTCAAGGACCCACTTGCCTCACCCATAAGAATTTGGCACTCCCCTCCCCAAGCAGGTAGATGAGTCTCAGAAAGATAGCAAACTCTACCTCTGGTTTGAGTGTGAATATTTACAGTGAGGGCAAGCCTGAGTGTTTACAAACAACTGACCACCATATTAAAAACTAACAACTGCAGGTTATTCCTCCTGGATATTTACAGCCTAAGACTGTTCGCCTAAGGAGACCTCCTACTGAGACTACTAAGTCTTCTCCCTGTGCTAGACATAATAAATATGCTGAGGTTCCAAGTCATTGTATAGTAGGTGAGGGTCCATCAGAGCACAAGCCACCTGACCCTGTTTTTCTGTATGTGTGCCTGTGTGTATGTCCTTTCTTTGTTTTTTCACCATCTCTGGTCATGTTTCCAGGCCCCAAATGACTCAGGAAATTGGAAATCAAGGTGTCCAATCTAGAGCTGAGCACACACAGTCACATAGCCTCAGCACACTAAGTAGTAATACATCTCTGAATTAACTGCTGCTCACTGCAGTAAGAGGCTCCACTGACCAAAGTTGGGAGCAGCACAGATCTAGTTACACAAAAATAAATATTTAGAAGGCAGTTTGATAACATGAGCACTTAGAAAACCATCATTTGTAGGTTATCCCCTAGGACTTACGACTTCCATAGTCATGGGTTTTCAACATGTGTGCAGTACCTACTGTGAATTTCTTCCTGTGAACTAGGCCACAAATTCAATCAAAGGAGTAGTTGGTTACTTCCATAAACAGACTTGTCACTATTGTACGAGTGGGCACATCTTGTTGCCATGTTGGCTTGTAGCATGCAAAGTTTGGTGTTGGGTAAGACCGCTGATGACTTTTATCCCTCAGCAACCTCCATAGCATCTTCCAGAACTCTGAAACAGGACAGTAAGGAGACTTTCAATGCTCATTAAAAAACTTATTTCTCTGAATCCTGCAACCAAAGTGTGTATTATCTTCCACAATAGATGGGCAACCAAGAGTGGTAGAAATAGCCTGTGTTGTTTTGGTGGCTTCTCTGGCCAATAGCTGACAAGGAGGTCATCTGTGTCTGGAAGTAGGATTCTCATTAAATAAATCATGTCTTCTCAGAGTAACATTGTTCACTACTGTGAGGTATTTCTCTTCAAAATCCTTCTAAAAACATAGTTTTAATTAATGTGGTAGTTAGAAGTAATTGGTCCCCATAAGCTTATGTGGGAGTAGCACTGTTAGTAGGAGTAGGTATGGCCTTGTTGGAGAAAGTGTCACTGTGGAGATGGACTTTGAGGTCTCCTTTGCTCAAGCTTTGCTCAGTGTGACATTCAGGCCACTTGTTGCCTGCTATTAAGATGTAAGACTGACTCTTAGCTCCTTCTCCAACACCAGGTCTGCCTGCACACCACCTTGTCTCACTGTGATAATAGTGGATCGAACTTCTGTAGTGTAAGCCACCCAGTTAAATGTTTTCCTGTGTAAGAGTTGCTGTGGTCATTGTGTCTCTTTGCAGCAATAGAAACCCCAACTAAAATAGTTAGCTTACACACTGCTAGGTTTTGTAAGGCTTCTTCATATGATCTTAACTTCGGTTAACCTAGCCCTGTCCCTTCTTCCCCCATCTCCTGTTCCCTCATTCCCTTAAACCTTTAGCTCCCAGTTTGCCTCTTCTCTTTCATAGTTTACTTAATATCTTCCCGTGTAAATAAACACATGTCTGTAACGGCATGTCAATAACTACATCACTATTATCATATAACTATTTTTAGGTGATTTTAAGGCAATTCATCATTTCTGGACCTTCAGATTCCAGTTTTCCACTTGTACAAAGACTAAACAAATAAATTATATGTATAAATCTTAGTTTATACTTACAGTTAGGGAAAATTTATAAAACTGAAAATTTTAAATAAAACTATATTGTGAATGATAGTACTAGCTTTTCCATATGATCCCAAATAGTATCAAAAATTATTTTTCAATATTGCAAGAGCCTGGTCATTTAAATTTATTTTCTATGATTAGAATTAAAATAAGAAGTTTTAATATATTGATTATCAGTTATTTGCATTTTTGTTTCAATTAAGTATATATCTATGTGTTATATTTTGTCATTTTATCATTGAAGTTGTATGTTCTTTTTCAATTAGTTGAAACTTTATCTAGATTAATATTCAAGCTGCTGGAGGATAAAAGGTATCAGTGGTCTTATCCAACTGTCAATTCTATGAACTATAATACAAACCTGGCTGGCAAGATGTACTCAATTGTTTAATAATGACACAATTGTTATGGGGAAACCAATTACTTTCTGATTGTACATCAGGCCTTCATCACAAGAGGGAATCTATTTCTGCTACTGCAAATTCTGGTTAAAATTTTCCATGCCTGTGAGGCAATAGGTCCAAGGAAGGAATATACTAATGTTGTTTGAATTAATTTTCACATATGACAACCATAAATAAGACATTTCTGCTACTCCCTCTAAGAACACTGAAGAAGGGATGGAAAGAATGTAAGATCCAAAATATAGGAAAAGGGGCTTAGAAATGCATTCTATTAGGCATGATGCAGCCATTCAAACATGAACACAATATAACTATGCTTGCCTAATTGGGCTTATACAATAATGGGCCAATGAACAGCCAACCATACAATGGAAGAAGGTCTCAAGGGGCCCTAAATTCCCCTGTCCAGAACTACTGACCACTTATAGATTCTGAGAATGAGGAGTCATTGCTATTTATTGTATACCCCTTAGTGAGCCCATAAGATTGTATTGGAGAGTTCCAAACTGATTATTCAGAAAGCTCTGCTCAAACTCATTGGATTTCAAAATAAAATACAAACACATGAATATGAAAAGGAATATTATAGAGAATGAGGGGATTGGTATGGCTGGGTGGGAGACAAGGAGGGTTAGGGTAACTGTAATTAGAATGCATTGCACATATGTAAAAAAATATCAAACAAGAAATTTAATAAAAATTTAATCTCATAATTATATATACATATCTTCCTGTTTTTATTTCTTAATAATTTTAACATAGTATTATAAATAAATGAGTGTTTACAATTTCCTAGGTGATATTTTAGTCCATTTTGTTTCTTTTTTTACTAGTATATGAGTTCTCCTTCTGCTTTGTATAGCTTTGAGAGAATTGGGGGTGAAGAGCTAGCCATGCAGTAATAGTTGGAGATATCAGCACACCATTTCCAATAATGGACAACCAGCTAGTCAGAGGATGAGTAAAGAAACAGAAGACATGTCTAAACTACAAACCTAAAAGACCCAGCACATATTCAGAACATACCCAGACCAATAGCTATGAGTAAATAAAATCTCCTATGTGTGCATGAGTCATTAAATAAGTTTTGAAAAATGTTAAAAATATTAAATATATAGAAGATATCTTTTTAGGCACAGTGGAATTAAAGCAGAAATCAATAGAAAATGGACCATGAAAAATTTTATAAAAAATCCTCTGTATCTTTTTTTGAGGGTAGTTGGGGTTATTTTAGCACTCACTTAGGTGCCCAGAGTAATATATATACTTTAAGACTTTTCAGTTACTTAATCTTTCTTTTGCCATGTAAGGCAATGATTACAGGTCCAAGCCATCCATACCTGGTATTTTTGCACTGATTTTTTTTTCAGCTAACCACATCAAATATGATTTGTTTGTGTATTGTTGATGGCTACTTCTTATTACAGTGTCAGAATCAAGTATTTCTAACAGATCTACAATGCCTAAAAGTAGATATATTACATATTTATAGACCCCAAGTTTGCAGTATCTTGCTCTAATGAACTGAGCATTTTCCAGCATGACTAAGGACCCAAATGGAGTGGATTAAGTCAAGTTAATTCAGAACAAAGGGAAGTTAAGTCAACTTTCTTTATGCCTGGCTACTCATGAGTAGAGCAGTCTTATTTTTTTTTAAACAGCAGGAGGGATTTTTTTCTTTCTGTTTCTTCACCTGATCTAAATCTTCATTCTGACACACTGAAGGAAGTAAAAGTCTAGAACTATATGAGGATCAACCATGTGCAAAATCCAAGCTAGACGGATGGTATGACAGAGAGTTTCCATTGGTGTTTGTCAAATAATGAAGTCAATAGTTAGAGATGCTCATGTTTACACAAAAGCCTTTTTCATTGTTTTCTCTTTCTTTCCTGCCACTTTGAATCCACATTATGTCAGTTTTGTTATTGTACAAATGGAAATTTAAATTTCAGCCTTGCATGCTGTTTATGCTCCAAATAGCATCATAACTGCTATAGAAGCACAAAAACCTCTGAAGACTATAGTTTTCATAGTATTACAACAGTGCTGTTAGTAAACACATAATTATATTGAACCAACTTTCCGATACTGGCAAACACAAACATAGAGCCTTTCCATGAAAGAGTGATTCATGTGGCTGATGTCTAAGATGTGCAAAGAGGACTGAATGGAAGAGCTGCAGTCGAGAAAGGAAGCTAGCCTTTGTGCGAAGGAGTCTATTTGCATATTAGCCACTTTGAGTTTTGCTTTTTGTACTTAATTTTCAGTCAGTGACAGCTTAGGGGTGGTAATAGTCAATACAGTTTTTCATTGTGTAAGCACATTTTAGTCATTGACAAGCTATACATATAACAGAGAGTGCATTGCATAGTTGTGTAGTAAGTGATACTATCCAGGCATGTATAAGTATACTCTTTCATGTTCCTACAATGATGAAATCAACTAATGACATAATATATTAATAATATATCACTTTACTTATGTAAAGCTTCCCTTGGGCCAGGAACCAATGTGAGTACTTCATGTCTGTTGAGACATTCAGTCCTTTCAATTATAGCTGTTAACCCTCCACTGGGAGAAAGTGCAGAAAGGAGGCAACTAAGTAATTCACCAATATCATCACTAAATTTTATAGTAAGAATTTGAAGCCACAAAGATAAACACCATTATCTTAACCACACACTAATATTTCTTGTATGCATCTTTATGGCAAGGTTCCTGATCACTAGGACAGACAGAACATATTAAAGAGAGTAGTGAGATAGTCCACCTTCTGGTACAGAACACTTAAAAGTTTCTCCTTCCCTTCCTTCCTTCCTCCATCACTTTTCTTCTTTCCTTTCCCACACCTCTTTGTTTCATATTAGAGACTGAGGCTGGTATCTAGCACCAAGCTACACTCATAGTTTTTTTAGAAACTTTTTTCATTTTCAAACAGATGGCATTTCTTCTAAAATTTGATGAAAGTCTCTAGTAAAGTGTTATAGGCAATTATAATATATAATACACTTATAATTCATTTAAGACTCAACCTAAATGAGCTTTTGCTCAGCAGCTGCCCATTAGAACCTCCTAGGGAACTATTAAAAATACCAATGTCTGGCTTCACTCCAGGCCAATTAAGTCAGAATCCCCGAGGAAGGGCTCTGCAGTGTAGGTACTCCTGAAAACCCTCCTGGTGGCACTAAGACAGCCAGGGCTCAGCAGCCACCACAGGCTCTAACCTCCATTATGGCTGTAGCATTGAGGCTGCAGATGACTCCCTTACATGGAACTAGGAGTTAGAAGTGAGGATGCTATTGATTACTTGATGGTATTAACACTAAGAAACTTGGCACACTTATATGAATGTTTATTTGTTTTGGATTTAATAGAGTCTCTGTGAATTTCTTTTTGATACTTTTAACATTTTCCAGAGCAGCATCCTGAGACTTTGAACAGAACTCCAACATCAGTAAACTAACTTCACAGAACTAGATGGAAGATTTTCCTTCTGTTGTAGATTCTAAAGCATACAGTACATGCTAGCCCATGAGTACAGGGAATGTGTATAACTATTTCAGTGGAAGATGGTTTGTCCCACTCAACCTGACTCATGATCTCTTACATTGTGTTGTAAAAAAGAAAGGACTTCTAATCATAAGAAATAAGTCACCAGCATTCTGATAATAGGCGTGATGCTGAACAGAGCAGCTGACTATTTACTTCAAGCTATCCTAAGATCCAACATGACATAAACTTGAACATTTTTTCCTGTGATGGAACAATTGTGAAGTAGTTCACTCATGGACAACATATGTGAAAAACATTAGTGCTCATTAGCACAGCACAGCAGGGTTGTCAGATGTAGTAGAGGCTAAGATTTTCCTCTAGTTCATCCCCCCTTCACACACACACACAGGAGAGAGGGAAAGAAAAGGGAGAAAGAGAGAGAGAGAGACAGAGACAGAGACAGAGACAGACAGAGACAGAGAAACAGAGAATGAATAGGATGACTTTCAGTTTTAGAAAAAGAAAACAAAAGAAAAACACCCATAACTACCTTTTTTCTCCATATTCAGTACCAATGTGTTTGTTGATTTTAAGAGAAAGAAACAGCAGGGTGTATGCTGATAAACACTGCTATTTTCTTTCTCTACTTTTAATCCTGAATTGTAGCCTCTTAAACTGCTTGGCTTGCTGAATATCTCTACAAATTCCAGAGGTGTTCCTTACCTTTGTCCTTGGAGATGCCCTAAATTGGGCACTTTTACTTGACAACAATTGGAAATGAAGAAAAAGACTTGTCAATATGATTTAATGGGTCTTTCTACTTCTTACTCCTTTTATTGGATGGAAATAGGAAGCACACATTCAGAAAGGGACCTTGCCCTTCAATGGGTGAATGGAAGATGCTCATATATTTGTTTGTACATGCAACCCTTCGTGTGTAAATTTACCTCATTGTGAACTAGCAGAACATTCCAAAGAGAGTGGAAATGCTGGTAACAAGGCCAGGAAGTAAACATGGCCATATCATCTCTTGGCTGTTGGCCAATCCTTTGAATGAGATGCTGAGCTATGACAACAGGTTTCTCTTCCAATCTTTGCCAACTCTTAACCCTCTTTCACATGGCATGATTTTGATGGTAATAACAAGTATCACTTCTAAATTGCTAAGGCCATTATTATAAATGGACTAGAAATAATTTCACACCAGGATGGACACTTCAGAGTCATGTCTTTAAATTTTTTTTATGAAAACAGACATTGTGTGGCATTTGTTATTGCCCTTAAAACACTATTCTATGATGAGAACATGATTCTAGTGAATCTGAATGATTTCAATAGAAGAGAGAGAAAGAAATATGTGACTAAGATGTAGTCCCACTGGGTACACAGAGTTTGTCCATCTAGAAATGCTGACCATATTCTCAGCACTATGGTCAGCTCATTTTCTTTCCACAGTATGCATTCTCAACTTTTGTTCTTCTTTAAATAAACTTAAATTGGCTTTTTACTCCTTTCTTTACTCATGAAAATCATCTTCAGTTTACATACGATGATATTTACATATGTATTTGTGGTATACAGTGATACATATATGTGTATGTGAGATATATATATATATATATATATATGTATGTATATAATGTGTTATAATTTTGAACAAAAATCAAGTGATCTAGTTATATTGGGAAATTAACCTTGACACACATTTATTTTTATTTATTATTATAAATGAACAATTTAGAACTCATTATGTAGATCACATTGGCCCATTAACTACTGATCCTTCTACCTCCACTTCCCAGGTGCTGGGATTACAGGTCCTGCTGTCATGCCTGGCTCCAATTAGAAATTTCTCAAATGCATGGTTAGAAAGTAGATGACAAAGTCTTCAACAGCACTAATAGGAAAGGAAATACAAAAATTTACAATGAAATATCATCTCACTTATAGTGGGTAACATCAAAATCATCACAGAAAAGTGATGACTGCTAGTGAGAACATGGAAGAGAGGAAAACTTTACACCTAGGTGAAAATGAAAACCAGAATATTTCCAAAGTCAAATAATATGAATGTACCCCCCAAACCCACAAATAGAATTGTTATATGTTCTAAGTTGAGGGGATGAGGTTATGATCAAAATCTAGTAAGCTGGTATCCAATCCCAGCAAAACGTGTGTTGAGAAAACACGCAAATAATTGTTCACGTCCTCAAGAGTGGATAGATCCTCAACTTAGGATAGCAGTCCCTGAACTAAAAAGCAGTTGAAGATGAATTAGCTTTCTGATTCATTTGTCTATATTGTACAAACAAGATTGAGATCTGAAGGTTTGAGAAACAGTTGAAATGCCTCAGCTGGACATAGGTAGTTCTTATGCAAGCACCCATGTTATGCTGTGTTTATCTCTAACATGACCTTGATAATTTCATGACTCTGGTTCCTGCTCCATCTAACACCTAAATATATCATCTTCTCTGCAACCACTGTTCTTTAACATGGTTCTTTCTATGAATAAAAACAAATAAACAAACCCAAATGTCTCATGTGAAAGAAAAGCATACCAAAACAAAATAACTAGAGAAACATTTCAAAGCAGCAAGTTTTCCAATGTTTGACTTGATTTTCTAACATTTATCTTAGCATCTTGCACATACACATTTAGGGGCCTTTTGTTGTTATTGTTATTGAAGGAAAATGAAATGCATTGGCTTGTTTGCTACACGGATGGTGTCGATCTCCTTCTGGAATTACTGTGAGATTCGGAGAACTGATCTGGAAGAAGCAATGTGAGAAGTAAAACTAGGATCACAAAGCCATGTCATCACAGGTCAATCTGGAGCCAAGAGTGAGCTGATGAATACAAACTGCATTTAGAATTCACCCAATTTGAGAGAAAGAGACAATGGAAGTTCTTTTCTTTCTCTGGACAAGCCTATTTAATAAATAAATAGTAAACCAACTATATATTCTAGTATGGCTTCAGAAAAATACCAGGTTTTACACTACCTCTGAGGAGGTGGGATAAGAATTGTTTCATCTCTGTAAGCTAATGCCCCTCCCATCTCTCTCTCTCTCTCTCTCTCTCTCTCTCTCTCTCTCTCTCTCTCTCTCTCTCTCTCTCTCTCTGTGTGTGTGTGTGTGTGTGTGTGTGTTGTAACTCTAATTGATCTCTTGGGAAAAAATAAGAACACTCAACTGTTTGCATGTTGGTTATTTATTAGAAGTCAAAATAAATTTGCTAAAAACAAAATACAATAGAGTAAGCAAGTGCTTCCTCTTACAGTATATAGAAATAATAATGCCAATTATCAGGAAATATTCCTCTTTTTCTTTCATAAATAATTTTTTCATATTTTAACCTTGACAAAAATTCAAACATATGGCCTTAACTATCCTCTAAACCAATTATAATCACAGATACTGGATATTGTTTTCTTCTGTTTCCTGTTTTCATCTTGCTTTATGAACCAAGGGTTATTATTAGTTATATGGAGGAACATCCAAAAGTTAAATCAATATTCCACATGAACTGGATGGAGTTGCAAAATTTATTAGAATCACTTGTCTGTCCCTAGATACCAAACTGTGGAGTTCCAATGTTGAAAAAAACTTACTTCATCTACCAATGTGTCCGCCACCAGCTTCCTCAGCACACATGTTTTTTTTTTCCTGTTTTGTAAACTAGCTTCATTTTAAAAACAGGTTTAAAAATTTAATATTAAAACCATATGAATTAGGAAAGTCTCCTTAAGAAAACATGAAAAACATGCTAAGAGGTAAAAAGCATAGTAAATGGAGGTAAGTGTATCCTTAGGGAAGAGCAAGCATGGAAAAGAGAAGCAATAGAGGCTTTATTACCATCACTCAGATTCTCTTTGAGGATTAGACAGTCAGACCCCCATTATTTCATCCTAGAGTCTTGTGGGAACTCAACAGTTACAAATAGTAACAAGATGAACTCACACAATAGTATTTCTGAAATGAGTGAAATAATAACATAACTGATAATCGCAATAACACTAGTTCTTAACAGAAAACATACAGTACAATACTGAAATCCACACAGCAACCCTATAAAACAGGCTCATTTGCAACTGAGTAATTTCCTTCTTTTCTCCCTTCTTCCCTCCATTTGTCCTTCCTTCCTTCCTTCCTTCCTTCCTTCCTTCCTTCCTCTCTCCCTCCTTCCCTTCCTTCCTTCCCTCCTTCACTCCCTCCCTCCTTCCTTCCCTCCTTCCCTTCCTCCTTCCTTCCTTCATTCCCTCCCTCCTTCCTTCTTCTATTCTTCATTCCTTCCTTCACTCACTGTCTCTTGCCTTAAGAATGACTGCTTAACCCTTCAGTTTTTTTTCTGTCAATCAAATTCATTAGTTGCTTGTGGTGTAACACAAGCATGGATGAAAATATTTCTTTTTCTTCTGGAGGACAGGCAAACAGAGAGAATGAATGAAAGATCAGGAGCAAAGGAGAAAGAAAGGAAAGGAAAAGAAAGAAGAAATTCAGGAAAGATTTAAATCAGCTGGATAAATACCATTGTACAAGGTAGAGACACAGCACACATAAACATCTCTAGTTTTAGGCTGGTTTGGTTCAGGACTTCGGCAGGATTGACAGTGGAATCACAACTAGTTTTTAACAAGTGATGGAAGTTGTTAAATATTTTATTCCTTGCCTACGTTGTTTAGTACCTCAACCCCATTAGGGGTTCATGAAAATCATTGAGTAAATATATAATTTCATGCCTTTTGTCTACCACACGGTCCTCAGACATTCCAGGAAGAGCTTACATTGGGAAAACAAGGGCTAGAAGAGAAGAATGAGACCTCAGCAATGGTTATCCCATAGATCTCCACATTATTGGCCTTTGTCTCTGTCATCCCGCAGATGTTAATACCTTGGTAGCTCTGTGCTGACTCCAAAGCTTTGCCTCTGCTGTTTGGCTACATAATTTCCCCAAATCATGATGAGATTACCAGCCTTGGTATCATTTCCTTATTGCACTGTAATTGCTATTTAATGTAACTCCTTCCTTTTCACAGGATTTTAATATTGAAATCTTATTTTCTTTTTATCTGGCCAAGTTTTCTTTCCATTACTTTCAGCTTTATTGTCTTTAGAAAAATCCTTTAAATTCTTTGATGGAGCAGTAGGGGAAATGAGGCAAGAAGTTAAGAATATAGCACTCGAAATCAGTCCAAAGTTAATGCCTACACCATATCTTTGGAGTGGATATCTGATTTTATAGCTTTACCCAGAGTGCATGTCATGAAATGAGCTGCGATTGATAGGAAATGAGTTGGAAACCTTCATTCTTCTTTCCAAAAGGGAGTGTGGGAGGGGGATCTCTGTGGTAACTGGAGTGCCACAGGGGTAAGAGGTGCCTTTCCTGAATACTCACAGGTTCTCATAGGAGCTACTAGAGAATGTCACTTCTCTGACTCTGATGGTCACACACGTGCATAAGTGGTGCTGAATGACGAAGGAGAGTAGAAGCAGGGGACAGAACAAGGTCAGGGACAAGGCTGTGGTTGAGAAGTATGCCATGACTCCAAATGGTCTCAGGAGACACAGAGCACATGCGATCTCAGAGGCATGGTGAACACTGACATGGCATGTGAATTTTATCATAAATCATAATATACATTACTTGACAAATGTCAAATGTGAACTCATTTGTTTCCTGACATTGATATAAATGTGAGGGTTGTGGAATTCTTTTGTATAGAAACAAGTGAAAGACAAGCATATTCCTCCCCAGCAATAGAGATCAACTTCAGTATCTTCAACATAGTTCCCATAAAACATGCTAGCTGCCAGTATGGAAGACCCAATTCATCAAGAATACTTTTCTTTCAATAAAAAGACTGATCTCTAACCCCGGTGATTCTTTTCTCCTAAAAGGAGCCCATTGGGTCCTGTACTCAGTGCGTGAGTTGGCTGTTTGAAACCTGGGACTTATATAGGGACACTTGGCTCAGCCTGGGAGGAGGGGACTGGACCTGCCTGGACTGAATCTACCAGGTTGAACTCAATCCTCAGGGGAGTCTTTGCCCTGGAAGAGATGGGAATGGGGGGGTGGGCTGGGGGGAAGGCAGGAGGGGGAGGGGGAGAACAAGGGAATCCATGGCTGATATGTAAAATTAAATTAAATTATAAAATAAAAAAAAGATAAAAAAATTCAAAAGAAAAAAAAGGAGCCCATTGGCAATTTTTGTTTTAGCAACTGATTTCCTTTCCTAATGACCACCATGATTTGGAAATCTGGAATTTCTAAGTGATATCCATCCTTCTGATACTATATAGCTTGTGCTTCTCTTTTCTCATTCTGTCTTCTGTCTTTAGAAGAAGCTGGACAGCAGGTCACCATTTTAATAAAACAGCTTCAAGTATTTGTTGGGGGTTATTAAGTCACTCACCAGAGTGAGCTCTTGTCCTCCTATGGAATAATCGTTTTCACACTCCTATGAAATCATAGCTTTGAACACCAGTCAAGGGTGCTAATTTATTTCTTTGGACTCCCCACCCTAGCTGTCAGCATTTTCTTCTTAAAGTGTCAGGATCACCACTGGGAGACCATGTGCTGTAAGAAAAATCAGAGAGAGTTTGATGCGTCCCCTCCCCCAGCCCCATAACCACTTTCCTAACAGATGAAACCAAAATGTGAAACCTATAAATAAGTTAAAAAAAGCCATCATCTCAGGACTGAAGTAACTGTAACCTAGGTCATGCTGGAGAAATTCAGCCACGAAAGGTTGGCAACAAGAATCTTTCCTTAATTGCTCCCTGGGTGGGAAAATCCAAGTCAGTTCAGAGCAAGTTTGAAGAAAAGAAAAGAAAAAGTCCTGTTTTTCTAACATTTTCAAAGAATTAAGTTGGTGAAAGGTGCTCGATTACAAGCTCTTAAAAGTAATTTTCTTGAGAGAGAGAACACACATTTTGATCCAAGGATGGCAAAAGCGATGACCCCTTGTAGCCTTAAACTGCTAGCCATTAAAGAGAAGACTGGTGTTCGGGTTTCTGTTGAAACTACAAAAGCTTAACCCAAGGCAGCTCCACAGATGATTTGCAGAAGTCCTGAGGAAAAGTCAAATGGAGTTAGCGAGTGAAACGCACACTGGTGTAATCATAACCTCTCGTTTGATTTCTTCTTGTGTTTCCCCTCTTCCGTGCGCTGTTCTCTGCTTCTGTTCCATGCTCGTTCCCATCATTTCAACTCCGATGTTCTTCTCAGTGACTGAACATGAAAGTACAGGGAGTTCACAGGCCATTACATTGAACCCCTAGCAGTTCCTATGCACACAGGACTCCAGAGGGTAAAAAGGGAACAGAACTACCACATAGGCCACCATTCCTAATTATTTATATCTCAAATTGTTTTGACTCGCTTCACACTCTCTTTCTTTTAAGATAATTTACTATAATGTTTTCATACATTCCCTCCAGAGAGGAACTTAATCATTTAGTTCAATGCCAATAAATAGTATCATTTGTATTTAAAATGAGCCACTCTCTGTGATGACAACTCATGGTTGATGCTAATACAATGTTCATCAAGATTTTGATCATCACAGTGGAAATATCATTCTTCTCCTCTTACTGTGATTATTCATAGGACTGGGCCTTTCTCTAAAATAAAAAAATAATATCTGTTATTATCAAGGTAGTTCATGAAAAAAATACACTAGGTTAGGTTCATTGATATTTCTGAGTTTTTCTTTTTGTTTTTTTAAAAAATAGTTACCATTCACAGTTTAAAATAGTTTTTGAACCAGTCAATTTTAATCAAATAAATATTGAACTTAAATTTTATTATGTACTTTTAACATTTTAAGTTCAGGATGGAGTAAATATTCACAGAGGTTTGCAAAATACAAAATTGCAAAAATTTAAAAAGGAAAAACTAAAGAACAAACCCACAAACAATTATTGAATATGTTGGTAACAGTCCAGGGACTGAAAGCCTTTAAAAACAGTGTTTCTTCTCATTGAGTGGATCAATTTTATGTGAATAATTTCTAAACAAATGTTGATGTTTGAATAGGGGCTAAAGGGTTAACCAGAACTGGAGTAGATGAGTAACTGAGACATGAGCTTTGACTTATGGAACTCTTTGTTGATGGGAAGAACTCTTGTGGCTTTATCCTGTGATGGGCTCTTTTGAAAAGATGCTTAGTACCTCAGGGACCCATTTGCAAGATCTTTCATTTTCCACAGGTTGGTTTGGACTTTGTGCATTGTGTCCAACACATCATATTCATGATTTCTGCTATCTTCCTAGATGAATCTTTGATGACAAAGAAGATGGCTGAGCTACCTCAGATCTCTCTCACTGAGCTTCAAAGGGCAATCAACTAGAAGCCATATGGCAGAGTCTGCTTTCTGTTAGCTCTCTTGTTGGTTGTTTTATCTTCCAGCTTTTAATGAGCATAATCCAAGATTCCGCTCAATATTGAGCCACACTAAATTCCAGAGGATACGATCAAACAAAATCCCATTTTGTTGTTGTTGTTTTTTTTTAAAGTGATATGACACTCCTATGTCTCAATCTAAGTTAATAATCAAATTGGAATTGAAAGCCTTGGACCCCAAATACAAAAGAAAATATGTTTCCCAAGTATGCCTGGTAAATCCAGTGCATTATGCAATTCCAAGTTAATGCAATTCTTAAGAAACAAAAATTACATTTGATGTTAATATCTCAGGAAAATGCAAGATTAGAAGATGTTTGAGAAAGGGAACATAAGAAATGCTTCAATTTATTTTTTAATGCTTCAATTTATTTTTTATTATTTATTTTTGGATTATAATACAATTATATCACGTCCCCTTCCCTTTACTCCCCCAAACACTCCCTTCTATGTGCCTCCTCGCTCTTTTTCAAACTCATGCTCTTTTTCCATTAATCAGACATATGTATAATCTTCTCAGTCTCTAGAATGTTACTTGTATGTATGTTTTCAGGGCTGACCATTTGGTATTGGATGCCCCATTGTTGTGTTCTTTCTTGGGGAAGACTATTTCTTCCCATGCTAAGTATCCATTAGTTGCCTGTAGTTCTTTGTGGAGGGTTGAGGCCTCCTGACCCTATCTCATAGCATGTACATTGTTGTTGTTTTTTTTGAAGACATACAATTAAAGTTTGGGTAAATTTGAAATAATATACATGGGTACAATTTAGAATAAGTCTGTAATTTTTGGAAGATTGATTTCTGATTTTAAAGCATTTCTTGTGCATTTCAAGCGTTTATCTACCAGGCAGAAGTCAACTAACTGTTCAGTGTCAATTCAAGTGTGTAAGCTTGAATACTTGAGGCAGGCTGACTTTATCAAGAAGAGGTTTACCTATTTCACAGTTCTGGAATCTCCAACACATATTTCTAGTGTAAGCCGGGTATCAACAGAGGGATTCATGACTTTGCATTGGGAGTGTGCACAACAGGAAGAGCCATTTCTCAAAGGAGGCAATAGGCTCAAGAGTCAAGTGCATGTGTTCATATCAACTCAATCTCCCAAGACCCATATTTGTTCTTGAGAGTGATAACCCCAGTGACCTTTGGACCTCCCTCTTTATCTCATCTTGGGATTCTGCAGCTCCCACACTCCCACACGGTCCAACTTTCCACCAAAAAGTCCTGTTAACAAATTCAATTTTATCCAAAGTTGATAACCATGATAGCATATAATATGCATAATGGATAGGAAAAGAACAAATGTTTCTGATCAAATATTCAGAAGTTGGAATTAACCTCAGCAGTATTATTTTATAGCCACTAAGGTTTCCACTGCTATGGATTTCAAGACCTATTTTTATTTTATATGTTTACATATTTCATTACCATAATTTTATTATGGTATTTGCAGATAGGAAAGTATTTTTATATGAGAAATTTTGTCTTAATGGTCTAAAGGAGCACCTAAAATTTCTAAACTCTATTCTTGAAGGTTACTCAGCAATACAGTTAATTCCAATGTCAGTAGTATAAAGCATGATTGCATTTGTAAAGCTTTAAAAGTAATTGAATCCACTGTCAACTTGTGAGTACTGAAGGAAATTTACCAAGATCTTTATATAGAAGTGTAGCTTGAGTTTTCCTGCCTGGCCCACAGTCAGGACAAATCTCTATCACCTGCCAGTCCCACAGCCTCAGACCCGACCAAGTAAACACAGAGACTTATATTGCTTACAAACTGTATGGCCATGGCAGGCTTCTTGTTAACTGTTCTTACAGCTTAAATTAATCCATTTCCATAAATCTATACCTTGCCACATGGCTCGTGGCTTACCGGCATCTTCACAAGCTGTTTCTCATCATGGCGGCTGGCAGTGTCTCTCTGACTCAGCCTTCCACTTCCCAGCTTTATTCTCCTCCTTATCCCGCCTACACTTCCTGCCTAGCCAATGGCCAATCAGTGTTTTATTTATTGACTAATTAGCAACACATTTGCCATACAGAACATCCCACAGCATAGCAGTGTGCTCTTATCTGGGTAATGTGCAGGCAATGTTCACAAGAAAGGATTTATATGTGTTAGTTATTATTGCTATAACAATTTTCCTAGGTATTCAGTTTATAAAAAGAAATGGTTTCTTTTGACTCATAGTTTTGGAAGTGTTAGTTAGTCTGTGATTGGATGGTCTCATTAATTATGGCATGCCCTGAGGAAGCACAGCAAAGCTATTTGCCTTATGGTCAAGATATAAAAAGAGTGGGGAAGGGAATGGGTTTCTTAATCTCCTTTGTGGGAATGCTCCTAATGGCCAGGAGACTTCCCAACTCATGACATTTCTTAAAAATCTCATACCAATATGGGAGCCCTGCCTTTAATGCATTGCCTTTGGAGGCCATTGAATATATTGACTGTATCAAACTACTTCACAATGCAGACTATCTTTGTCCCTTGGGTAGTAATCTGAAGCAAAGTCCTAGAGGAAGACCTATTGATGTTGTTTTCTAAATAATCATATTGCCAAATGGCCTTTTAAATATTTATGTTTATATCCATAGACCTAAAATGCTTTCAACCTTGGTCAGAGAAGCTTCTTTTAGTGGGGAGCAGTTAATGGAGAGATGCCTAATTGGTCAAAGTGCTGAGAATAAAAGACTCTGCTCAGCTCTAAATGGGATGTCTGTACTAACCCTGTCACTACCAAGGCCCAGGAACATTGTGGAAGACAAGACAGAAAGTAAGAGCTGGAGAATGGGTATGGATGTCACAGAATATCTTTTGGACATGAAATAGCCATTGCACACATGGACTCACAGCAGCTACAATTAAATGCATGAGACTTGCACAGCATAAAGTAATAATTCTGTCACATTTGGGGGAGTTGATTTTCAGGCCCCACCCCTTACTAGGGAGCTATTGGCAGTTGATGCTTGCTCCAGGAAGGAGAATCACTCTTCTTTGTGGTTGTAGCTATTGGTAGTTTCCCATGCTCCAGAGGAGATTCTCATACCCATGCACATATGGGCAGTGCTAATTGGATTTAGTGAGTATTGAAAAAAACAAAAACAAAAACAAAAAAAAACATGAGGTTAAGAGAGGGAGTTGTTGGGAGGACACTACATGGGGGAAAATGGTGTGTGTATGATGAAATTTCAAAGTATACATGTATAAAATGCTCAAGATGAAAAATCATGAATTTAAAAGTCTGATAATTTAAAAAAGTCTGATAGTTTTTTAAATGTGAAATAGGTACAGAACATTTCTGCAGAGTGAAGGCAAAGGCTATTTCAACCACTTCAACATGATTTCCATGAGCAGGGATCTTACCTAGAGCCAGAAAGTAATGAAACTGCCTAGACTTATTTGATCCTGACCATAGGACATTGGGCATAGAACAATTCTTTAGATGTTCAATTTATGGCAGACATCGGTGAGGGGCAAGGCTACCATTGCGTCCACTCATACAAGGTAAGGACTAAGTGAAGGGCTTCTCACTTAGCTAGAGACGGTAGTGCTAGTAGTGTCTCAAAATTCCTTGGGAACCATGCCAATGGAAGGATGTCCCAAATTAATATGAGATCACTGTAAGAACAAAGCAGGTACTAAGTCCATTCCTATGCAGTTAATGCGAAGAAAGAGACTGTGATGGAAAGAGAGGAGCCAGGTATCCCGGAAGGGAACAGAGGGTCTAGCCACCCACAGAGGGAAAGAAAAGAAGCCACTGTCAAAGGGAACATCTGTGCTTCAGTTTCTGTTGGCCCTGGAAACAAGAGGTGCACAAAGCAGGAAGGAAGCCGGACACAGGGCCTTTTGAGGTCTTTTCCTGCTTCTATGACTCCTAAGCAAATCTGGTGGTGGGATGGGGTTCATGTAACCGATCAGTTTCCCATTGTCCAAAATGAAAGATATTGAGATTATTACGATTTGATTACTCATTTTTCTGCTTCTGTGCCTTGTTTTAACTGGTCAAGAAGCATAAAGTGGAAGGAAGTTTAGCTCTCTGAAGTTCTCTCAGTTCCTGCAGATCTTCCTTTCAGATAGGCGTATCAGACGGGCAAACCCAGAACAATGCAGGTCCCTGGCATCTGTGCCAGATCTGCGTGTTAGCCTGCTCTCTGGCAAGGTTTGGCAAAAAGAACAGGTACAGGGTCCTGACCAGAGGCACTTGCTAGGGGAAGAATCTGAATGGGTCACAATCAGGCTGAAAACCCGTGCATTTTATTTTAAGTGAGGCTCCCATTGGTAGTTCATCTTCCTATAGATGTGTTTGTAAAGCCTGCCATAAAGGAGGCTAACAGTGGGATCCAAGTCTAAAAGCAAAAAATAGATTGATTCAGATAATAGGAGTCAAAGTAATAGCAGAGGCCCAATTCTCCCTCTGCAGATGAGCATCTTGATGCCAGGCAGAAGCATCAGTGGGTGGTGCCTGCCCTGAAAACCACCCTATCACTGTCCATGTAATTCAAACTCAGATCCAAGACCAGCTCTCAACGTCTCCTTTTAACCAAAAGATTACTTCAGATTCTCTCTGTCATAAAAAATTGTGGGATGGCTGGAAATGCTCCTATAATATCTGGTATTGCCTCTATGGCTGAGATAATTTTGTCACTCAGTAGTGAGTTACAAAGTAATATAATAGTTTGTAGCTACACTGAGGTCCAGGACACACTTATTTATTCCTCCAGAGTGGAGGAATTCTGTCTCATGTACTTGGCATGCTGAGGATACCAAAAGTTCATGCTGGGTTGGCAGGTTAACACTGGGACATTCCTATGTTCTTTCTAATATCCGTGATTAATAATCTTACATTGCTTAGATTTTGAGAATAGCTGAGAACTAAAGTCGCTGTTTGAATATTTATGTATAACAGCAACCCTCTCTCAGCAATTTGGCTTGACAATTATCAATCATAATGCTGAAAGTGCCCTTGATTTTATGTAATGAATAGCAGCATTTTAAAAGTGTTTATGGTTTAACATTTTTTTTTCTAAATCAAAGTGCCCAAAACAGAAAGTTTTAAAGCATTGACTATATTGGATAAATACCCCCAACAACTCAGAGAAAGCATCATGGCTCTAACATTTGAAAATTACCCCCAGTTTCTAATGAGACAGTGATATTCCCTTGCCTTTATTTGTTGCTTTCCTCTGACTTTGAATTTCTTTTCGAATAATCTCAGAGTAAAAATGCACAGAGAACACATCTTTAATCATTAACACCCTGGTGACTTAAAGAAGGTCCTGTCGTCTGGGGTTCTAATGCTGCCTCACGGTACCCACACTTTGAAGTTCACTCTTCTCATTCTGACTGCAGAAGCCTGCTGGCTAGCTTCAGAATGTTTCTGAATTCCCCACTCCAACTAGCATTCTGCAGAAGCAGAGGTACTCTTATTAGACACAAGATGGCAGTAGCGCACTGTTCACATTTTCCATTTCCTTAGAGGGACCATAGGTGCATCAATCAATTATTTTGTGGTAAGTTAAATTCCTTCTGGAAGGCAAGGGAACAAGGTCTTTAAGAACCAGACCAATATCATAATCACTTTCTCTCTACCTCCCCAACTGCTATATTTATACATTTTTGATGTAGTTCTCTCATGACCTTCAGGATGAAGTACTCAGGAGGAACAGAATGATACAAAAAGTTCAGCAATCTCCATGTCAAGGGAGGAAAAGCATAAAGGCACTGAGGCCCAGCATTGTGGAGATGCAATATGTTAGTAGCCTTGGAACTATGTGTTGTGTTTCCAGAACTGAAGTAGGTTCGTGGTGTTAGTTACTGATGTTCAATTAGGCTCATAAGAATTCTTTGTTATTAATGGTTATTTTATTTTAGGGAACTTTGGAGCTTTGTTTTCCTTAGTTTTCTGAGTTCAACACACACACACACACACACACACACACACACACACACACACACACACAGGTTTCCTCAACTTACAAAAGCAAGAAGGATTTAAAAATATAACTTTACCCTTTCACATTGTTTTTATTTGATTAAAATGTAAACTACAGTATCTATATTTTCTTGTATCAATTATCCATTCAGTTAAAATATTTAAGAAAACTTAAAAAAAAAACCAGAGTCACATAAGGTTTCAATTCAAGTTTTTTTTTTTTTTTTTTTTTTTTTTTGTCTAAAAACCTTAGCAAAAATCCTGAGGAATGAATCCTTACTCTGGCATAGGAACATATTAAGTTATAAGTATCTGTGATTGATTCATGAAAACTTGGAAATACTGATGCAGGGGAGGAGCCTAGGATCATTCTAGAATCCTGATTCAGAGTTACAACTTCCTTGTTGGCAAGAACTTCTTGGTGGTTTCCCCGAAACAAATAGCTGCCCTGATGCTGCAGAATGCGAGGTGGTGGAGGAGAGACTCTTCAAAAGCCCTTGACTTTCATTTTGCTCAAAATTTAGAAAAGTTGCCAAAAAGTAGCTAGGATGCACTAATAGCATCTGTAGAAGTGCTACCTGTCCCCAACATTTCATGGCAATATCATAGGGTAGGAAGCAATGGATTCATATTAGAAAAAAAACCTACTGTGCCGGGTTTTGGCTTAAATTAAAAAAAATTAAAAAATTTAGTGACTTTTTTATTTTTGCTATATCTTTTATAAGCTACTAGTAATCCTTTAGTGAATTCTTGTAATTTAACAGTGAGTCTGCTTTTTAAAGTGCAAGTTCTGAAATTGTTTTAACACTCAAATTTCTAACAGACATCGTTCGGATTATTACTTCAGTTGAGATTTTTGTGTGCAAGCTAATCTATGTTAACATCACGTCTCCTGAAAGAAAAAAAAAATCTTTAAAATAAAACAAATGTAATACCTATGGTTAGGGAAAAATATCAACGGCTGTATACTCTCAGTTGTCAGTATTTAAGAATTTGTGACCTGAGGTCAGTGTTGATAGGCATGGCACGAGAATGTTTACCTGACCTTATCTGAAAGTGTTAGGGTAACAAAAGTTTTCATGAAGACCTGACACCCATGAAGTATTTACTTGTTGGAAATTGTAAAAATTTGTGAGAAAAAGTACCTTGAGCTTAGTGGAACTTGGAAAACTATAACTCCTGCTGTTGAATAGCTGTGAACATCTTCTGTTCTATTTCCATTGTGAATGCTTATAAAAAGACAAATGTCCAATAGCAGAACAATAGGCGTAGATGCTATTAACAGGACTGTATTTCTGACAACTCAATAACTAACAAAAACTCCAGTACCAGGCATGAAAAACCTTCTTTCAGGTTATTGGTCAAGGAAGTTCAGGTAACTCCCAAAATAATGTAGGCTATTGTTGTTGCCCTTGGCTTTCTCCCAGAGGTTGACAGTAAATCCCAGTTGCTGAAGATACTCTTAGGCTGTAGGACTCAGATTCTAGCTGAATCTAACCTGAAGTCTTCCTTCCTGTGGACTTGCGTCCTTAGTACCACAAAGTACTATGAAAGTTGCCAAAAGAGGGAAGCAATCCATAGTCTTATCTAGCTGTGACATCTATGAACCACAATGCTGACCACCATGTCAAGTTAACCCTACAGATGCAGTAGTGGCACTCACATCTTGATGGTAACCAACTTCTGTATAATTGGATTTAAAGTATACTCAGAGAGAGGGAAATCATGCTTGGTACTAGAAATCCAGCCAACTCTCCAGGACTAGTGAGGTCATGGATCTTGGAAGAGAGACTACTGGTACCACTTTAGAAGCCAGGCATGATTCCTAACTGTATTCTAACACATCTGCTCGCTGATAAGTGTAGCTCTCATCCTACATCAAAGAAGCTTTGCAACAGACAGACATCATAGAAACGTATACCTGATCATAATTCACAGATAAACAGATCACTGGGAAGACAATGCCAACAGATACAGCACAGCTCCTGAAGCTAAAGTTCAGGGAGCATCACAGAAGAGGAGGCAGAAAGATGGTAAGAGCCAGAGAACCAGACTATCTGCTGTGAGATCATGACTTCTAGAACTGACAGAAAAGTTACAGCCATGATACTTCAACAATATGGCTGTCTTAACTAGACCCAAACAATGACAGTCTCAATAAACACGTTAATGAAGAAGTGGGAAATCTTAGGGGTTCCATCACTAGACAAAAAACTATAGACGACTATAGGCAAGAGAGGGAGAATTAGCCTCTCTAGGGATGATGCCCCTAACTGGCTATCCAATGCAAATTAGTCAGCCTGAAATCTCCTACACTAAACAAATTCCATGGGTTGTATTTCTGGATACACACACACACACACACACACACACACACACACACACTATCATATGTTGCCTGTATATCATATACATTTATATAATATATAACATGTATATATAATATATTTATATATATTAGGGGTTGGAGGGATGAAAGGAAATGAAGTAAATGATGTTGATTAGATTTTAATTAAAACTTTTTAAATGAAAATAAACAACAAAAACAAAGAAGGACACTCATAATTGCTTAATTCTGAAAGTACTGGGAATTGACATTCCTCAGGCCAGCAAAGTCTCCTGGAAGGACAAGAGGCCAAAGGGTTGGGTTAAGATTCAGTTTCAGTCACGGTTATCAGCAGACATGTAGATATAGTTCATATAACTCCTGGGAACATCCAGCTCATTAAGTTTCCCCTTCTCTGGGTAGTGGGTATTCGTTTGGCTTTCAAAGGTCAGAGGAGTCAGCATGACAGCTCCCAGTCTCTTCGCCTTCACATCAAATTACAGACAGTATGGTTAACAGAAAGCAGATGTATTTTACTCTACCCTGGAAACTGGTCATATTAGCAGAAGATGACTTCTGCCAATTATCCTCTGCTTCTAAATTTAAATATTAAAACTGATAATCAAATGCACTGCAAAGCAAAATTCAGTGATTATAAAATGGATTCACTAAAAGACCAGAGACTTATTAATACAAAAGGCATTTAAGAAAATAGAGTCAATAAATACTTTTAATTTTCTTTATGCAAGCTTCAAAACACTAGCAAAATGAGCTCTTCACAATACATGTTTTTATTTGTTTGTTTATGGTGTATGTTGTATGTGTGTGGTATATGTGTTTGGTACATGCACATGGGTAGGTGAGTGTGTGAGGATATATGTGTCTGGATATATGTGCATATGGATACCAGAGGAGGACACAGTTGTCTTCTTCAATCACTCTGTGGTTTATTTCCTTGGCAAATGGTCTCTCACTGAATCTGAACTTTACTCTTGCAGCTAGCCTAACTGGCCAGTGAGCTCTCCAAATCTGTCTGTATCTACCCAGTGTTTAGGGAGCAGGCACACACAGCCATACCTAGAGTCTTACGTGGGTGCAGCTGATTCAAACTTAGGCTCTCATGCTCACAGAACAAGTGTTCTTCAACTCTCCAGCCTCCACAATATATAATTTTTTACATTCCCTGTAATGATATCTTAAAGTTCCCAAAGTAACTGTGTTACTATCCCAAAGTTTAAATGGTTGAAGAGAGTGGTATTTTAGCTAGGAGAGATGATACCACCTCCTGGGGTCCCACTTGAGAGTTTCAGATGTTTCTGTAAGTTCTTACTGGTTGGAGAGAAGGGCCTCTCCATTTGATGTCAACCTTCATTCATAAATACCTCCACGTCCTCATGATAAGATCATTTCCATTCTCAGTTCCTAGCCCCTCACAGTTTTACAGAACTAATGGGATTGTTAGAAACTGTTAGCAATCAGATAAAGTAAAATTAACATACTTTAATAGATTTAGCTTCATCGATGCATAATTTATATCAGTAAAGATGTCCAGAATACCAGAAAGGTAGATTTAAATTGCCCACTAAACAATATATTACAAAGAAGCATTAAGTGGAGTTTTCTTCCTCCCTCCCTCCCTCCCTCCCTCCCTCCCTCCCTTCCTTCCTTCCTTTCTTTTCTTTATAAGAAAAGATACTTTCTGCTCATGTGAACCAGTTTTCTGACTTGCCATTTTGAGGAGTAGATTTGGAGGAGGAAGCATTTCAGAATTCATTGAGATCATACCACATGTCATGCCATATTCTATTTATTTACTTCCTTTTTTATTGTGTCTTCACAATAAAATAGCTTTATATAAAGTCGAAGTGCCAAAAAGAAATGTCTTTAATGTCACAAAATTCAGCTAAAGCTTTTTTCTTCTCTTCTCAGGGAAAGTTGCTATTTAAAATCCATTGGGAGTAATTATTCGTTAATGTGGATGGTACAGAAACCATGGCCTAATGTGTCTTACTCAGAGGAAAATCTCTTTGGTAGAATGTCCAACAAGTGGATGATGGGAAAAAGCTTATGCAGCAGGGAGAGAGAGATGGACCAAAATGGAGTCAGCTTTGCTGTTAATGCTTCAGGTGTAAAGGAGGCATGTCTTGACTTCACACTAAATTTGAACAAATTCTCCACTTTCACAGAGATAAATAATTAATATGATATGATTTTATTTATTCCAATAGCATGGTCAAATTTTATAGGAATAGATGGCTTTATTTCTCTTCTCTTTTTGAGATTATAATACAATTATTTCATTTCTTTCTTCCTTTTCCTCCCTCAACCCTCCAATGTACCCCTCCTCACTCTCTTTCAAATTCGTGTCTTTTTTTCATTAATTGTTGTTTTACACACACACATACACACACACACACACTGTAGCTGGAGAATTTCTCTCCAGCTCCCACCACCAAGTCCCGCCAGTCCCAGAGCCCACTTATAAAATAAACACACAAACTCTTACATTATTTAAACTGCTTGGCCATTAGCTCAGGCCTGTCACTGTCTAGCTCTTACTCTTATATTTAGCCCATTTCTATTAATCTTTACTTTGCCACATGGCTCGTGGCTTACCGGGACCTTCCCACACGGCTTGTCATGGTGGCGGCTGGCAGTGTCTCTCCCACTCAGCCTTCCACTTCCCAGAATTCTTTTCCTTGTCCCGCCTATACTTCCTGCCTAGCCAATGGCCAATCAGTGATTTATTTACTGACCAATCAGCAACACACTTGACATACAGACCATTCCACAGCACTTCCCCTTTTCTTTTCTTAAAAAGGAAGGTTTTAATTTTAATATAGTAAAATTATATATAACAAAACAATTATCAAGCAAGAATTATAGTTACAGTATTAAAGAAGAGATCCTATCTATCTTATATTTGTAAGTTTAAGGTTTTATATCTAACTTATCTTTTATTATAATTAAGGAAAATTGTAAGTATCTAGTCTTTAACCATATCAAAGACCTCAGAAGGATATATTATTACCTGAGAAATGGAGAAGGATATAAGCAACTTTTAGGAGTCTTGTAGGGTAGACAGAGACAGCTGGCAGCCTGGACAGTCATTCAAAGTTCTTTTGTAAAGTTGGGGCATCTGTCTTTAGCCCATAGGCCTAGAGTCTCTTATTTATTTTTTTCTGTGTCCTGTAGAATGTCTGGCAGTTTTCTCTGCAAAGCAGGAACCTGAAGGACTATTTTGTCAATTAAAGTTCCATGGTCATCTTTGTATGGGTCCTGTATGTCCAGTTGATCAGGCAGTCCAGGCAAGAACAGTTTCTTGCCCAAATGGCTATTTTTGTCAAGGTGAAGATAAATTCCGTATGGAGTGTCTTTGATGCCCATCCTCCTCTCTGAAGTAAATCGGTGCTGTCAGGAGCAGACATGTCTCATTGTCCAGAAAGTCTAAATTTTTAAAATATTTTAAATGCCATATTCTGTAGGTCTTTGAAGTGTTTGAAGACTACCTATCTATCTGAAATATAACTATGTATATCTAGAAGATTTAATTAACATGGCTATAAATATGATTATCATAGATGATTAATTATTAATCTATTTTTTAATTATCCATTATAATTTTAAATGAGTTACATAAACATAATACCTCAAACAAGAATAGAAATATATATATAGTATAACAAAATTAAGTTTAAATTTGTATCAATAAATTAAAATCTATAGCAATGTAAAATATTTTAAACAAGTTGTTATTCTTTAAAAGTAGGTTCATTAATCTACCCTTTTTATCCTATCATATCTAAAATATCCCCCTTTTTGTTTTAGAAAGAGATTGTATTTATAATCAACCTGATTTAAATAAAAATATTGTTTTTTTTCTGTCCCACACCAGAGGGCTCTTCTGATTTGGGACATAAGAATCTCTTAACCATTTTTTTTTTTTTTGAGCAATATGTCTGGGTTTAGAGGGGGAGTGAGCCAATTCCATCTCTAAAGCCAGCTTGGTATATTTGGGAATTTGGGCGTAGCTTCTCTTATTACTTCCTGCTGGAGGGGGGCGCTGTATCTTCTGGAGACAGAAAGAAAATTTTAGGATCATGGAGTAGTCCGTGAGGCTGTATATCTGAGCCAGTTGCCTTGAAACGGTTCTGGATGTTGGATCATCTGGGTCATGGTGTCATCGGAGACCTTTCAGGTGGTCTTGGCTGGTCAAACCTGATGTATCTTAATCTGGAACAAATCCATAGCCTCTGGCTTTCTGTGGAAACAAAATCAGAGCCTCCTTTCCAAAGCAACATATCCTTACATCCAAATTTTGAAGTCAAGGTACCTTTAAAATATACATTTTGGCATAACTCAACAGCTTTTACAATCAAATGTTTTTCTGCAGTTACGAATATCAAAGAGAACATAATCCAGATTCTCTGTGTGGTAGCCATCTTTACGTGGCTTATTTTTTTATATTAGCTTGAGCCTATTCCTTTTAAATTGCAGCCTTCTAAGCCTGAAATGGCGCAGTGGCTGCTGGCTCCACCCACTTCAGCTTCCCAACATGGCGGTGGTCCGCTTTCCGCCAGCTCTGGGAGCCGTAACTCTCAGAAATAGTGGGTCTACACTTTTACCAAATTAGCATGTAGCCCAGAAACCTCTTTTTTTTTGTTTTGTACTAGCAAAGGCTAAATGCACCACACAGCTTAATGTGCGACTTGCAGAGGCCTCATTCCCACCATACTGCAGGTCAAGAGCGCACGCTAGGAACCCGCCAGTAGCTCAAACCGGCAGCTGCCGCTTATTTGAGAGAGACAATTAGGAAGCTGTTTTTAGGTCCGTTTTAGAATCTTTTTTCTAAGTTTTTAGGTGGAAACTCTTGCCCCACGTTGGGCGCCATTTGTAGCTGGAGAATTTCTCTCCAGCTCCCACCACCAAGTCCCGCCAGTCCCAGAGCCCACTTATAAAATAAACACACAAACTCTTACATTATTTAAACTGCTTGGCCATTAGCTCAGGCCTGTCACTGTCTAGCTCTTACTCTTATATTTAGCCCATTTCTATTAATCTTTACTTTGCCACATGGCTCGTGGCTTACCGGGACCTTCCCACACGGCTTGTCATGGTGGCGGCTGGCAGTGTCTCTCCCACTCAGCCTTCCACTTCCCAGAATTCTTTTCCTTGTCCCGCCTATACTTCCTGCCTAGCCAATGGCCAATCAGTGATTTATTTACTGACCAATCAGCAACACACTTGACATACAGACCATTCCACAGCAACACACACACAAACCTTGTAATATATAACTTGCTCAGTCTCTATATTACTTGTATGCATGTTTTCAGGGCAGAGCATTTGGTATTGGATTTGGATATCCAATTGGTGTGCTCTTCCCCGGGAAAGACTATTTCCCCCACTCTTTGGCATTCTTTAGTTCTCTGTAGTTCCTTGTGTAGGGTTGAGGCCTCAAGACCTTTTCCTTACTCACTTTAGCATGTCCATTGTTGTCCTTGTTCAGCTTATATTTAGGTAGTCATGTTTATGAAACTTTATGAATGTAGCTTCTGAAATCGCAAGGACACACAGTCTCAAAAAAACCTCTCTGATCCTCTGGCTTTTACAATCAGTCCTCATCTCCCTCCTCAATGTTCCCAGAGTTTTAGGTGCAGGAGCTGTACTGTAAAGATATCCGCAGGGACTGGGCTCCACAAATCTGCGTTTTGACTGGTTGTGGTCTTCTGTAATGGTCTCTCTGTTGCAAAGGGAAGTTTCCTTACTGAGGAGTAAAGGCTGCACTCATCTGTGGTTATTTCTTTTCTTTATGATAACATCTCTCATCAGGTTTTTAGACTTTGAAGAACGTGTCTTCCATTCTAATTGGGCCATCCTCAGCTTCTCAGCTTTGTGTTGAATCTGTGAGTAAATGGCAGCCCATTGTTGCACGAAACACCCCCAAAGATGTGACAGAGCACAGATAAATGAGGCAGAATGCGTTTATAGGTGCTGTGATTTGGTTTTATATTACATAAATTCTCAAGCACGGGATAGTAAGGTACTTTTAGAATTCAATCCAGCTTTAGGCTGCCACATTTCTGTTTAAAGCTTGACATCATCCTGAAGTATATTTGCCAGATTTTATAACATTAGGAGTGAAAAAACAGTTATGTGCAATTCATGTTGAGCACATTTAAATAATTTAGATATAACTTACTCCTTTGCATACCACCAGAGCTTTCTCCAAAGGAAGAACATTTCAAAATAAAAGAGAAGTTCATTTTAAATTATGAAAAAAATGAAAACATTTGAAAAAAATGTCCCAAGGCCCGAACTCAAATATACTAATTAGTTCTTTATCAGTTCAGTATGTTTTGCCAAAACAATATTCTGCTTGACTTTAATCTTGTTTTTCACTGAAGATCAGTTTTTTTGGATGTCTTTCATGAAGAAGTGAAAAGAAAAACAAGAAAAACAAAATAGAGCTAAGAATTATTTGCATATGACATGCAAATACTTGGCCTATGGTTACATCTCAAAGTAGGTGCCACGCGCAGCTTTTTACACAGTTGTACATGGAGATAACCATATAGGTTCCTTTCTGCTTGGATTTTCATAAAACCACTGTGGCAACTGGACTCCACACATTCTTCCTATTCTACCCTACTGCTGTGAGCCACAGAAATGTGAAGTAGGAACTCAGCTGGCTTTGACAAGGCTGACCCACCAGAGTCAAGGGCTCTGGTGCAGGTTGAAGCCAAAACACAAGCCTACCTCACCACAGTCAGAAAACTGGTGAGCATCTCTGGATACAGACAAAGGTGTATCCAAAGGTGTATCCATCTATGGATACAGACAAGTCTAATCCAGAAAAATTACAGAAACGGTGTAGAGGAAGAGAAAGCAAAGGGATATGTGATAATTGTGTTGTCCTTGGGAAGTAAAAGAAATGAAATTAGGGCTATGTGATTTTGATAGAGGCAGTGGATCTCAAAGGTTCAGATTTACACACACACACACACACACACACACACACACACACACACACCACACACACACATATATTCATATGACTCAAATTCTGGAGAAGATTTTTTCCTGACTTGCAGATGGTCTTCTTTTTTTTTTTTTCTGAGACAGGGTTTCTCTGTGTAGCTTTGCGCCTTTCCTGGAACTCACTTGGTAGCCCAGGCTGGCCTCGAACTCACAGAGATCCGCCTGCCTCTGCCTCCCGAGTGCTGGGATTAAAGGCGTGCACCACCACTGCCTGGCGCAGATGGTCTTCTTATTGCTTTCTCCTCATATGACCTTTCCTAGTGGAAAACAAAGGCTTTGCTCCCTATTCCCTGGTGTCTCTTTCAGAAGGACATCAATCATACTCTATAAGGACCTCACTTTTTTCCCCTGCTATAATTCATTTTTCTTTAAAGACTCATTTCAAACCCAATCACACTAGGTTCAGGATTGCCACATGAATGTGGGCAAAATGTGTGATTATTTGTTTCATGAGGTTCTCTGAGTCACCTTCAATGAAATCTAAAACCCAAGAATCATAGGAAAACAATGTTAAATTGTTTTTTATTGTTTAGATTTTAATAGACTGAACGACTTAAGAAAGTTATGAAATTTTGGTCCTGAGATAATAACTATGAAAATCTGAAAGGAACCAGTTTAGCTGGATTAGAAAAACATGGGTCTCAATTAGAAACACTTCTGGGCAAAAGGGTTCTAGTATAGACAGCTGTCTATACAAGAATATAGAAGAGCAAGTGTCTAAAATATGAATTTTCAGAGTGTAATTAATTTTGGCACTTTTGATAGACTTCCGTTTGTATCTGTTTGCTCATTCTATTTGTTGCCTAAAATAGATTCCATTTTGCCTCTGGGACATCATTGCTTCCTAGTCTAATTTAGAGAAGGTATTTAAAATGTGCACTATTACTGCTCATGTGGAAGTTTATTTTAATTGGATTTTCTAATTAATCCCTTTGTTTATTTATGGTTTTACAGATACTGGATTTTTCTTCATTCTTGATCATGCTATCTACTCTATAGAGTCCTCTTGCCTGTAATCTTTCTGTTGAAACTCATGTCATTTTGGTTTAGATGATTCTTCTTACTGTCTGGCTTCCACAGCTCTCATCCTGGGATAATGATTCAAAACTTCCTTAAGTGGTTAGATTTATTATTTTCTTGATCTATCACTGCCTTCCTTTTGATATTTCTCCTTACTTTATCATAACATACTAGTTCACATTCTATTAGAGAAATGAGCTTCTAAAGATTAGAAAACATTGTCTGGATGAAGCCTTAGATGATCATGGGAACTGGTGAGGAAATTTACAGAATGCTGTTGCCACTGAGCTTGGTATTAAGACTGAAGCTGCTATATGTTTTACAACCAGGAAAAGAAAAGTTAGACATAAAGCATCAAAGAAATCAAAATGCAATCAGCAAGGGTAAGTGAGAACATTTAGGCAAGAGCCAGAGCTGCGGTTTGTACCCCCTTTCCAGTTTTATGGCATGCATGCCTTGTTATAAAGGAATAGTTACTCTCACATGGAACATGTGCACTGGAGGCTGAAGTACAGGAACTGGCAAGAGCTGAAAGAGCTGTGGGCCTTGCGGCTTCTCCATGCATAAGAGGGGCCCTCACAGATCAGTAACTTCATGTGCAAGATGCAGAAGTGTCTGGCTCCCTGACACCTTTCATGTTCACAACCACATCACTTGCGTCATTTACATCTTAGCTTGTATCTCTCTTGGGCCACTGTTTCTCAGAAACATATGAAAACAGACACTACGTGAACCTTCTACAGTCTTTCCTTGGTCAGTATTATACCAACATACAAAGCCTTTTCATTTCCAAATAAAGACCATCAGATTGTCTTTCAGTTTAATGAATGAGCACATAATATTCACCTAAGATGGTTACAGTCACTAGGAGTTTTGCTCTACAAAGTTTTGTTACTTTGGTGTGAATTTACCTTTAAAAAAAATCTTTTATTTATTTATTGATTGATTGATTGATTGATTGTCTTTGGAGTTTTCCTGAGAACTGCTTCAAGTTTTTTTTTTAAATCACTCTTATTTTAATTTACTACCAAGGAAAATAGGATTCAGAAAGTATCTTATGCCACTGGCAGTGGTTCAAACTCAAGTTTGTATCTTTCTATAGTAACTGTATTATGACATGCTACCTTTTCAAAATTTAGTCTTTAGTAATGGACTAAAGTTGAACAATATACTAATACAAATACCAATGGATTCCCTTTTCTTATAGCTGTGGTTTTGAAAACCACACAATATCACTCAAGGGACTAACTAAATGAAAAGTTCTGTGCTTTAGTTCAGTCTTACAATTAGAGTCATATAAAATTATCAACAAAAGTAATTATTGAAAGACTTTCTAGACATTTTCCATGACCCATTTTAGCATTAGAAAGAGTTTTGATTTTTAGCCTTCTTTTGTGGAAGAATTTGGCTTTGTTTTTTTGGTTTCTGGGTCACTAAAATTAGCCTTAAGTCTGTGTGCTTCAGACCCCCTCCTTCCCATGTCTATATTGGAAAACTAAATGTGGCAACTCATTTTGTTTACTAAAGGATTTTGTTCATCATTTTGAAGTAGTAATGATATTTATTGAACGGATCCTTGAAAGCTGTGGCCATGTGCTTTAGGCCTACCAAACTCTTACTTAAAGCAAGTTTACAATAGGAAAAGAAATACTTAAAAATGCCAATGCAGTTATTTTTTTATTAGTGGACATTTGGACAGGAAGGAAAAGTTTCACATTTCTTTGGATATGAAGTTAAATTTTAACAAGTTATTATTCTTATTAAAAAGCTTCATAGTTCAATAAGGAGGTGTCTCAGCTTTGATTTTTTTAAAGATTTATTTATTTATTTATTTATTTATTTATTTATTTATTTATATATTATGTATACAGTGTTCTGTCTGCATGTATGACTGCAGGCCAGAAGAGGGCACCAGATCTTATTATAGGTGGTTGAGAGGCTCCATGTGGTTGATGGGAATTGAACTCAGGACCTCTAGAAGAACAGTTAGTGCCCTTAACCACTGAGCCATCTCTCCAACCCCCAGCTTTGATTGTTATGTGGAAGCTAGTTGCTATGAAATCTGTTCTTCATTGTAATGGGTCTATTTTTACCTGAGCAAATTCATTTAAGGTATTTTTTTTTTCTATTTCACTTAACACATATCCTACTCCTGAAATAAAGCATGGAGCATCACGCATCATGAACAAATTGTTTAGCCCAGCTCTATAGCAGCAATCATTAGACATTTCAAGAAGATTTAAAATAGAGTGATAATTTCATACTCCCTTACGTTCTATTTAGCATCTGTACAAGATACTTTCGTTTCATGTATTTCCATATTCACAATATTACAGGAATGGCTTTTATATTTCTTTTTCTTGATTGAAAAATCCAGAAGCAGTGTGAACAGCTCTTGAAGCAGATGAAATCAACACAGAACAAACAGATCATTACTGAATATCTCTTGAGTAATAGGCCAATGTTGATAAGTGACACCTGGAATATAAGTGAATGTTCTTGATAGAATTTAAGAAGGAGTACAGAATCTGGAGGTAAAGAGTGAGGCAACTTTTTCATTTGGAATCACAGTAGCTTAGGCTGATTTTTAAAATTTTTATTTCTGTTGTGTGATCACATTATGTCAGGAAAACTATTCCATCCTTTTTAGACTTGCATAGATAATTTCTTTGTCTTCATGTCCTTATTTTAAATCATATATGTGATACTGTGTATGAATTTAGTTATTCTCTTTCTCCAGGAATGATTTTTTAAAAAAAAAAATCAGCATTTTTCAAAGAAATATTCCTGACAGACAGAGTAGACATATTTCTGTGAAATACAATTGAAAACCAGGGCACCGTTTACAAATACACACAAGAAGGTTGCAAGGTGCAGAGGAGGAGCCAGATTAGCTAAGATTTAGACTTAAAAATGGCATGGTGGGGAGTTCTCTTAATCTTCTGTGTTGCAAGTATATGAGACTTAGAAATGAAGGGGATTAGAATTCTCAGAAATCATCAAAAAATCATTTGTGGTAGTATTGTGTTCCCCAAAATATTGTGCACGCTAATAAACTTATCTGGGGTCAGAGAAGAGAACAGCCACAATATTAAACATAGAGGACAGGCAGTGGTAGCACACGCCTTTAATCCTAGCATTCCAGAGGCAGAAATCCATCTGGATCTCTGTGTGTTCAAGGATACAGCCAAGCATGGTGACTCACACCTTTAACCCCAGAAAGTGAGCCTTTAATCCCCGGGAGTGATGGCAGATAGCAGAAAGGTATATAAGGCGTGAAGACCAGAAACTAGAAGCATTTGGCTGGTTAAGCTTTCAGGCTTTCGAGCAGCAGTTCAGCTGAGATTCATTCTGGATGAGGACTCAGAGGCATCCAGTCTGAGGAAACAGGATCAGCTGAGGAATTGGTGAGGTGAGGTAGCTGTGGCTTGTTCTGCTTCTCTGATCTTCCAGCATTCACCCCAATAACTGGCCTCAGGTTTGATACTATTAATTAGACCCTCTAAGATTCCTGCTTCAAATCATAGTATCTGTATTTAAAAGAAAACTTTTGTATAACGTCTGCTATTCTCTGGTCAAATACCAGAGATAACGGTGGTCCTTACCCCCTACCCTAGTAGGCAAAGGCTAAGTAGGAAGGTTTGACTTCCATTCTTGCCTTACTTGTAAGTAAAGATGTCCTCCAAACTTTTACAAAAGAGGGATGCCATGGTCTCCTATTCCTTGTTCTCCCTCTCTGTTGTTGATCCAGCTGGGATCTCCCGCTGCTCCCCCAAGCTCTCTTTCCCTCGGCCCTCGCCCTTCATTACCCCAACTCACGTCCAGGCTGTTCACGTAGATCTCTTCCATTTCTCTGTCATTGGGTGATCCCCGTTTCTTTCTTGGGGTCCTGTTTTCCAGGTAGCCTCCCTGGTGATGTGAGTAGCAGTCCAGTCATCCTTGTTCCACATCTAGTATCCTCCTATGAGTGAGTACATACCATGTTTGTCTTTCTGAGTCTGGGTTACCTCACTCAGGATGATTTTTTCTAGATCCATCCATTTGTCTGCAAACCTCATGATGTCATTGTTTTTCTCTGCTGAGTAGTATTCCATTGTGTATATGTACCACATTTTGTTTATCCATTCTTCAGTTGAAGGGCATCTAGGTTGTTTCCATGTTCTGGCTATTACAAACAATGCTGATATGAACATAGCTGAACAAGTGCTCTTGTGGTGTGGTTGAGTATTCCTTGGGTATATGTCCAACAGTGGAAGAAGCAAAGTGCTAGAGAGGCCCACAGAAATCCACAAAGATACCCCCACAACAGACTGCTGGCAATGGTCGAGATACAGCCAGAGCTGACCTACTCTGGTGATAGGATGGCCAAACACCCTAATTGTGCTAGAAACCCCATCCAACTACTGAGGGATCTGGATGCAGAGATCCATGGCTAGGTGGATCTCTGGGAGTCCAATTAGCGAGAATGAGGAGGGTTTATATGAGCGAGAATTGTTGAGACCAAGGTTGGATAAAGCACAGACAAATAGCCAAACAAATGGAAACACATGAACTATGAACCAATGGCTGAGGGGTCACCAACTGGATCAGGCCCTCTGAATGGGTGAGACAGTTGATTGGCTTGATCTGTTTAGGAGGCATCCAGGCAGTGGGACCGGGTCCTGTGCTCATTGCATGAGTTGGCTGTTTGAAACCTGGGGCGTATGCAGGATCGCTTGGCTCGGCACGGGAGCAGGGGACTGGACCTACCTAGACTGAGTCCACCAGGTTTATCTCAGTCTGCAGGGGAGGCTTTGCCCTGGAGGAGGTGGGAATGGGGGGTGGGCTGAGGGGAAGGTGAGGGGGGCCGGAGCGGGGAGAAGAAGGGAATCTGTGGCTGATATGTAGAACTGAATTGTATTGCAAAAAAAAAAACAAAAAACAAGGGATGCCAGAGAAAGCTCAGCAGAACCTGTAATTTTCATTCCTGCTAAGACTGATCAGCTGCCCTGGCATCTTTACTAGCATCAAGGAATACCTCTAAGGGAATTTGAGCTTTCATACCCACCCAGCAATAAAGAGAACTACCCTATTTTCTTTCTAATGGTGCCAGGAAAGCCACAGTGGTGTCAGGGATTACCACCTCAAAAGCTTGAGCTTTCATGTTCATCCAGCAGTAAAGATAACACCGCCATTTTCTTTACAAGGTTGCCAGGCAAAGCCCAGAGGAGAATTAGGATTTTCATCATTGTCCACATTCTCCTCTGCAGTTTTATAAAGGACATACCAGAAGAAGTAATAAAGCCCACTTACTCTTTCTCACCAGAATAATATATGCTAATGATCAGTGGTGAAATAGAATGCCCCCAATCCATAGTCAATAATAAAAATGATCCTTTATGTCCCTTGAGTGTTAATGGAACTTAAGTTGATCTGAAATTTTACCTTTACCTCCACCACACCCTCCTTCAAAGTACCATAGTTTTGATCCCTGCAGAAGAAGCCCAGTAAAACATATCAGAAATACTAAAGTTTTAAAGACTGCCACTCATTAGGACAGCAAATATGAATATTTCTAACAGAGTGCAAAAATACAGGCAGTAGATGCCAAGACTAAGAAAAGGGAGATGATAGGACTCAAGAGCCCCAAATTCAAGGCAGTCATCTACAATTATCCTTTAACAGGCAGTTAGAACAACATTGGAAAGAAAAAACTGAGAAGTCACTTTTGTTAAAAAATAATAAACCAAGAAGGTATAAATAAAATTAAAATAATAAATTGGAGCTGGAGAGAGACGCAGAAGTTAAGAGTGCTTGCTGCTCTTCCATAGGAGCCAATGCCCATGTTGGCAATTGCTAATCATTGTAGAAATGCAAATTAAAACCACAAGATATCATGTCATCATGTTTAGAATGGCTGTCCTCAGAAAGGCAGAATATCTCTGCATGGTGCAGATGTGGAGAAATGGAGGTGCTCACACAACTACTCTGAGAATGCACACTTACTATGGCCATTTTGTAAGACAATATCAATATTCCTTTCAAAAAGCTGGAGATATAATTACCATAAACTTTAGTAATCACAGTACTTGATGTACAAACCCAAAGGATTTAAAATTAGTGTGTTAGAGATACTTGAATTCTTCTATTAATTGTAGCACTCTTTACAACTATCTATATATTAGATAAACTTATTTTTCATTGATGGATGAATGAATAATGAAATATGGTATATTTACTTATATATACAAGTTGGTATTATTCAGCAATTAAAAATATTACATATTGTTATTTGTAGATATATAGATTGAACTGGGAAACATGTTAAGTCAGCCATTAAGGGACAAAAAAAAGCAATTCTCATGCTTTTACTTACATTTGGAAATTAAAAGATTGATTAAGGAAGGAAGTTTAGTTTATACTATCGGTTCTCAGAGCATGGAGAAGGTTTCTAGATCTGACATAAAAGGCTCCTATCCAGGGACTAGCTTTCATGGTACTGCAAGGCATCATGCAAGCTTCCAAAAAGGGAAGCAACTGATACTCCTACCTAGCTATAGTCCTATAAATCAGGACAATGGCCATCATCACACGATAATCTTAGGTGTGCTGTAGGAGCATGTTCTCTACTTGAACTTAAGATTCCCTCTCTGATACCAGGCACCAATCTGGTCACAGGAGACAGCTACTTATCCACTATTGCTTGGCATCTAAGCTGGGATCCTCCCCCATAGACTCCTGGGAGATTCCCCTGTGCAGAACCAACAGCCAAGGAGCCTGCATGAGACTGACCAAGCACTCTGTATATATGTTACAGTTGTATAGCTTGCTCCTCTTACAGGACTCCTAACAGTGGGAACAGGGGCTGTTTCCAACTCTTTTATTGGCTTTTGGGACCCTACTTCTCATACTGGGTCGCTTTGACACGGAGGTGCTCAGTCTTACTGCAACTTGATATGCCATGTTTTATTGATACTCATAAGAGACCTGCCCTTTCCTGGATGGAGATGGAATAGGAGGGGATTGCAAGGTGAGTGGAGGGGATGGGAGAGAGAGACTGGAAGGGGAGGATGGGGTGGGGAGACTCTCTAAACAAGAGGATCATGCCTGTTCCCGGAAATCTAGCCAATTATCTAGGGCTGATGAAGTCATAGGTCATGGAGGAGAACCTACAACCACTGCTTTCCTAGACCAGCACAATCCATAACTACATTCTAATACCTATCCTTATACCACAGATAAGTGTAATTCTTAGAATGTTTGGAAAGAAGATTGTTAAATAGGCACTAGGGTGGAGCTGGTAAGAAGAACAACTTCTAACTTTCTACAGGATAGTAGATAACTACAGTTATCTGAAATAATTGATTGCATACTCCAAAATAACTAGTATAGATGACTCTGAATCATCTCAAAGGAAACAAATGATACATAATAAGTGTCTGATATGATCATTAAACAGCATATACACATAATTATTACACTGTACTACATAAACATGTCTAATTACTTTGTGTCAATGAAAATTAATATATATTAAAATGACTTTAGAGTTGAAAAATAAAATAATTGAACTAAAAATTTATTACAGTTATTACAAAAGACAGAGAAGAAATAATGTAAGGCCAGAAACATCATGAACAGTTAAGTTGGTGGGAAGGGCTAAAAAGAACAAAAATGAAACTATAAAAGTTTTATTAAGAGACTTGGAGATGACATGGATTCAAGCAGATGATTCCATACACACTACGAAAGAATTCAGAGGAGAATGGGGGAGAAAGGATAGAAATATATTCAAACAATTTATAGCTTCCAATAGATTCACAACTGTACAACATTAGTATATGGCCTAGATAACATCATGCTAATAAGAGGCTCAGAAGTATTATGCAAGTGAAAAGGAAAGTAACACCAGGAATGGAACCCGTAGCAACGAACACACAGAAACTGGAAAACCTAACTTGATACCCATGGGACTAGGAAGCACAAAATTGACAGTGTAAGAAATGGACAGGATAAGAAAATGTTAGAATAGGAAGATATAAAACAGAAGAACTGAAAACAAAGAAAAGCTAAACACAATTTAGAGTTGTTTGTTTGAAAGGACAATCCAAAGTCCCAAACTATTAATCAGACTAAAGAAAGAAAGAGCCAACAAGGAGACGAAAGGAAGAAATAAAGTTTCAAATCAATAAAATAAAAGAGACATTACAACAGAAACCATGGGAATTAAAGGTTCAGGAGAATACAATGAACTATATTATACATCCACAAGTTAGACAACCTAGAGTAATAGATGAATAATTCTAAAAACATATAACTTTCACAGACTAAATAATGAAGAGCTAGAAAGGTCTGAAAGATCTTTAGGTAATATGGATTTGCATTAGTAACAAAAACCTCTCAATGGAGTAAAATCCATGATGACTTGCTTCACTTTTTTTTTTTTTTTGGTTTGTTTTTTGTTTTTTGAGACAGGGTTTCTCTTCAAAACCATCCTGGCTATCCTGGAACTCATTCTGTAGACCAGGCTAGCTTCAAACTTACAGAGATCCCCCTGCCTCTGCCTCCCAAGTGCTGGGATCAAAGACACTTTGATTTTTTTTGATTTTTGTTTTATGTGCATTGGTGTTTTGCCATGGGTGTCAGGTGCCCTGGAACTGGAATTACAGACAGTTGTAAGCTGCTCTGTGGGTGCTTGGAACTGAACCTGGGTCTTCTGGAAGAGCAGTCAGTGCCCTTAACCACTGAGCTGTCTCTCCAGCCCAACTTGCTTCACTTTTGAATTCAACCAAACATTTAAAGGGAAATTCAAATTAATTTCAAATCCTTTTCAAATTCTTTCAGAAAACATGGAGAAAACACTTCCACACTCATTTTACAAGGCTAGCATTATAGTCACACCAACTCTGACACTACAGCAAAGAAAATTACCAGTTGCTTTTTCCATGATTTTTAATTTAAGATCCTCAACAAAATATTAGCAAGAGAAAACAAACAAATAAACAAACAACAACAAAACACAAACCAAAAACAAAAGCAAAAAAGCTACCAGACTGTAACACGAGTCTTAAAAGGTCTTATAAAATAAAAAAATAAGAAGCCAAATATAGGGGTGAAAGCCTTAGATCAGGGAAATAGGGAAAGCCACCAGCCAACCTTACCTCACCAACTCTGCAGCTTCCAAATTTGTATTACTTCCTGTCTACCCACGCCTTTATTGCCTTGCTGTTCTGCTGTTTTCTCATTGGCTATCTTAGCCCAGCTACCTCACTTCTTCTCCCTATGCAGCTCTGTCACTGTCTGTCTGTCTGCACAGACCTCCAGGCCTCTATGATTGGTACTGGGAATAAAGGCATGTGTCACCACACTTGCCTCTGTTCCTTAGTGTGGCCTTGAACACACAGAGACCCTGCCTGCTAAGCGATAAGATTAAGGGCGTGTGCTACCACTGCCTGACTTCTTTGTTTACTTAAAATGACTTGCTATTTCCTCTGATCTCCAGGCAAACTTTATTAAAGCACAAATAAAATATCACCACATTTCAGCACAAATAAAATATCACCACACCAGACCACTAGTGGGATCGTACACTATGACTAAGGGAGAGTTATTCCTGGGATACAAGTACATTTCAACATGTGAAAATGAGATAATATGCTGCATTAACAAAATAAAAGTTTAAAAATCTGATTGTATCAATCAATTCAACAAAAACTCCTGACAATACTTAATTACATTTCATGATAAAACAATTTTTCAACAAAATAGAAATTGGAAGAAGTTACCTCAACATAATAGAGCCCTAATATTACAAGCCTAAACTTGTTGTACTCACCAGCATAATACGAATCTTTCTTCTAAGACTAGGAGCAAGGTAAGGATCCCAATGCTTTCAGTTCTTTGCAATGAGAGATAAGAATAACAACAAAAAAGAATATTCATTTCAAGTTATATACCAGAATAGGGGTTAATCAATAAAGTATGTAAATAACTAAAGACTAGTAATAAAAAACAAGCAAAAACAATAAATCTAAAAATTCATTATAATGGTCTCAGAAAAATAAATTGCCAATGATGACATACCAGTGGCTAATAAATCTATCAAAACCATGTTTGGCATCAATAGTTTTCAGAGGAACAGGAATGAAAATCATGATGAAATATCATCCTTTTCAAGATGGCTAGTGAAAAAATAATGACATATAATTTTGTCATAAATAGGCAGAAGTGGGATCATTTCTACACTATTGGTGGGAGTACAGAATTTTTTAGCAACTATACAAAGCCATGCCTCAGTTATTTAAAACTTAAAATTATAATTTCTGCATGACACAGCAACCCCACTCTTTAAGGTTTATCCAAATAATTAAAATGAAGATTTTTAAGAAGGTTCCAGTAACCTTATGTTTCTGTATCAATATTCACAATAGCCAAAATATGGAAACAACATATATGTGCATCAACAAGTGAATAGGCAGAAGAGATATGGCATATTTACACCACTTAGGCAGTATAGCATACAACTGCAAGGAAGGGATTCTACTATATGACAAAATGGATGAATCTTGATAATATGCTTAGTACAACTGTTTTATTATTTAATTTTTCATGTAGTTATATATTGTATATTAATCATATTCTCTCATGCCCTTCTATCCTACCATGGATTTTCTTTGATTCCTTACATTGTTTTCCTTCTATTTTCATGTAACACATATGACTTTATGTATCTTATAATACGTACAATTATAACCAAGGGAAAGCAATATAATGACTTTATAAGACTGTGTAAGCTCATTTAATAAGATTATATTGAGTTGCATACATTTTCTTGCAAATAACATCACTTTTTCGTGGCTGAAAAAATTCCACTGTGTATATACTCCATTTTTTTTTTGTATATTCAACTGTTACCAGGTACCTGTACTTATTTCACACCTTAGCTACTGTGAACGGTGCTGCCGAAAACATTTTGTCCATAGCTTTTTCTGTAACATGAATGTTAAAAGGTCTTGTACTAAAAAAACCCAGTACCAGATAGTGGAGTAAAAGCTGAAAGATCAGAGAGACAAAGGAACAAGACACAGACACCTCTTACCTCCAGGACTCTTTGACATTTACCAGCCTTTTAAATTTGTTTCCTTCATGGCTGCTATTCTGAATAGGGTATGATGGAATCTTAGTGTACATTTGGCTTTCATTTCTCCGGAGGCTAGTGAAACTGGACATTTTTTTTAATAAGCTTACTGGATATTTGTATTTCATCTTTTAATGGCTTTTCATTTCACTTGCTCGTTTACTGATTGCCTTGTTTGATTTCTTATTGTTTAGTTTTCTTTTCTAGTCTAGATATGAACCCCCTGTCTTTTTATTGCCAAGATAAATGTGTCATTGTGCTTATGTAGTAATATTTCATATTTTAATTTTCATTCTTGCCTCTCAAATTTCTTTTCTTAATTTGTCATTTCATTGAAACATTGTTCTTAAGCATTATTTTATTTTCAATGAGCTTTCCTTTGTGTGTGTGTGTGTGTGTGTGTGTGTGTGTGTGTGTATGTAGTGCATAGGGCTTAAACATGCTAAGCAAGTATTCTACCACTGAGCTGTACCCTCACTCCTTTTGTCTATTTATAATTTTTGAGACAAGGCCTCATTAAGTTCTTCAGACTTGCCTTGGAGTTTCTCTTTAATCCAAGCAGGCTGGGATTTGAGGTCTTATTACCTCAGTCCTCTGAGTAGCTGGGGGTCACAGGTTTGCACTACCAGGCTCATTTCACATCTTTATACATATTTTGAATTGATAAGTGAATCTAATAAATTCAGCATCTGGGTTTCCTCAACTACATGTCCTGTTGGTTCTTTTTCTTTTTTAATCTCTTGTGGATAGGAAATATATTCCCATTTCTTTAAATAAGTTATTACTTTTAAAAATCTGGATATGAATTTTATATCATATTCTGAATATTGTATTTATCAAGTTCTGCTTCCATAAAGTTTTGTTTTTGCTCTTTCTGTCCCTGAATTGTTTTTATAAAGTCTGCATTCTTTGTTGTGTGCACACATACACTTCACTAGTCATGGAACTTGGTCACTGATTATTGATTTTTTCAAAACTTCCTTGAGCTGATTCATCTCTCCAACATCTCTGAAGAACTCTTCTCACATGTTGGACATTTCTTTGTCCTGTGCTCTGGCATTTTAAGACTTCTAAGTTAGCCATTGTTGTGTTTTCTATGTGGAAAAAGTCTGATACTCTGTGAGTTACAACAATGATCATTCTTACAAGAAAGAGTGGGATGAGAATAACCAACCACTTTCTGATTATAGTTGGGGTCTGATCTACAAGTTGAAACTCATACTTGGGACCATTATTTGGGCTGAGAACCTGTGGCTAGAGAGGTTATAGGTCCTAGGGGAGAACAGACTACTATTACTCTCCTAAATGGACATAATATTAAACAGACTTGAATGACTTATAATGCTCTATAATACTTCTAATAGCTTCCAATACTTTTGGCTAGTGCATCTGTCAGCCCTCATCAGAGAAGCTTTCTTTTGCAGTATATAGCAGTTAATATAGAGGCGCACAACTGGTCAAGTTACAGAGAATACATGACAATGAAATACGCGGGCCAAAGTAAGACATTTATATCACACTCATCCTCCTAAGGTTTGGAAACCATTGTGGAAGAAGAGGTGGGAAGATTATAAATGTCAGGGATGGTAGATAACTATGAAACAACAATGCTTTCTGGACAGAACAGGTCATTCATATGTGAATTCACAGCAATTGGGATAGCACACACAAGACAGAATTCCAGCTTGGAGAGTAGAATTAGGCACAAACTCCAGAATCCAACTAAGAAGCTACTAATAATTCATGGAAACTAAGGAATCAGAAAGACTAAAGTAACATTTAAAAGAATAGAAAAAATTGGGAGCTGGAAAGATGGCACAGCAGTTAGAAATACTTACTGCTTTTGCAGATGACTTGGGTTCAGTTCCTTCACAGTGATTCACAACCATCCATAACTTAAATTCTAGGGGATTGGAAGTTCTCATCTGACTTCTGTGAACACCAGGCGTATAAAGTAGGTCTCAAATGACCCATTCATTGAAAGGTTAGTCCCAAAGGCAATATTAAGATTCTGGATTGAAATGACACTAATTTTGTTTGTAAGCCAACCCATTGGTGAATTAATAGCAGAATGAGATATCAGAAAGTAGGGTCTTGTTGGAGAAAGTTAAGTCACTGGTGACATGCCTTTGCAGATACGCTTGTCTATTGTTCCTGTCTCTCTGCTTCCCATTTACCACGAAGTGCAAACATTTTCCTTCATTATGTCCTATATCCTTCCATCATTATGTCTTTGCCTTGCTATAGACCTGTCCTAGTTTACTATCTGTTGCTATGATGAAACAGCCATACAAAAAACTATTTGGGAGCAAAAGGAGGTTATTTCATCTTACAGTTCTGGTTAAAGTTCATTACTGTATCAAAATCAAGATAGGAACATCAAACACTAGTCATAACATATCAGAAGTCAAGAGCAGAGAGAAATGCATGCATATAGGTTTGGTTGCTTGCTTGCTTTATTACACTCAGCTTGATTTCTCACTTTAACACAGTTCAGGACCACCTGTCTAGGGGATGATACCACCATAGTTGGTTGTGGTTTTGCACAATAATTAGCTTAATATGGTCTCCCACAGATATGCCTACAGGCCAATTTGATATGGACAACTTGTCTTTGAAATTCTTTTCTCATCTGATTCTTGGTTATGTCAAGATGATAATCAAAGTTAGCTATTATTGGGCCTAAATTAGACAGCCTAGCTTACAATGAAACCTTTCAATACGAGCCAAATTTTCTTCAAGTTCTGTTACTTAGTTGTGGTTCTACAGTAACATAAGTTACTACGAGATTTGGTAACAAAAAGTGGGGCTATGGATCAAAAACCTTAGACGGGAGTTTGAGGAGCGAGTTTGAAAAGTTTGGAGAAGATAGTGAAAAAAGGTTTGGAATGCTATAAGCAAAGCTAATGCTTTTGGGGCTCAGAGCACCCAACACTGATGTTATTGTAGGGAATAAAAGCCATACTTACAGGGTTTTGAATGCAAATGACAACTCTTAGTCTCCTCAAATACTAGGCATCATTTTCATTAAATTATGGCAATGAACTTACCAACATTTTGTTTGAGTCCTTTGAATTTGAGTGAGGCAGAGTTTGAAGGCAACAAATGAATGAATTTGTCAAAGGAAATGTCAAGAAATCATAGTATTCTGGCAGTAGTGAGGTTATGACTGCCCATGTTTGGCCAAATTTACATGAAAATCGGGAGCAAAGAAGCAGAAGAGAAAAAATGTTACAACATTCAGTTTGGCTAGAAAGGGAGTATGCTTCATATTGAGGCCAAGGAGGGTGTATTTAAGAGATTTTAAAATAGTGGTTAGAAAGCATATGAAATGGGTTTGTGGGAGGAATTTGAAAAATGTGGATAAGCTAGTGAGAATGCTATACACAATGCTAGAGCTGTCAGAGCTGAGAACACCTGAAAGCTAATATGAACATGGAGAACAAAAGCCAGACTCACAACGTTTCAGATTGACGGGAACTGTTTGGAGACTAGGAATAGACTCTGTTTGCCTTTAATTCTGGCAAAAAATCTCTGCCTTACTAGCGAATTAACATGTCATGTTAGTAGATAGGTCACAGTTCTTATAAACACAATATTGTACAATGTGAATAAATTAGTTCTTAGTAGAAGAAAAGTTACCTTCAGAGAAATAAGTCATTTGCTCAAGATTATAAAAATAAAGCCTAGAAATGAACCCAGAACTCTTCTTCTGAAATCTTTTGTTCTGGGACAATTGGCTAGGAACCAAAAAGGAAGGAGGAAAGGAATGGCTGGGTTTAGCATGACAAAACTTTGAAATTAGCTTCCATATGATCTAGTGTCCAATAAAGTTTTGATCAATAACATGTGGCCACAATCTCAGATAATTTACTATTATATTTTCCTTACACTAATACAATTAAATAAACTAATCCTATTAAGTTTAGCATGTCAGTATTTTTGTTTCATAACTGTCAATTTACCAGAGTCTTCAACTGCAACCATTTTCCTCTTGAGTGAAAGGAACAAAATTGTTTTTTGAATGGGAACTTACAGTTCATGTTCTAATAATGGATGTACTAAGAGTTTTTCTTAACATTTCAGCATTATTTTTTCTAATGTACACTGCATATTAGCAAATGATTCTTACTAGATAGTTCTTTTTTCTTTCTATTTTTAAAAGTCATTAAGTAATGCTTCTTGGAAGGAGACTCTATCCTAACTGTTCTACTATCGAAACTAAAAAAAGGTCATTGAAGACAGTGTTTCCTTCAGTGTGTGATTTTGAGAAATTAAATAAATATGGTCAATATCATAGAGAAAATATATTTTCTTTGCCTATTCCACAGACAGCTTCAAATTTACGTGGTCATGTAATCATACTACTTCATGTTGAAAAGGGTAGTAAAATAATTTCATTCAATTTGTCATTGAATTATAGCATAGTTTATTAGCATAGTCTAGCGAAATTCAATTATCCACATGAGACTTTTTATACATAAATGTATTGCACAAAAATTCATATATATAACATTTTATAATACATATAAAATATATGAATTTTTGCACATACATATGCAATTTGAGCTTACTTCTTTGGATAACTTATTGTTGACAATTTTTTTTCTTAGCAGAGCAAGAAGTCCCAGTGATGTGTTCTTCTACTGGAAAATAATGCTTTAATTTACTCTTTATATTTTAGTCAGGTCTTACTAATTCTGGGGCACTTCTTAGAACTGTTGTAGTAAGTAATCTGAACATAACATTTAATGACATGGGCATGCTCTTTTCTGACTTTTTAGAGGTAACTATTTTTAATGAGTTACATAAAAGAATTATTTTAACTGTTCATATAATATAATAATATTAATATTAAAAGAGAAATTAGTACATTCTTTTCATCATCTTCATAGAATTGTATATATATTATATATAATATATACTCTTATATATTATATATAAAATTATGGGTGCCCATTTTTAGACTAAGTTGACATCCATTTGTAAAAATAATAATTATTCAATAAACAAACCTAACTACTCTTGATAAACATTAACATTATTTTCAGTTTAATGCAGCATTTAAGAGTTGGTATATAGTTGATAAACCATGGCTGTATAATAAATTTCTGTTCATTAGTTGTTTTGTGTACTCTATGGGATTGCACTTACAGGTTTTAGTACGCTTTGCATTTGGGCATCTGTCATAACATATGGTTATGGGTAAACGTATATGATGAGTTCTGACATTAATAGATATTTATTATTATAGTACTTTTCTTCATTGACTCTGGGAGAAGAAATTTATTTAAGTTGTGCAACCACAGAATCGCCTCTAAGTTGGAATTTGTGGCTCACTGTCTGAAGTATGGTCTAGACAATTTCAAATTCCTCAATTCTGAACATGCTGCAAAGAACAAATTGCCAACTTGAACACTGATTTAGCTGAACCATTGAATTTCATATTTCAATGCTTCATCTATTTGATTTTACTAAATGTTGGACACAGAAATACAACCCTGGTGTTCTGGTTCCATGATCTAGGCACGAATTCGTACTTCTTGGATACAACCCAGACAACCTTGCAGTTTGTCCAGCACAGTGAATACCAGCTCCTTGACTTTAAGTACTGTGTGGTGCTTTCCACTTTGCTTCATGGTAAAGGCTAAAGAGAAGAACAGTGTCTTTAATGAATCCAGTCCTTCTGGTGTAATAGTTATATCCTTGAAACTGTTTTGGTTATGTCAGTATTAAGAGTTAATTGACACGAGCCACTAGGGATATTCAATATGCCATTGATTGAAAAGTATTCAAGGCTACACAATTGCTTTCAGGAAATTTGATAAAGGCTAATAATATAATTATTTGTATTTGAGCTTAGATATGAAAATCCAATTCAGTATATGATTCAATCATTCAAGTATGATGTCTATTATATGCAAAATATTATCCTCAACGTTGTTAAGAATTCGGAGACAGTCTATAATCTATCTCTTAGAAAATTGTAATCAAATTAAGATGTCTAGATATGCAAATATTTATATGTGGGTGATGGTATACACTAGTTTCCTCTACATGTAGAAAAGTGAAGGCAAAGTATAATCAAATTATCAAATCTGAGACAAACAGAAATTAAGTAGAAGAGAAATATCACTCTGTGGACAAGATAAGGCTGACTTCAATTTACAAAGAATGAAAAGTGAACTACTGAGAAAATATAAACATACAGGACAAAGAAGTAAATGAATGATTTGAGAGATAAGGACCAGCTCTTCTGATGATAGAACAGAAACTGTAGGTATGAATTATGATTCTTGTTGGCATTAGTTACATACTGCATTGGCCACATGGCTTTCTCATGTATAGGATTAGGGTAAATTAAAAGCAGTGGAATTCCTTCCACAGACATTTATGACTTAGTGAACTCATCATCCCTCAATAATGTAGTACTTTATTTAGTAAAAATTCAGTATTTCTTTACTTAAAGTAATTGGATTTCCCTAAAGAGTAAAGAAAACTTTTATGTCCCTATCCTGTTCATGTTTAGTATACCTTTCCAAAAGACTATAAATAATATACAAACAGGTAAGAGAACCAGTAAACATAAGTCAGATTTTTTTTTTTTGATGAAGCATGAAGGTTTAGAGAAGTTGTCCAGACTGGGTCACATAGTGTACCAGGGAGGAGATAGAATCTCTAGAGTTCAAAGTATCATTTTTTTAAATACACTGGAGAGGGCAAGGATGAAATGGATAAATGTAGTGGATTCCAGACACAGAAGATTGCATGTGGGAAGTCTGAAAGTGAGGAAGCATGGAATCTTATGGCCAGAAGAGTGACGTGGAAAGAAGGGTAGTTGGTGCTAAGGAAGGCCTAAGATGATATGTCATACTCCACTGACTAATTGTTTAATATCAACATTAGTCCATGTAGTTTGATATAAACTGAGCACAACAATATCTAGATTTCTTGGACTATGAACTTATTTTCAGAGTTTTACTATAAAGATTAGTGATTGATATATTAGTTATGTAGGAAACCAACAAACCAAGGGTAGGAAATTCATGTGTCAGGTCTATGCAAAGTACATTCTGTCCTGAGGAGGTGCTGATGAATGAATCGGGGTTTAAAAGTAAAGTACAGAGTGTGAAGTTACAGCCGATAGAGGAAAAAAAGCAAGAGAGGTTGCCAGGAATTATTCTATAAATTGGATTATGTTGGAAATTTAATTAGTTAGATTTTTGTTATGTCACCATAATTAATTAATTTTCACTTGGTGAAAATGCATAACTTGTAATCCCAGCACTTTTTTGGTGGATGCAGGAAGGTCAGGTTCTCAAAGTCATCCTCAGCTACTGAGCAAATTTGATACCAGCCTTGGCTACACAAAACCATGTCTCAAATAATAAATGGATAAGTAAATAAGTAAATAAATGAAAATATGATAGAGATTATGTTTTATTTGGTTAATGGCTGGAATTGTACTAATTGTTAGTGATGATGGAAGACCTGAGATTTGAGATTTAAACTGAACACAAGGTAGCATGCTACTAATGCCTGAGTGTTATCAGAGGTGTGATGCTTCTACGTCAGAGTCAAGAGATTCTACTACTCACTGCAGAAAGTACAGCATGAACGTCATGCTTAGGTTGTTTTTTGTTTGTTTGTTTGTTTGTTTGTTTGGGTTTTTTGTTCTTCTTCCAAATCTTAGTGCAGCTATGTAAGGGTGGGGTTCCATATCCTCCATATGGCTGCTTATCTTTTGTGTCTGTGGTCTGTGACAAACTTAGTTAAATACGACCATTCTACCTAACGTACATCTTCCTAGAGAATTACTGCACTCAAGTATGATGTTGGTAATATCTGAATTTGAAGATAGCTGGTCTGAAATAAATGTGGCAAATGTAACCTCACACATTTTTTTCTATTTATCTATCATATATCTATCTATCTATCTGCCTACCATCCATCCATCTATCTATCTATCTATCTATCTATCTATCTGTCTGTCTGTCTGTCTGTCTGTCTGTCTGTCTTTCTGTTCACCATTGTCATTATCTATCATCCATTTCTATGTGAAGTATATATGTGGGTGTGGCTGTACATTGCACGCATGTAGAGGTCAGAAGAAATCGTATGGAGTAGGTTTTCTTCTACTCTGTAGTCTCTGATGGTCAAACCAGGTCCTTAGGCTTGGAGGTAAACATCTTTACCAGCTCAGCTATATTTTGGCCCCTTCAACTCTCAAATAGGGTGTTGCTGAGACTGCCTCAGAATGTCTGTTTGTATAATTTTGGGTTATGTAACTTTCTTGGGTAGAGTTTTAAGTATTTGTTTTTATTTGGACTAAAATAAGGAGTATAGAATTTTTGAAGTGATACTTTTATTTACCATGTTTTTATTTAATATGCAATTCCTTTTCCAAGGCAGAAGAGGTAAATACAGTACATTTTATTTGTTTATATTCTTTTACCTCTTTTCCTTACAGATATTGGGCACACCTTTTGCAAGCTGAGAGAAATACAGACTTTACTTAGATGATATTTTCAATCAGAAATTCAGAAACACAAGATGGCATGTTATAGCCAAAAGATTTAAAAAATCAAATACTTTAGAGAGTTACCAGTAATGCTATTTATTTATTGCCATGGAACTACTCCAAAAACTAGTAGCTTGAAACAGAACCTTTGTCTTTCTCTCTAGTCAGTTATCTAGCCAGGTAGAGCCAATTTACTCCTTTTCTTCAGGATCCCTCACCAATCTCAGTCAAAATGTTGGGATGTCATCTCACCTCAAGGTTCTATTAGGAAAGGAAAACTTTCCTAACCATTTACATGGATACTGTAAGGACTAGTCCTCTGTATATGCTAAATTGAAGAACCTTTTTTATTGCCAGATGGAGTCCTACCATTGGTCTGTAGCAAAGGTGGAATGGGGACAGTATCCTACAGTCTCGTTTGGTAGGATCTTGTAGGGAAGTGATACCCATCAACTTGGCTCTATTGTATTTTGTTGCATGATTTTTAGGAAGATGTCAAAAGACCATATAAGCACCTTAGGAAAAACCCCAGAAGATCGAAAAAAAACTGAGGAAGAATAGGTAGGAAAGGAAAGTTACAGTGACATGGAAAGTGGAAAGGGGCCTGATTGAATACTTTTATTTATTATGTATACAATGTTCTGTCTGCATGTATTTCTGCAGGCCAGAAGAGGGCACCAGATCTCATTACAGATGGTTGTGAGCCACCATGTGGTTGCTGGGAATTGAACTCAGGACCTCTGGAAGAGCAGTCAGTGTTCCTAACCTCTGAGCCATCTCTCCAGCCCCTGATTGAATACTTTTATCAGCTTAGAATGAAGAATTTCAGCACAGACTACACTTACTGTGGAGGTTGCTGACATATATACATGCGTGCATGCGTGTGCCACACACATATGCACACAGACACACATACACACTCTTTATATTGAAATAACAATGAACCAATGGTCACAAGTGCTGAGTATAAATAAGTGTGAAGGTGCAGATGGCTGTGAGTCACCTGATATGGGTACTGGGAACCCATCTTGTAGCCTCTGCAAGAGCAGCAAGCTTGTGTAACCATTGAACCACCTCTTTCTCTCTAACATTCCCTCTTAGAGATTGGCTAGACCTTAGTGGAAGTTGCAAAGAACACTGGGAATTACAATCTTTATTATGGAATGCTGTGTATGTAGATGAAATGTGAGGGACTTTGGAATTAAGACAGAAGAGAAAGAAAATTGTGTCTGACTGAGAGTAATGGATTTGGCAAAAAAATTTTCACTTTCTATGCCTTAGCTGGTATTGATAAAACTAGAAAAAGAATGTTTCCCACCAGGAAATGGAAAGTACTCAGCACATGGCAGGAACTACATAATTTGAATTTCTTTTCCTTATTCTTCTGTCATTACTGACCAAATTCAACCTTCCACAAAAGTGAGAATTCTATTATTGGCATTTTTTGTAAGTGAGTTGTCTTTGGTATAAACTTTGACAATATGAGGCTTGTTTTCTTAAAAGTCAACTTAGTTCATAGTTTAAAATGTCTAATATTTGGAATATTTGACTCTATATTGATCTTTAATTAACTTCTAGTTGCTTCCACTAATTTATTTTTTAATACCCACTTGCCATTTAATTATTTTACAAAAATTGATAACTAGTGATAAAAATAGTTGCAAATGTATGTCTGTGTTATTACACAATCATATATTACTTATTTGATTTATTACTGTAGACTTTATATTATATAATAAATTCAATGTCATGAAATCTTAAGACAACTTACTGTGACCTTAAGAAAACGAGTTATTCCTGGAGGTCTCAGTCATTATCTCCTTTGCTTATGGACTATCTGTGTCATGCAGCTCTTGTCCCACTATCTTTCTTGCTTTAGTTTCCAGTGGTATTATCCTCTGCATAGGGGGATGGCTTCCCTGGTTTTGGAAGTGATGCTTTGTAGTCATGGCTCTTTTCTTCTTCCTCAAACCAGCTACGGTGTTGTGCCAGTACAGAGATGAGTCAGAGTGATTACTAATCAGGGCTTTCAAGTTGCTACAGGAGGACTCAGGCTAGTCCCTTGATACCCATTCTTTAACAAGATTCCAGCTGGAATCCTGTAATACAGCTACTCCCTCCTCAGAGACTTATTTACACTTCCTAACAGCATATGCCAGCCCTATCCATGCTGATTGTCTTCAGACCACAAGGCCTCCCTCAAACTTTTAAGGACACATCTTTTTGGAGATTTCAATTAAGAGTCCAAATACGCCGGGCGGTGGTGGCGCACACCTTTAATCCCAGCACTCGGGAGGCAGAGCCAGGCGGATCTCTGTGAGTTCGAGGCCAGCCTGGTCTCCAAAGCGAGTTCTAGGAAAGGCACAAAGCTACACAGAGAAACCCTGTCTCGAAAAACCAAAAAAAAAAAAAGAGTCCAAATACATCGATAGATAACCACACCCTTGTTTAATTAATGTATTTCCTGGTCACCCAAAACAAGAACATTCTGCATTTATCTGCATATTCCTACCCCACCTTATATCAGCATTGTGTTTCTTCCACTCTGATCTTCTCCATCTTTGAATCTATAGTTTGACTGAATAAACCTGCCACCATCTACGGATGTCTTTGGTTCCCTAAATCACGAAATTGCCCCTAGAGCACGAGTAGCTCTTGGGCTTGTTTTGAGAGGCAGTCATCCTTGCATACTGGGGGAAAAGTAAGGCTCATTATTTTCTGGATTCTCATTTTTTTAGAGCATCTCTCCACACCAAGATGGACCTCTGGCTGATCTGTTACTGTTATTTTCTGCTTTTTTTTTTTTTTTTTTGGCATTTCTTCTTAATTTTATAGATGCTTAGGAATAAGTTATTAATGAACTTACTTTTCTTGCTAACTTTTGTTAAAATCCTAAGGATTTAATTAAGTGCACACCTCCTGGTAAATGCCATTATGACTTCAAGGATTGTTTTAAATCTCCATGCAAATTTTACCTTAAGTCCTTTCGATCATATCACTTGAAAGAGCAAAGAGTACTCTATTATTTTACTGTTTCAAACTCCTTAAATTTCAAAATGCAGAATCATAGGTGGGATGGGAAGAGGTACATCAATGCTCCCTCTCGCCTTCAGTTAACATGAGAATCAGCAATCCCCCACTGTTTCGTAATTTGATCCATATTTGACATTGGAACACAGGTGGTTTTCTGAGCCATTTTCTGTGACTCAATCTATCAGCCCCAGTGACTCCCATTCTTACTGCCCTTGGTGCCAAATGTTTTTACAGTCACACAAAAAGTATTTTTGTATTTCAATTTAATAAAAGTCAGCAGGGGAAACAAACAGGATGTCAACTGTCATGTATATTTTAGATAAAAACAATTTGGCCTCCTCCTTCCCCCTAGTATTGTGAACTCCTCTCAGGGTGACTGTGGGTTTTGTAGACTTCACAAATCACAGAAGAAACTGAGAGAAGGGAAACAGTGTGTAACAGATAATTTCGTCTGATTTGAAGAGCTTTGGTTTGTACTTGTAAGAATCCATGCCTTAAAATGTTCAAAGCTAAAGATTTCCAAAATATTTTAAGAGTTTTATTTCCTTGTGTGTATGTGTGTGTGTGTGTTTGTGTGTGTGTGTGTGTGTATTTGCTGTATATAAATGAGGGTTCTTTATATATATATATATATATATATATATATATATATATATATATATATATAGAGAGAGAGAGAGAGAGAGAGAGAGAGAGAGAGAGAGAGAGAGGTTGTGCCAGCATACCTTGCTGAGAATTTGATTTTTAATTTTTTAAAATTATTTCATCTGTATGGGTGTTCTGGCTGTATGTGTGTCTGTACACCGCATGCCTGCCTGGTGCCTTCAGAGGCCAGATCCCCTGGAACTGTAGTTATAGATGGTTATGAGCCACCACATAAGACCTGGGAATTGAACTGAGGTTCTTTGAAGGAGCAGGCAGTGCTCTTAACTGCTGAGCCATCTCTCTGGCTCTGAGAAATTGATTTTTTTAAAATCAATTAAAGGATTTCTTGTCACCAGGCTGCGGTGATGCATATCTTTAATCCCAGCACTCAGGAGGCAGAGCCAGGCAGATCTCTATGAGTTTGAGGCCAGCCTGGTCTAGGGAGAGAGATCCAGGACAGGAACCAAAACTACATAGAGAAACCCTGTCTCGAAAAACCAAAAAAAAAAAAAAAAGAAAAAAAATTTTTTCTTATTGCCTTGAATCATGGTCCTTCACTGGAACAGAAAGCGACCCTTTTAGCTTGGTTAGTTGCTCAAGGAGCTCTCAGGATCTCAGGATCTGCCTCTCTCCTCCTGGTTACAGGCATGTGGTCATGGCCAGATGGAGATTTCAACTCAGTTCATCATGCTTGCAGAGCAAGTGCTTTTACTTACCAAACCATCTCTCCAGCCTCTATTTGGTTTTGAATTAAGAAATTATTGTACACACTTTGGAGATACAGTTAGGTATGTCTGGGTTCAAATCCCAGATCTTCAAAAAAATGAACAAAACTTAGTGTGGTGATTTGAGTGTAATTGACCCCATAAGCTCATAGGGAGTGGCACAATTAGGAGATGTGGTTTTGTTGGAGTAGGTATGGCCTTGTTGGAGGAAATTTGTCACTGTGGCGGTGGCCTTTGAGGTTTCTTTCATTCAAGCTTCCCTCAGTGTGACACTGAGTCCACTTCTTGTTGCCAACTGATAATGATGTAGCCAGCACTGTCTGCCTGCAACTGTAAGTAAGCCATGGCAATTAAATGTTTTCCTTTATGAGTTGCTATGGTTATGGTGTCTCTTCACAGCAATAGAAACCCTAAGACACTTAGCATTGTGTTTTGGTAGTTACCTTGAGTGCAAAGACTAGAACATGTGATGTATAAAGACCTTATCAATAAGACCAAAACCACATTCACTATCCAGGTCTTTCACTTCTTAACTGGCTGAAAATAGTCCAGCCTTCACTGCTTTCTCATTGGTGGGGAGAAAGGATTGCATGAGAACTAAATACAATTATAAACCACTTTCATAACCTAGGAAACAAATTTATATCTATCAAACTATTGAACTAACAAATATCTATCTGTCTAACAAACTCCACTAGTCATGAAGATGACTGACTTCCTGTTATCTTATTTATCCAATTGACATTCAAGAGGTATATAGGTGCTGTGGGATGTCCTGTATGCTGTAAATATATATTGTTATGATTGATTGATAAATAAAATGCTGATTGGCCAGTAGCCAGGCAGGAAGGATTGTGTAGGCGAGAAAAGGAGGAGGAGAATTCTGGGAGGTGGAAGGCAGAGGCAGTGAGACGCTGCCAGCCACTGCCATGGGAAGCAGGATGTAAAGTACTGGTAAGCCACGAGCCACGTGGCAAGGTATAGATTTATAGAAATGGGTATAAGAACAGCTAGTGAGAAGCCTGAGCCATTAGGCCATACAGTTTATAAATAATATAAGTCTCTGTGTGTTTGCTTGGGTCTGAGGGCTGCAGGAGCCAGGCAGGAACAGGATAACTTCAGCTACATATAGGTAAGCAAGCAGGAGAGTGCCAGACAAGCCATAGAGAAACTGCTGAAATGTGTCCTATAACTTAATTTGAACCTATACACAAACTTGACCATCAATATTTATTTATTCACCAATATGTATTTGTTCATGTGATTCTCAGAGGCAAAATTCACTTATGGCTAAATATCTAGAGGTGAATTATTTTATTACAGTATTCTGATATAGACTAGTAAGACAGTTCCTTTGACTGTCAATTTCAGGATCCTTTATCCTTTAACACATGTGTTTCTTTGACACATCTGTGCAGTAACGAATGAAGCATTCCCAAAATATTTTTTAAATCTTAGAAAAAATCAATTTGGGTGTAATTTAATTTCCTTGTAAGTGTGACAAATACAAGCTCTTCCAGAAAAGGGGAAATGTATACACATTTTTCTTATACCTAATGATTTTTGATCCAAACTGACAAGTGTATTTTAATATCAATTTAAAACTCTATGACTGCCAGCTATTGGCACTTGTACATTGTGAAATGAGTTTAGTGCTCAGGAGAATTCCAAGTCTCACAGTTGTTGAAGTAAAAGTCAGACTATGTCTGTAAAGCAAAACAAATACTACCTTGGAATCACAAACTGTCTGGTATTCTTAACCACCTCAAAACATTGAAATATTAAAAATATTTGATTTGGTATCAATTGTGCTGTTTGAAATGGCTCCAATACAATATTGATAGAAATGGTGATTTAGTGCCTATGCATTAAGTCCTGGAAAAAACTCATGTATATGCCAATCAAACCTGTTGAGTTTACTGTCCAATGTAATAATGGTTAGCACAGAGATTGGCCCACAGTGAAACATCAAGGATGTTAGCAATTGCACTATTGCTACTAAGGGCTGCTCATCAGAACAGGCTGTGGGAAGAATAGATGGGAAATAACCACAAAATTCTGCAAGTTAATGTATTCATAGATTTCTTAAACTAGCAGAAAGTTTAAAGTACAGAAGAAGGCTATGAGATTCAGTTCAAATACACAGAAAATGAATGTTATATGTGCTCTATTGATAGTCAAATTGTACTGTATTATATAGATTAATGTTATTTGCACCAGATAGTTGAAAAGAATAGATACAAATACATATATACATACTCATATATGTATTTATAGGTACACATATGTACACACACACACACACACACATATATATATATATATATATATATATATGTACACACAATGTTATATATATTCAAGCACAGTTAGAATGAGATAGCTAGGACATCTGATAAGTTGCCAACATTTTGGTTTATTTTTCTTACCTTTTCTTTTTCCTTCCTCCACCTTTCTCTCTCTCTGTCTCTCCCTCTCTCCCCCTCTCTCTCCTTCCTTCTTTTTTCCTCCCCCCCTCCCTCCCTCCCTCCCTCCCTCCCTCCCTCCTGGGTCTGGGGCTAGACCAGTAATTGATTGGCCACTCCCACAATCTTAGTGCCACCCTTATCCAAGCACATTCCATAGGCCAGACAGACTATAGGTCAAAGATATGTGGTTAAGTTGGTGTCCCAATCCCTCCACTTATAGTCTCACCTGGTCACAGGAGGTAGCCAGTTCAGGCTGCATATCCACAATTGCTAGGAGTCTTAGTTGGGGTCATCCTTGTAGATTCCTGGGATTTCCCTTGTATTACCAGGTTTCTACCTGACCCTAAAATGACCCCCTTTCCAGTTGGCTCTTTCAGTAATCTTTTCCCCCACCCCACCTGATCCCTCATGTTCCCATCCTCACACACCCCAGTCCACCCACAAAATCTCTTCTATTTCCCCTTCCCAAGAAGATCCGAGTGGCTCCCTTGAGCCCTTCTTGTTATTTGGCCTCTCTGGGACTGTGGATTGTAGCACAGTTATCCTTTATAGCTAATATCCATTTATAAGTGAGTATATCCTTTGCCTTACAGAAGCTTTTCAGTTTCATGAGGTCCCATTTATTAATTGTCAATCTTATTGTCTGTGCTATTGGTTTTATATTCAGGAAGTTGTCTCCTGTTACAATGTGTTCAAGGCTGTTCTACACTTTTTCCTCTATCAAGTTCAGTGTATCTGAATTAATGTTGAGGTCTTTGATTCACTTAGACTTGAATTTTATGCAGGCTGATAGATATGGATCTATTTGCATTCTTCTAAATGGCGACATCCAGTTATACCAGCACCATTTGTTGAAGATATTTTTCTTTTTTTCCATTGTATAATTTTGGCTTCTTTGTCAAAAAATCAGGTGTCCATAGGTGTGTGGATTTACATCTGGGTCTTCAATTCAATTCCATTAATCCATCTGTCTGTTTTTATGCCAATAACATGTGGGTTTATTACTATAGCCCTATAGTAGAGCTTGAAATCTGGGATGGTGATTTCATCATCATCCAGAAGTTCTTTTATTGTACAGGATTAATTTAGCTACCCTGGGTTTTTTGTTTTTCCATATGAAGTTGAGTATTATTCTTTCAAGCTCTGTAAAGAATTGTGTTGGGATTTTAATGGGGATTGTTTTGGAAATTCACAGTTAAGCCATACCAATTAGCTTCAAAATCAATTTAAATTGATTTTGTATAGAAGAATAAGGAGTGGATAAAACTTTGGCTCCCTCAACATGTATCTTAGGGCATATCTTCAAAATTAATTGCAGTCAAGTGTCTCTTATTGCTGTTAAGCAATATCTACACAGAGAAAATTATATAGTATACTTAGGCAAACCTAGATGTTTATATATCACTTTTTCAATGAGTCCTCTTAGTGAAATCTGAGGCTTTACTGAGCGGGAGATGCATGAATGCTGGTATTCACAGTGTGTTTAAAGCACTCTTTTGTGTTGTTCTGTTTTGTTTCATAGAGTAAGAAAATACTTTTAAGATGATAATGAAGAGTTTATTGTAGTAAATATAAAAACCAGTAACATAATCCTTTGTTATCATTATCAGGCATTACATGCTACACAGAATTGTATGCACCATAGTTTTGCATGACAGGAAGTACAGTGTCACCATGAGTAGATGAGCAGTGAGATATCTCAGTGGAAGATGCTGTTAGCCAGGGGCTGATGAGATGGCTCAGTGGTTAAGAGCACTGGCTGCTCTTCCAGAGGTCCTGAGTGTAATTCCCAGCAACCACATGGTGGCTCACAATCATCTGTAATGAGATCTGGTGCCCTCTTCTGGTGTGCAGGTGTGCATGAAGACAGAGCATTCAAGTAATAAACAAACAAATAAATAAATAAATAAATAAATGAAAAAAAAGATGCTATTAGGCATAGGAATTTTTAACTCTGTTATAATCTTTTGATACCACCATCATGGACAGAGTCTGTCTTCCACTGAAATGTTGTTAGGTGACTATAATTATACATAGAAGATATTTCTGATGATGGGTGGCTAAGAAGCCAAGATTGTGTATGTTGGGCACTGGGTACAAGGTATATCATTATAGAGCATTGACCTAATTCCTTTAACTAGGCCTATCTCCTACTTTCTACCAACCCACAATAATTTTATTAGTAGGCCATCAATGAGTCAATCTGTTGACTAGAGAGAGACTCATGGTATACATCTTAATAATGAAGAAAGCTGGAAAGAATTCACCTATGAACCGTGTGGGTTTTCTAGGCCTGGTGAGCTCTGGAACACCAGCACAGCTCCACCCTAGGTCCCTAGACTTGAGGTGGGAGGAATTCACCCATGAGCCTGCCTGGTGCCCCTGGTGCCAGGCTGTCAGGCACCATTATGCTCTCTCAGCAGAATCATCTTGCCAGTCCAGATATCTGGATAAGTGACTGTTTTTTTTGAAGCTGCATACTGTGACCTGGAATAGAAGATAGGAACCTGCACAGTGCCAGTAAGACTGAGCAGGAGATAAAGATCTACATGCTGGTCTGGTCTCTCTGCCTTGGACCTGGAAGAGAAAATACAGTCCCACCCGGTGCCTGATGGGCTCTATTATGGTGAGCAAATATATGGTGCATTGTGGAAGAAAGAGAGATAGAATGGTTGATGTCCTGTGGAGAGAGGCAGATCTAAAGAGGTGAAGGCAGTGAGGAGCAGGCTGAGGTGGGTGCCCTACTTGCCACCTGGGGCCAAGATGCTCTTCAGGCTAGAGCTATGGCCAAGGGCCATGTCTGTGCCTGTGGCCCTGTTGCAGCCATGGTTTGGGTTGATGTACTTGGCTCCTATTACCCCTGAAGGCCTAGAGGGTAGGGCTGCACAGAATTAGATCTGCCCCTTACTGGTGCAACACTAGGGAGAATTAGACCTACCTGCAGTGCTGGAGAGAGTGAGTGGGTCCTGTACCTCACCTGGGCAGCATGTCAGAGCTGACCCTGTTGGTGAGGGCTGGGGCAGGCTGGCCCTTAGAGCATGAGAGTGGGAGAAATGGTCCAGGCAATGCTCCCTTGTCTGCCATAAGTAGTGAGGGCAAGGGAAAGATTTCTTTCCCCCCTTGCCTTACTATCTGTGACAGACAAGAGAACTGACCTAGCCCCTCACCAACTGAAGCGCTAGAGAGAGCAGGCTCTGCACCTCACCTAGGCAATACAATGGAGCTGACTCTGTTGACAGGGATGCAGGTGAGCTGGCCCCGAGAATGTGAGCATGGGAGATCTGGCCGTGTCCCACATCTACCATATGGTGGTGTGAACAATAGGAACATCTCCCCTCCCCCATCCTCATCACCTCTGGCAGGTGGGAAAGCTGGCCCTGAGCTCAGGAGAACTGGTGAGCTGGCCCAGCATCTCACTGTCTGCAGGACCTAGGAAAGCAGACCTTGCACCTCACCTAGGCAGCTCGGTAGAGTTGACCCTCTTGATAATGATGCAGGGTAGCCTACCCCAAGGGCATAGGTGTGGGAAAGCTAACACCAATTCTCATCTATCATGCAGCATGGGCAAGGAAGAGATGCCCCCCCCCCTTTGCCCTTTGCCCCTTGCTGCCTACAGCACTCAGGAGAGCAGGCCCTGCACCTCACCTGGGCACTGTAGTAGTGGTGACCTTGCTGGTGGGGGCATAGGTGAGCTTACCCTGAGGTTGTGAGAGTGGGAGAGCTTGCCTGAATCCCTTGTCTTCCATGTGGAGGTGAGGGAGAGGGTAAGATGCCTTCCCCCTACCATGTCCCTGCCGCCTGTGGTGGACAAGAGAACTGACTTTGCTCCTTACCTGATTCAGAACTAGGGAGAGTGAGCCCTATACTTCACCAGGGCAACATAATAGAGTTGACCCCACTGATGGAGGTACCACTGATGGGTAAGTTGGCCCTGAGAATGGGAGTATGTGAGATTGAGGCCCACCCCTTATCTACCATATGGTGATATGGGCAATGGAGAGACCCCCTCCATGCCCCTCAAGGTTTGTGGTAGGTAAGAGAGCTGTCCCTGAGGTCGCTAGAGTGAGAGAGCTTGTGCTGCCTTTCATTAGCTACAGCACTAGACTGGCAGGGATGCAGGTAAGCTGGTCCCAAGAATGTGAGCATGGGAAATCTGGCCCTACCATATGGTCAGCTCCGGTCAGCTCCACTGTGCTGCCTGGGTGAGGGGTGGGCCTCAGTCTCACATATTCACATTCTCAGGGCCAGCTTACCCATACCTCCATCAGTGGGGTCAGCTCTGCTATGTTGCCCTGGTGAAGTGTAGGGCTCACTCTCCCTAGTTCTGAATCTGCCCTGCCTTTCATCAGCTTCTGCACTAGACAAAGTAGCCCCTACACCTCCACTACACAACACAGAAGAGCTGGTTCTGGGGGTGTAAGTGTGGGTGAGCTGACCCAGAGGACATGAGAATAGAATTAACCTGCCCCTTGATGCTTACTACATAGGGTGAGCCAGTCAGGGCTTACCCTGGTGTTGAGGGTGAAGAAGAGCTGGTGGGGGCAACCACCCAGACCCAGAACCAGAGCTATGAGTTGGCCCATCCCATCATCCACCTCATCTATGATCTGCTGGAGCATGTGAAGGGGTTGGTCCTGCAGATCCAAAGTGATAGGATCTCCAAAACACAGGAAAACAACAGATATCCAAGAGGAGCCCCAGGGAGGGCCCAGTATTGATGATGTAGCAAAAGTCAGAGACCTCAAACCAGACCAATGACTCATTGCAATGAACACTTGCAAGTAACAATATATGGACTAAAGAACTGTGTGACTCAATGTGTTACACTACAGCTTTCACAATGAGATTTTTTTTCTTTTTTTTTCTCCTTTCTTTTAAATTTTATCTTGTTTTATCCTGGGTGGGCAGTTGCAATGGTAGAGGGTGGATGGGAAGGGATGGGGAGATGAGTGGGATCAAGGTGGGTGATGTGAAATCCACAAAGGATGAATAAAAAATTAAATTTGAAAAAAAATAATGTAGAAAAAAAATAAAAATAGAACATTCCAGATGATAGTATGCTTCGTGTTTTTCCGTGGGGGTTTCTTTGTGTGTATGTCTGTGTGTGTGTGCATTTGTGTGCAGTGTACATGAATGTGAATGAAGGACAAATGATAATATCATGTGCTATTCCCCAGGAACACTGTATTCCTTATTTTTGAGACAAAGCTTCTTCTTGGCATGGAATTTGACTATTAAGATAAGCTAGATGGCCAGTGAGCACCAGGAATTTTCCTGCCTCTACCTCTCTGGTACTGAGATTGAAATTGCCCGCCATTGCACCTGACTTTTTCACATAGGTTTTGGAGATCGAACTCAGGTTTGTTCTTGGCTTGTATAGCAAACTCTTACTCACTGAGCAATTCCCCCAGCTGTTTCTGTATTTATAAAGCACTAATTAGTCAACATAGTTAACTTTCCTCTCCAGTGTTAACAACCCGGTCCCACTGTCTTCTTGCTTCTGTTGTTGATGTCTGAATTCTATGAAGGCATAATACACAGGATAAGATAAGGAAGTGACTGCGTTCCAAATGACAAGTTGCCAAAGAGGTTCTGGTTTATGTAAATGCTACACTGGAATCTTGGGGGCTCTCACTATCTAGAAACATAAAGCCAAAATGAGTCACCCAAAGAGAAAACATATTTTCTATATGTCTTTCTTGAATGTGTGATTTTCTTCCCATTTTACTCTGCTCCTGTTTATTTTTGAAATTAATACGTTAATCTATTTAGTCTCTGTGATCTCTTCCTTTAGTCAGAGCTCTAGTTCCTGCAGACAGCCTTCCAAATGTGTCTTATGTGCACTTTTTGTGTGTTTCTGAAAAAAATAGACGTACTTCATATAGGTGTGCTTTTAACTTCTGAAATGTTTTCTATTCAAAGCAATATATACATTTTTATTGAAATTATGGCTTTAGTGGGGGAGATGGCTCAGTCAGTAGAGGGCTTGCCCTGAAAGCATGCATCACTGAGCCAGATTCTTTGAACTTCCATAGACACCGGGTGTGGCGGGACATGCTTGCAGCTTATAACTCAGGACTCACTGGCCAGCCAGTCTAGCCTACTTGAGCTACAGGCTAGTGAGATAATTAGTCTAAAAGCAAATGTTTTTAAAAAGTAGATGGTCCCTTTGCATAGATTCACACATATGTCCACTTATCTATTCACAAGAGCAAGTGGGCACATACACAGAAACACAGTCCCACAGTTACTCTCTCTCTCTCTCTCTCTCTCTCTCTCTCACACACACACACACACACACACACACACACACACACACACACACACACAAGCACACCCACTCTGTTTTATGATTCAACTAATGGGTGGACTCTGCCTTTCTCTTGACAAGACCTTATCCATTGTAGGGTATGTGGTGCTGTCCTTAACTGACATTCACCTCCCTCCCAATTCTTATAGTTAAATCTGCATTAAATTCTGGGTTTTTTTTGTTTTTGTTTTTTTTTAGAAAACTTCAACTTTGCTTCATTAGAAAAGTAAGATTCCCTGGGCAGCGGTGGAGCACACCTTTAATCCCAGCACTCAGGAGGTAGAGCCAGGTGGAGTTCAAGGCCAGCCTGGACTACAGAGTGAGATCCAAGACAGGCACCAAAACTACACAGAGAAACCCTGTCTTGAAAAACGAAGAAAAAAACAAAAGAAAAGTAAGATTCAACCATACTGTTTGAGAACAAAGAATCCATTCCTTCTAACCACTGAGTGGTACTACACGCTGCATTCACCTGGCCATTCTCTGGGTGGTGGACTTGCTCAGTGCTATAAACCCTCACATTACCCTGAACATCCCACGTATTTCCCTGAGCAAGAGGAAGTTTGATCTGTCTCACAGAAGAACTACTGATCTTACAGTAATGCTGACTTTTCCATTCAACTTATGTAAAGGAGAGATTTGATCTTTTTTGTTGCTTTTTTGTTTGTTTGTTTGAGACAGGTGTTTTGTTTTTTTTTAAATTATTTTCATTTTATGAGCGTTGATTGGTGTTTTGCCTGCATGTCTATTTGTGTGAGGGTGTCAGATTGTTTGGAATTGTAAAATGCCATGAGGGCACTGGGAATTGAACCCTGGTTCTCTGGAAGAGCAGCCAGTGTTCTTAACTGCTGAGTTTTCTCTCCAGCCCCAAGAGATTTGATCTTCAACATGACTTTTCTCATCAACAACAGGAAGTGTTCCATATACTTGAATTTCCTCCAGCACACAATATCATATAGCTCTCTATGCTGTGTGATAAAGTATACAAGTGCTAAGCAGCATTCTGTTTTAAGTTAGCTCACGAGTAATGATCAATGGTTTTAGATGATTTTTTATGTGTTCGATACCTTTCCTTGTTTCTTCTTTTTTTCATGATTTTTAGCTTTTATGTTTTCACCCCAGGAACATTTTTATTTTCTTGTTCATTCATAGAATTGCGTATTATTTATTTAATATTTTGAGAAATTTTAAACATCTGCCATCTTATCATCCACCTTGAAATTGGTTAAGATTCAATCGACTAAAGTTCGGTGCAAGAAGTTATCACTCTTTGTGGTATGTTTGTAGTTTTGATATTTTTCTCTACAGTTTCTTTAGGAGGTCCTGCCACAGACATGATAGGGAATTTCCTCTGATCTACACAGCAAGTTCTAAGCCAGTCCATGCCACATGGTGAGACCCTATCACAAATATTCTTTTTCTGTATAATGTTTATCTTTCCCACTTAGCAGTTAATTGATCATGTGTGTGTGGATGTGAGTGTACTGCATGCATGCATGCATCCATGTGTTTGTCTCTGTCTCTCTCTGTGTGTATGTGTGGTATCTGCAGGTAAGTGTATGTGTGATTTTATGTAGGAATCTGGGTTTTTCACTCTTTGTGGTATGAAACCTCTCAGGTACAGAGCAGTTTGTAACCACAGGATTAAAAACATCATGAAAAATTTAAAAAGAAATATGGCATTTTCAATAAAAATCTCCTTCATAGTCAAAATAAGTACAGACCCAGGAAGGAGAAGTTGTTGGACGATCCATGCAAATTTGTACTCTGCCAAAATACCACGAGCTAGGCATCACTGCTTCCTATTTGATGTTTCGAGAGTTGTATTCTATCAGGAAAACCAAAGACTTCACTAGCAGAAACCAATTTAAGGGGTAAGATTTCCCCTAACTCGTAATGGTTTTCACATGGGCTTTGACTGAGAGAAGGAAAAGGGGACCCCTTCTAGCCATGTGATCTACTACTGAGCTGCATCTTCAGCCCATGTGGAAACCTCTTTCTGATAAAGTACAAACAGTTGCTCGAATCACTCTGACTTCACCTTGACCCATTTCTAAGTGATCTAGTTCACTCCATAAATAGCTGCAGCACCTTACTGACAGGGCTTCACTTTGACAGCTCTTTATTCCTGGCCTTCTGGCCTCCGTTTCTTTACTATTTATATCTTTAGAGGCTGGCACTGCTTTTTCTTAAAACAATGCAACAATGACTTCTAAATGTAGATTTTTTTTTAATCTTCTGCCCAACCTGACCAAAAGTGCTGATGCTTAGAATGCTGTCCTGTAGACAGACAATCCATCAAATGTGTGCTGGCAGATGGGCTGGCTTCTGCTTTTATGGAATTCAGAGCCTTGCCAAGTAAATAAATATAGCAAAAAACATCCCAAATTAAGCATACCCTTAAATAAGTTATTACTGGAAAACTGCCAAGAGCATTTCTTTTGTTTCTCATTCTGCCTATGTTCAAGGTTGAAAGGTCACAGCTCAGTGTGCCAAGGGAGCCCAGCCTTCACTTGTTCCACTGCACCAAATGAACTTCCATTCTTATCAGAGCAAGCCTGGGGAAGTCTGTCTGGATTTACTGATGGATTATCCCGCAGACTTGCCAGTGCTTCTTGCATATTGTTCATAAGCAGCAGTTACCTCATCCATGGGTCCAGAACACCCCTTATCTTCATCAGAAAGATAGATAAGGAGGTACTTAGAACAGTGATGAAAAGCAAACTCAATGAAGAGCTGTTTGCAGTCTCAGCTCCTGGGTCAATCTGTCTTATATCTAAATAGATCTGCTTTTGTTACAGAAATTGCCCGATTTAAAGAAAACAATAGAGGTGAGAGGGAAAGAAAACTTTAGAGATGGAGAAAGAGCTTGGATTACAAGTAACTCAGAGTGATATGCCTTGCTTCTAAAACCCGCAGAAAGAAAATTTTTACTCATGTTTAACTGGCATGCCCATCGAGCTCATAATGGTTTACTTAAAAGTATGTTTTCAAGTTATTTTATATGCATATGGATGTTTTGCTTGAATGCATGTCTGTGTACCATATGCATGCATTGGGACTGTGGCGGCCAGAAGAAGTGGTTTGATCTCCTGGAACTGGACTCAAAAGACAGTTGTGAGCTGCCATGTGGGTGCTGGGAATCAAACTTTTGGTTCTCTGGAAGAGCAGCCAATATCCAAACCACTGAGCCATTCCAGCCCTTTATAATGATTTCCTTTTAGAACAGCACAAACCAAAAGAATTTACCAAGGAGATTTACCAGGCATTTCTTAAAAGAATCACTAAGCATATCCCTTCTCTATCTTTAAAACATGAAATGTTTTATATCAGAATCTAATTCTGGAAGCTGATGATCAATTAGGTATCTTGAATGCCTCATGCATGACTAGAGCATGATGTGGTGTATCCCACTTATCTGGAGCTCTAGGGTCTGACAGCCTTTCTGTCCATGAGCACTGTTGTGAGCTTGGAAATGAGGAGTGAAAACGCATGAATGGCCAAGATTAACACTGCCAAGCCTTGATCTGAAATCCAACATAAACTCTAGCGAGTCTCATGTTGTAAATCACTGGGACTTAGGTCTTAAAGGTACTTTCCCATTTTACATCTGAAAAAGCAAGCAGAGCAGAGCAGAGGACCGGGTCTGTGCTTATTATTCTAAGACTATTGTAACAATCTCTTTACGGATGTGAAAACTCAAGCTTCTGAAGGTCATATATATTGTCCATGAGCACTACTAAATAACTTAGTCTTTAGTGGAGGATGTGTTTGGAGAACAGTGAGTGTCTGACTCTCAGTCAAAAGGGGAGTGTAGAAATCTTTGTGAAATGAGAGGAGGAAAGTTGGCTGTCCCTGGCCCTCCGGGTGGCAGCTCTGGGGGCGTGGCTCTGGGGGCGTGGCTCTGGGGGCGTGGCTCTGGGGGCGTGGCTCTGGGGCGTGGCTCCGAGACGTCAAATTGTTTCACCAGTTTGTAACAAGCTATTGACATAGATTAGAAGTGGGGAAAAGAAGACTGAAGGGCATGGTGGATGAAACAGAAATGAGAACCTGATTTGAGAAATGATTTGGAATTATATTTGAGACTGATAAAATGTGAGCATCTGTCACTACTATTGCACAGTTCAGGGCCCAGCCCAGGACATGGAGCCACGCATGGTCAGGGTAGCTCTTCCTACCTCAACTAACCCAATTAAGAAAATCTCACTGTGGCATTGGAGATGGATCAACAGTGAAGAGAGCTTGCTGTTGTTCCAGAGGACTGAGTCCAGTTCCTAACACCATTTTGAATATCTCATAAAACTGCTGGTAACATCAGCTTCAAAGGCTACAATACCACCTTCTGGCATCCAGAGGCACCCTCCCATCTCTCACACTCATACATGTCCACACAGAGAGACACACATACACATAAATTAAAAGAAATGAAGTAAAAAAATAAATGTTAAAAAAGAGAAAAATCTCTCACAGGCATGCCAACTAGATAACTCAGTACAAACAATTCCTCATTGAGACTCTCTTACTGGGTAATTCTTGATTGTGGATTCTTGACATCTAAATCAATGCATCGCACTTGTCAGGAAAAAAAGAGGCTAAATTCATGGGTTTGTAAGGAACAGCCCATTTAAAATGGTACAGTGCACAACGTTGTTGAGGGGTTGAAATCCAAAGACATTTATGGTCTATTTCATTGGGTCTGAAAAAATATTTAATTCTTAGCCTGTCCTACAAGACACATTTTTATTTCAATATAACTTGTTTATTACAATAACTCATTTCCATCCCTTTAAATACTCCTATATAACCTTCCTTGTTTCTTTTCAATTCACGGCCTTTTTATGAATTGTTGTTACTTACATATTACACACACATACACACACACACGTTTATACATGTGTGTAATATATGTAAATACAAACTTCCCAGTCTGTACATTATGATATGTATGTATGTATTTATGTATGTATGTATGTATGTATGTATGTATGTATGTATGTTTTCAGGACTGACCATTTGGCATTGCATAATAATTGATGTGTTTTTCACTGGGGAAGACCGTTTCTCCTGCTCTCAGCATGCCTATAGTTCTTTGGAGACATATTTTGAAATGCTAGCATTGTTAAAACTAAATTTTCAGGTGAGGTAGTTGTATCTTGAGGCAGCAGATAGTGGAATAATTTAAATATACTTGCTTAATGTTAGTGTTACAGATATGACTTTTCTCTGCTATCTAGAGTAGTTGTAGGAGGCTGTTGAGCGAAAAACCTATGTGTTTGAGATGATGCTGAGGGCAATGAGTAAATAATTTTTGGATATTTAACTGGTTTGCTATAAAAGCAGACTTCAGTATTTGCTAATTCAGTGTTTTTTTTTAAAGAGTTTACAGACGTATCTGTAAATGGTATAAAGAAACACTTCATCAAATCCTGAAACAGATTTCTTGCACAATATCACAGAATAGTAACCAAATGTTTGACTAGTTAACCCAGGATAGTTAACCCAAGAGCAAGTTTCATTAGCAATAAAAAATACATACCACAGTATGTGAAAGATTATAAAAAAAACCCCACCAAAATTATATTCTTCCAACAAACAATGACACAGAATATACATTTACATTCAAAAGAGATAGTGATATGTGTTTCTGGGAAGCAGCAAAAAGATATAACTTTTTTTTTTATAATCCAAGCTTTGTTATTCTGTGCCTTTTTAATAGGGAAATAGAGACCATTAATATTGAGTAATTATAAAAGTGTGTGTATCCATTCCATAATTTTGTTGATTTGTTTTCTCAGATTTCTTTTGATCACCTACTCTGTCATTGTTTATTTGTTCTCCAGAGCTTCCTGATCATGTTCACCCTTTTCATATTGACTTATTCCTCCCAGTATTTTCTATAGGGCAGGCTTAGTAGTCGGAGATTCTGTTCATCTCTTCTTGTCATAGAAAGACTTTATTTATTCTTATAGTCTGATGGTTTTTCTGGCAGTAATAATCTGGGTTGACAGTTGTGGTCTTTTAGGATGTAGAATACATCCTTCCAGCACCTTCTTCTGGATTTCAAGATTTCTATTGAATAATTCAGTGTTATTTTGGTGAACCTGACTTTACAAATGACTTGACATTTCTCTCTTGCAGCTTGTAATACCCTTTTTTTCATTCCTTGTTTTAAATGTTTTAATTATAATATCTCAAGGGAAACTTATATATGGATGATATCTCTTTTTCCAGATTTGGGAAGTTTTCTTCTATGCTTTTACTAAAGATGCTCTCTACACCTTTGTTATGGTTTCTTCATCTTCTCTGCCCATAACTGTGGGTTAAGTCTTTTCACTGTATCCCCTAAACTCTTCATGTTCTGTTCATTTACTTTAAAATTTTTCTCACTGTTATTTACTGACTGACCCAATTTCTGTATTTCTGTCTTCTATTCCAGGCTCCCTGCTTTTGCTGTGATTCATTCTCCAAGTGATGCTTTCCAATGAGGTTTTTAACTGGTTCATTGGGGTTTCATTTATGGAATGATTTCATTTTGGGTTTTCTTTTAAAAATTAGGGTATATTTAAATATCTTGGATTGAGTTCCTCATTTAATTAATCTATTTGTCTTCTTTGAATTGCTTGATCATAGTTATAATAATCCTTTTGAATTTTGTCTGGGAGTTTTTCCATGTAATTTTCAATAGGAGCCATTACTAGGAGATTTATATTTTTTTTTGTAAGACATGTCATTTTTTCTGTTGTTTTTATTTATGTGTTGAGATTTGTGCACCTAGTATTAGTTTGTTGGTTATTTCTTTTTTTTTTTTTTAAGTAGAGGTGTTTACATAACCTATAGCATGACTGGGATCTCTATTCCTCTATCTGGTATTTAGGGATACAGCCTCCAGCTCAGGTCTTCTGCTTGTCACCTACAATCATATGCCTTCAGCAATTTGGTTAAGGAATGTGAAACAAGTTTTCCCTGGTTTATGGACTAGTTCTGTGTCTCAAAGCTGGATGGCGCAAATGGAGGTTCCTAGTCAGGGAGCTGGCAGGGCTCCCAAGGAGTCCCAAATGGAGAGTGTGGCCCGGGTCTCTCAGCCTTGTGTAATGGCTTTAGAGTCCTTTGTGGGGAGCATGCTAGGAACTGGTGGGTTCCAAAGGGGGAGCCAGGTGCTGATAGGAGGTAGTGATATCTGGTAAGCATTTGCCATGCTTTGGGGTAATCTAAATCAAAGGGAATTGGGAAGCCGAGTGTCAATAGTCTATCTGGGTCTCTGTACCACATGGGCTGAAGTATCCTTGGTGGGGAGTGGTCTAGGATCTGTAAGTCTCAAAGGGAAAGAGAGGTCCAGGAGAAGGTGTTGCCCTGGCCAGAAGCTGTAGGTCTTTACTGTGCCCTGAGGAGGTGGGCACTTAGGAAGGAGGGAGGTTTGTTTATCCGGGTCTCCATCCAATGCTGACTGACTTTCTGTGTTACTTTCCAATTTTCAATATATGTGTAGCATCATTTCTGAGGATTTGAAACTTTTGAAAAATTAATATATTTGCCAAAATTCCAAATTGAATGATGCTTATACTGAATCTACAATTGTGTATGAATAGCCCTTAAACCAAACATGATCTTGAGTTTAAATTTTCAAAATATATGTAACAACTCTAGTGCAGCCCAATGTAGTACCCATATTTCAACTCAATAGATTTATGCCACAAGTCATAGTATATTTACCCTAGTTTGAATAAACATACAATATAGATAAATTCATGTCAGGCCATTGGTTTGTAGCCAAAAAGAATTAAAAGAAGATATGATTTTCAGGATATTTTAGATTTTACCGTCGTGGATAAGGATTGTGAATATACACCTGCTCCTCCCATCTTTACTTTACTGCCTCCACTTAACCAAGTAATGCAGTTCTACTGGAGAAAGTTGTAAACACAGAGAGAAAACTGTCTTCTTATTAAGCTGTCCTTCCCTGTGCTTATAGAGGCTCTGGATATCACCCAGAAATTCTTACAAATTTTTTGGGTCTTGCATAAAAATTCCACTTAAAAAGTCCCTTCTTGGCTTTTAGATGATGCTTTTTTGAATGTGATTATAAGGAAGACGAAGACGTTAGGAATCCATTTCCCATTTTTTCTCATATGAGAATGATGCTTTTGCTCTAATGAAGGGGTTTTCCACATCCTCTGAATAAGGAGGATGATCATGCTCCGTGTTTGAGGCCCTAGCCTCTTTATCACTTCTGTTAGTGCCTCCACGTGTTAAATGGAATGACTTGTTGTCTGCTTTGTTGTTGCTGTTGTCATTATTGGAGGACAGTGATGATCTCGGTGTCTCACAACAGTTGGAAGATGATGAGCGTGAAAGATAAAGTTAATGAGTTTATTAGATATTAAAGGAGTGCTTGAACCAATGTAACCAAAGGTTCATTAAGCTATCTGTGGAGGTTTTGATCAAAATTTCAGACATGTTTCTAACTGACCATAGAAGCAGTAGAGTATGAAGAAGGGAGACAATAGTGAGGTAGCTTCCTATCACAATGACAGGTGCCTGAGATAATGAACTTAATAAAGAGAAAAGTTCATTTTGGTTCAATCTGTTCCTTTGGTTCTATTGCTACTAGTTTTCTGGAGGTATCATATCTTGGTAGAAGTATACCAAAAAAAAAAACCCAGTTAATTCATGTCAAAGAGGCAAAACAGCAAGAGACAATACCCACACTCTCTTTGGACATTATTTCCTCAGGCGATCAGTGACTTATCAATGAGATGTCCCCCCCCCCATCCCCAAGGATCCAACCACTTCAGAATCTCTCTCCTCTGGGGACCTGACTCTAACACATGGAATCGGGGGACATTTTAATACCATATTCCAGCAGGTTTATGTCTGACCACTAGCTAGATGACAACAAAAAGGGTACTTTCAAAAGAGACAGCCTGAGGGGTGGGATGTCAAGACATTGTACTCTCTGCATGGTTACAAATAATCCTTTCCAAAATTTGACTGTAAATAGGAAGTTGGAGCTGAGATTTCAACCAGAGAGCTGAAAAGAATCATGTAGAACTTTTTTTCTTTCTTTCCGGAGCCCTGGAGCCCTTTACATTATAGAATAAAGAATGTGTTTCTTCCAAGGACCAAATCATATGTTCCTAATTACCCTTTATTTTATTCAGTCCATAAATTCTATTTTATTTTTTAATTTGTGTGTATGATGTAAGTGCATGTATGTATGCACATTTATGTGTGTGAATGTTTCTATGCATGTGTATGCCATGGTGTGGGGTGGTCAGGAGATAATCGTAGGTGCCTATCCTCTCCTTGCACCTTGTTTGAAATAGGGTCTTTTTGTTGTTCGCTGCTGCACACTCCAGGCTAGCTGCCTTGAAAGCTTCTGGCGATTCTCATGTGTCTACCTTTTTATTTCACTCTGGAGAGCTGGGGTGACAGATGTGCTCCACAGCTGGCTTTAGGCTGGTTCAGAGGATCAGAATCTGGTCTATGTGCTGATGCAGGAAGCATTTCCTCAGAAACTATTTAAATTTTAAGTTCTCTCTGTTAGCCTAGGAAAGAAAAGGTTGAATGGGATGTAGTTGAAATCCAGTGAGGAACTTGTCAAACATATTATGTCAAACATTATACTGGATCCTGTCACTGCATCTGTTTGATTATATGGATATATATATATATATATATATATATATATATATATATATATATATATATAAATGTAGTGATAATGCCCTTTATAATTTTTTTGTGTGTGTGCTTGTGCATTCCTATGTGTGAAAGGAAATGTGTGGAGTGTATACATGAGGCCAGAGGTCAATCTTGGGAGTCATTTTTAAGACTGTTCATCTCTTTTATTTCTTTGAATGCAGAGACCCTGCCTGGGCTGGGTCTTCCCAAGTAGGTCAGCCTGTCTAGCCAGCTATCTTGGGCATCTGTTTGTCTTTCCTGCCAAGAAATAGGATTTCAAACATGCTCCATGACATTCACTATCTTTATACGGGTCCTAGGGATTGAACTCAGGCCTTTATACTTACGCAGCAAGCACTGTACCCACAAATCCATTTCCCCAGTCCCAGTGTTGTCCTTCATTATGTGTTTAATGCCTGAGGTCCAAGATACTGTCGACATTAATACAGAAAACTAGCATAAACCCAATGTACCACCTCATCCTGATTATGACAAAAAGTCCTCAAGTGGGTGAACTGCAAGGCCTCAGAGCCCAGATTTCAATATTTATGATTCAAAGAATGCTTCTGAAATTATTATTTTTGGAAAAGACAGGACTCATCAGTAAGATTTTCCTTGATATTTGTACCATAAAAATCACATTTTTACGCAAAAGACAAATTATAATTATGAAAACTGATAGAAGAAGCCCTTGAAGGGCTTCGTTTGTTCTGGCCCTTTCCACAGTGCTTCTTGGGTGCTTTCAAATACAGTTTGAAAAATATATTGCTTGCATCCTTCAACCTTAGTTAATATTCTGTTACAAAGATAAGTTCAGAAAAAAGTATTGCATGGAAATATATCTCAGGTGTACTAAGTAAATGTTTAAAATTTACATTGAACTCATGTCCTAGTTGAATTATTGCTTACATTTTGAATTTTCCACCTTCTGGAGTAAGTCTAACAAGCAAATAGGTTTCTTTCAGTGTTATCATCCAGGAGGGATCATTACCATGTAATATATGATCTGTTTATGGTTTCTACGGAGGGCATGTAACCTAGAAAGTGAGTGATCATGGTGAAGCAAAGCAGATGGGGAGGGATCTGGTTTGTGTCTGAGAATAAATGTTCAAGACGTTTCTAAACTCCTGAGATGTGGCTCACCCATAGTGGCCCTGACATGCTATGGAAAGCCCTTTCAAGCTTGAAATCATCAGGAATTTCCTGAGGAGCCCTGGCATTATAAAAATATGGCAAACCCCATCTTTCTTGTGTTTTTCATTTGGATTATTTAGCATCCTATATATATATACATAAATATAAACACTTAAAAGAAAATAAGAATCTTTGCAATGAAGTGATTATGCCAACTTTGTAATATGGGATACTTGAACTTCAGTTACTATGAATTAAACGTTTTAGAGAAGTTAGTGTAAGCTTTGTTTTTAATGTTGGTGTAAGTTTTACCTTGTGGCTACATTTTCAAGTTCCTTGGGCTAGAGCTGTGTTTTATAGACTTTGGCATAGGGTTTGTATTCCTGACCCGATTTCATCAGTGTGTTCTGATGACATTTCTGTGTCTTCATACAGTAAGTCTGAGAGGGTAGACTTGTTGTCCCATTACTGTGCCCTACCATTTTGAGTGCATGCAATACCATATACAGTTTTTAATGAATGAATTGAAACAGATTTAATACATGTGTCTATTTTAGGTTAAAAACAAAAAATAACTCCCAAATTGTCTTCTCATTTAGAATGTATCTGTTTCTAGCTAGAGTTTTTCTCTCCGGGTCCTGCCAAGCCCGGCAGTCCCGTAGCCCACTTATAAAATAAACATACAGACACTTATATTATTTAAACTGCTCGGCCATTAGCTCAGGACTACCATTGTCTAGCTCTTATTCTTATACTCAGCCCATTTCTGTTAATCTATATGTTGCCACATGTTCCATGGCTTTACCTGCTGCCTTTACATGATGCTCCCTGGATGGCAGGCTGGCGTCTCCTCCAGACTTCCACCTCCCAGAGCTTCTCTCTGTTTGTCCCGTCTATCCTATACTTCCTGCCTGGCTACTGGCCAATCAGCGTTTTATTTATTCACAACATACAGGACATCCCACAGCATCTGTTTTGTATAGCATCAGGAATGAAAAGTACTTAACAACATTTGTACCTTCTACAGTTTACTTAATGATCGTATTGTATTAACTATGCCCAATTCTAAAATAAATGTGAAATGTTTTCAGTTATAGTAAACAAGAGCTATAGATTTGCATCTGTTGGTACAACAGAATCAGTGGATGATTATGCAACTATTCACTCATTAAAAAGCATGTTTAAATTTTATTTTTACTTATAATTGTTTCCATATACTTTCCTTAGCACATATTTATTTCAGACAACGTCTCTCCATATAGTCCAAGGGGCCTTGGACTCACAGCAGTTCTCTTTCCTCAGCCTCTGGGTGCTGGTTAACAGGTGTGAGCTACAGTGTACTATCTCTTAGTACTATGATTCCTATAAAGCTTGAGCAAATTAGCCTTTCCTACAGTTTCATGTTCAGAGTCAAGCTATCTTAAAAACATGCTGTTAATTGTAGAAATAGGAGGACCCATTGTGGTTGATTAAGTTTAACAAGATGGACTTGTGAATTCCAAACTTATACTTAAATTTCCTTCCACCCAAAACCATCATGTTCATTTTCAGACTGTTTAAAGAGATAATAGAATTAACTGTGGCTTCCAATGAAGTTTATTAGTTGAGATGTCTTACATGCACTTAAGTGCAAAAACATGTAAAGAATTCTCTGGGAAAGTTTTACACGTGGCGACAACTATGTAACAGGCAGTCAGAGCAACACATGTTTTTTGAGTTTCATATGCTTATCATACACGCACAGTTTTGTTTTTCGGACCTGACAATATTATGTCTGCATAAATCCATAACACTCTACTCAGTAACGATCCAATCTTTCTCATCAGCTGCTTCAGGGAAATGAATTAAAAAGGTTTCATCTCTTTCTACCCTATCAATGTATAGTCCCATCTGTGCATGTTGTACAAATTCTACTATTTATAGATATTTGAGTTGCTTTTAATTTTCTTCATTATGAACACAGCTGCTGTAAAAATTCTCATTTGTTTATTTCCATGGATGCAAGCCTTATTTTGGTTAGGTATTTATGAAATAAATGAGCCATAGAAATGCTATTTAAAATTCTTAAATGTGATAAACATAGTGAATGTGCCAGGATCAGGATTTAAAAAAATATTATAACATCTAGCTTCCCCCGAAGCCATTGTACCAGTTAACACTTTCATTAGTAACACAAGTGTTCTGGTTTTCCATACTTTTAATGACCCTAGAGATTGACCATTTTACCTCTCAACCTTCTTGTGTGTGTTCTAGGATTTCCCTTCATAGTTGGTTTGATTTTGATTTTTTTTTATTATTAATTATGTTGATCACTTTCTACAAGTTTGCTGGCCATATGTTCCCGTATTTCGTGCTGTTGTTGTTGTTTTTCTTCTTCAAGTTTTCTACTTTTCAACTATATATTCCCTTTTCTTACTTGTTTATAAAGTCTCCATTTCCTCTAGGTAGTATTGCTTTTTCTAATTGATGTGTCTTAAAAACTCTGTTTCAGTTGCAGCTTCTTCTCATTTCTCTTATCAGTGACTTAACAGAATCAGAATCGATTAATTCGAATTAAGAGAAGTGTGATGGTTGGTGTCAGCTTGACAGGATCTGGAATCTCTTAGGAGCCTGGTGCACCCATGAGGGATTATTAAGATGAGGTGAAGGAATATCCCAGATAGGTCATTTGAGGTGTTAAGACTCACTCTGAAAGTTGGAGGCGTCATATCCTAGGCTGAGATCCAACACTGTATGAAAAGGAGAAAGTTACTTGAGCAAAAGCAATCGTATCCCTCTGCTTATTGACTACAGTTACAATATACCCAGCTGCCTTGAGTTACAAAGTATCATCTCTGCCACAGTGGGATGTACCCTGGAACCACAAGCCAAAATATATCCTTTGTCTCTTAATATGCTTTTGTTGGGCATTTTATCATACCATTGAGACAAATAACTAATTCATTCACTATGAGTTGCAATGGGAACCATTTAAAAAAATTAAATATCTCGTATATTTCTTATTATCTTGTGTGCATAAGTAGAAAATTAGAAAATGTAATGATGGGCTTGGCAAGTCATTTAGCTAGGAGTAGGGAGCCCTGGATTTGATAACTCTGTAGAAGCCAGGCAAAATGCTGTATGCCTGTAATCTCAGTGCTCAGAAAGATGAGGCAGGAAGACAGCTCAACTTTAAATGTAAAGTTGTTCGAAGTGTTCATTTATTCACACTTTGTAAGAAATGTGCTAAGAACAAACTCACCATCAATTATATAGTTAATGTGAGGCCAGCCTGGGTTGCATGTAAGCCTTCTAAAAAAGAAAAAAAATAAAGAAGCAATATTAACTTAGCCCACTACAGTGTTTACACGTGCACAGAAAGGATTGACACATGCAGGAACATGAATAGGTCCCAGAAGCATGATGGCACATGCTGTGTTTTTTTTATGCACATGCCATTCTAGAAGAAGATAAACCTTTCAAGTTTTAAAACACAGGTCCCTGCTTTCCAGTGATCACAGTACAGGGATGACGTTGCTTGAAAAGAGTCATGGGGAAGTTTTAAGGGTGGTGATGTTCTATGTCCTGTTGTTGTGTAGAGAGGAAAGGCTGGGGGCTGGCTGGTCAGATTGTACACAGGAAGCAGAATGAACGGGAAGTAGGGTCTGTCTATAAAGCTACATGGCCCACCCCCAGTTAACCCACTTTCTCCAATGAGGCTTCATCTCCTTTAACTTCTATGAATTCCCTAAACATTGCCATCAGCTATGAACTAAATGTACTAACACGTGAGCTGATGTGGGACATTTCACAATCAAATCATAACACTCCACTTCCTTTTAAGTGTTTGTTGCCTGTTCAGTCATTTAATTTGCAACATAAATTGAAGCTTTAAAAAAGAAAAGATTGGGGGTAGAGAGTTTGCTTGGTGATTACTAGTACTTGTTGCTATTATAGAGAGCCTAAGTTTAATTTTCAGAACCCAAAAGGTGGCTCACAACTGTTTGTAACTACAGTCTTGGGGAATCCAAACTCCTCGTCTCATCTCCTCAGTCACCAGGCATGCATGTGGTGCACATACATACATATGGCAAAATAACTCATATGCATGCATTAATAAAATAATTTGAAAATATTTTTAGAAAAGAAAATATATTTAAAAAAACATTCATTTTATTTAATCACAGCCAATATTTCCATTCTATTACTTTGCTGAACACATTCACTAGTGTTACATAAAATTTGAGAGTCTGTGTTGCAAAATCTGGAGTAATTTCTGCTTCTAATGTCTGTTTATTTGTTATGCAATTAGTATGTCAGCAATTGTAAGTATCAAAAAGATCAGTTCCGTGATCATGCAGAAAAACAGACTGTACTTTCTGAGTGTGCTTGGTGTAAGAGTTCACAAACAAGCAACAGCACATGCTTTGTGATTACAAGTTCATTCCATATGTCTTAGTTACTTTTCTGGTTGCTGTGATAAAACACTCTGATAACAGTTACTTAAGGGAGAAAGGGTTTATTACAACGTATAGCTTCAGGTTACAGTCCATCATTATGGAGAAGTTGTAGCAGAAGATATTCTAGACTGCTGGTCACATTACATCCATTGTCAATAAGCAGAGAGTAATTAACTCTTTGTTTAGCTCTCTCTCTCTGGTTTTTATTCAGTCCAAAACTCAGCTCATAGAATGCAGTACCCACATTATACTAAGTCTTTCTACCTAGAAATCAAACTGATATTCACTTGGAAGCTTCATGACTACTGGTTAGCTTTCAAGGTGCTATGCACATTGCTGGAGGAGAAAAATAAACCTCAATATCATCCATCTGTGAACTGTGTAAGTACAACAATGACTGGCATGAGAAGATGTACTCAGTGGTACAGTAGTAGCACAAGTGTTACAGGAGTAATGACCCACTTTCTGATTGGATGTAGTACAAACTCCATGCAATGGAACCACTATCCAACACTTATAATGAGGCCAATAACTTGTGGCTAGGTATGCCCTAGAACCTAGGGGAGAACCCAATATTATTATTCTGCTAAATGAACATGGCATTAAAATAATGACTTATGGCTTTACATTTGGACCAGAGTATCTTTCAGCTCCCATCATAGAAGCTTCTCCTTGCAGTGGATGGCAATTAACACAAACCCCCAACTGGTCGTCATGCAGAGAATAAGAGACCATGGAGTGCTCAGCCTTAAAAGGAACATACCTATACACCTATTTCATCCAAGGCTCAGAGTCTTGCAGAAGAGTGGGGGGAAAATTACAAGAGACAGAAATAGACAAATAACATCAAGGAAAGATTATTTTCCAGGTGCATCAAGGCAACTGTACGTATGATCTCATAGCAGTTGTGACAACATGTATAATATCTGTGTTAGTTCCAGCCAGATAAAATCCCAGTATAGAGATGGGAAGAAGGGTATGAACTCTTACTATTAGCTGAGGAGCTATCAGATAACCACTTGGGAGGCTCTTCCGTGGGGAAGACCATTTCCTTCTTGTTGAACCAGTCTTAAGTCCACTAAGAGGGATGTTGATTACCAAGATATTTGTGCCACTGCTGCAGCCTTCTGGTTCTCACACCATGGTAGTCATTGCTGTGGTTTGTAGGCATCATAGCTGCATAGACCTGTTGGTTGCTTCCTTACCTCCTTCACAAGCTTGCATGGAACCTTCTGGCACCATAAAAGCTAATCTGTTTGGAGGAAGTCTTCAGGTTAGATACAGCTTGGTTCCTATAGGCCCTGTGTCTGAAGTACATCTTCAGCAGTAGAGACTTACCCTTCATCTCTGGAGGTCAACCAAGTGCAATAGCAATCGCCTGTAACATTTTGGGAGTCTCAACAGTGAGCTTCTCATGCCTGGTGTTAAGATTTCGTGAGGTAGTCCTTTGCTATTGGAGGGATCTGAAGGTAGAAATGGGAAAAAAAGAGGGGTCTCCAGTTAAGGAGGAGAGGGGAAAATAAATACAGAAGAAGGAAGGAGATAAAATAACAAGTTGTCTGAAAAAGTCACAAAGAATAAAACTATTAAACTTCTACTTAAACATACCTATAATAAGTGTAAGTAAGTGTATAAATAACATGTGTGATTTAAGTAAAACTCACCAGAGTTTTTCATTCTATTCATTTTCAATGATACCTAACAATTAGAGTCAAGAATGTATTATTCAAAGGAAAGGATAATGCCAGAAAAAAGGAACTGGGAGAAAAGAGAAGTAAGAGACAAGGTGAGAACTGTCAGCGGAGACAGCCCTCTGACCTCTATGGGTCATGGCACATGTATTGTATGTATGTATTGTAAACATGAAAATGTACACATATAGACACAAAACACACTACACATATACGCATATGCAGGTACAGTCCCCCCTCTCAACTAGCATGCCTGTTCACCCAATCACATTTTTATTTTGCTTATATCATGTCTTTATAATAGAGTCACCTAGTCATTACATTGTCTGTTAATAGTTTGCCTTTTTCTACACCCTGATTCCCTCCTTTTCTGAAAGGGGGAAGGTAAACTGTAAGTCAGTAGGGATGAGGGATTCAGCCTGCTGTGGGATGTTCTGTATGGCAAATATGTTAATAAATAAAACACTGATTGGCCAGTAGCCAGACAGGAAGTATAGGCAGGACTAACAGAGAGGAGAATTAAGGGAACAGGAAGGGAAGGAGGAGACTGCCTGCAGCCGCTGCCAGGACAAGGAAGATGTAAGGTACCAGTAAGCCACAAGCCACATGGCAAAATAAAGATTAATAGAAATGGGCTAAATATAAGAGTAAGAGCTAGACAATGATAGACCTGAGCTAATGGCCAAGCAGTTTAAATAATATAAGCTTCTGTGTGTTTATTTTATAAGTGGGCTAAGGGACTGCTGGGGCTTGGCGGAACCTGGAGAGAATACTCCAGCTACACAGCCTCCTCCACTGAAAGTCATTGTGTGCTCACAGGAAGCAAGGTCTGATTTGCACTACCTTCATCAAGAGACTCGTTCTAGAGGGTAAGGCATGTGGTTGGACACCTGTGGCATTTAGTTTTCTCTCTCTCCCACATCCAAACTTGTGTTCTCCATGAAGTTTAGTACCAGTAAAGGAAATACCAAACTTCACACCTTCTCCTTCCAATTTCTCTGTCTGTAAGACATTAGCTCTGAGCAGATTAAGTACTATTACTTCTTGTTTGACCCCCTAAGCCTCAGCATTCCTCTTTTATAATGTCAAAGATGTCTTTCCATGGACACATCCTTCTACAACAGTGAGCAAATCAGCTACAGTTTACCACCAACCATGCTGTCCACTTTGTATGTTTTCTTTTTCTTGATTTTGTTTCCCTTTGTTTTGTCATGGAACCTAATAAATTATATTCCGTATTTGCTTTTTCAATGGTTTTGTTCACTTAGTCTTCTAACAACACCATGGAAGCCATTTTGGAGAAGTCTTCAACATTTTCTAAGTCCTTTATCTTTTTTATTTGTCATCACCTTCCTGGAAAAGAACAGGTTTGATTTGTCTGAAACTTTTGTGGGTCAAGATGAGTAAGTGATAAGACCACGAGTCTGAGCATGACCATAATAAACCTCCTGTATAGAGCCCCTCATAATGCAGGGGGCCATAGCTTCACTTGAACAAACTGACAAACTTTCTGTAAAGTGTTGGTTAAGATTAGGACTAAGCAGCTAAAGAACAGCTGGTCAGGTGTAGGTATTTCTCTAGATGAGATAAGATGTCTCAAGGAGCATAAGCAGGCAGGGTAGTATGTCCCTATATTCTTACAATGCTGGAGTATTAGGTAGAAGGATTTTTAAAGTTTAAGGTTAGCCAGTGCTAGAGAACTAGACCCTATCTAAAGGAAAAAACAAAAAGCAAAACAAAACAATATCAACAAAACATTAAAAGACTGATGAACAAAAGGTGTTCATGAAACACTGACGTCTAGAATAAGTACATTGGTGCAGTTTTGGACTCTGCATGGAGATAACTGGTTAAACTTTTAAAATATAAAAGTAGTATTTCTAATCAACTTAGGTTACATTATGAATGTCCAGTCAACATCTCACTCAAATTTAAAAAAAAAAAGAGATTTAACCTGTGTCTCTTTCCTAAAAAGATTTTCTTGGATGCACCATCGTTTTATGACCAAAAGTTTAATATTTTCATCACTATCTTTCTTCATTTGTCTTTTCTTATGCAATGTTGTGTATTCATGATAGTTTCACAGTTATAGATGTGATGTTCTTGAGCAAGTAGATATTGATTTGAAGATAAGAAAAGCAGGTTAATATTGATTAGGAAAGATGTAGAGGATTTTGTGTTTGTGAAGATGATGAAAAATTTGAAATGATTCTGAGCAGGTACAGAGTGGATCCAGTCAAAAGATGTCGGTGGAGAGTCACAATGAAAACAATTTTTCCACATTTCTGTGTGTGATTTTTTTACAGTCTATATTTTGAAACTGTTTATAGTATATGTAAGTTAATATGAGTTCATGAACCTAAGAGACAGAGCTAATGATGGTTGTATAACAATCATTAGTCAAAAGGCTGTCCTGGGGCATCATATGTTACAGCTCACTAGTTCCACAGAGTTCTGAGACCATACCACATAAATCAAGTCTCATGACTTCACCTCACTGGCCTTCTCTGTTTCTCTTAAAAACCTGCAGTTGAGAAATGATACTGCATTGTCCTAACAGAAATAGAATGAAAAAACAAAAATGTGTTTTCTTACTTCAGTTACTAGAAATTAAAGGAAGACTGATGAAGTATTATTCTTAGTGGTGAGTTTAGGATCATTGCTATCTTTTTTTTTTTTTTTTTGCCAAGATAAAACCACAGCAGTGCCATTTTGCTGGATCTCAGAGAAACTCACTATTACCCAGTTTTGAATCAGTACATGCATACACACATGTGTGTACACGGAGACAAACATACAGACTCAGATATGTACACACAGAGATAGATAGATACAGATAGACAGATATCCCAATGGGAATGAATCTAAGTCATTTGGTAACTTCCTTATTAAAAAGTACCAAACAACAAAACTCAAAACATAGATTTTTCTTAATATTCTTGAGGCTAGGAGAAAATTAAACTATCTTTTGAGATAATTTGGTTTATCATCAGAAGTTGTTGCTCTTTCAAAGGATTCCTGCTAGGTTTGTGACTTTTTCTTAATAAAAGCTATAATATTGGCTACTTAGTTTTCTGAAATAACACATTTACTTTAAAAAGTTGTTTTAAAGTAATATTTTAAAGTTATTATTACTATTATTATAAGTATTATTTATGTCTATGTACAAGTACAAGGACTTTAAGTGGAGGCCAGAGGACTACTTATGTGAGTCTATTCTCTCCTTCCTCCATGTGAGTATCAGAGGTCTACCTTGAGTTCTCAGACTTGGTGGAAGGTACATACATGTCCTTATTCAGTCATCTCACCAGCCTGCATTTCTGTTTGTTTGTTTATTTTTAATCAAAATTGAATTTTGTGTTCACAGGTATACTTTGGTATTTATTCATTTATTTTTGAAGATTTTTTTATGTGTACGTCTGAGTGCCTATATGTCTATATGTACATCATAGGTATATCTGGTGCTCATGGAAGCCAGAAGAATGTGTTAGACATCCTACAACTGGAGTTACAGTCAGCTGCCATGTGTGTTCCAGGAACCAAACTAAATTCTTCTGTTAAATCAGCAAGTGCTCTTAGCTGTTGACCCATCCCTGTATGCCCTGCAGTGTTCATTTTTAAGGTAAACATACTACTTAACAAAGCTGCTGAAGTCCAAAGAGGAAGTTCTAGAACTGAGAGGAAAAAAGTGCACACACAGAAGTTACACTATGGACTTAGGGGATGTAGGGTAATTTAAAAGTTAGTGTTTAAGAGATAGGGCAGAGCTCAGGGTAAGAGCACCTCCTCTGCATGAAGACCATGACTCTACCTCCAGAAACCTCAAAAATGTGTAGGTTTGTTATAACTGGAAAGAGTGACTTAAGGTTGTTCTTCTGGATCTGGTCCATAACATTTCAAGGAAAACAACAGTTATTTCAGTCAACATGATCCCAATCCAACTTCTTTCAGTCAATTTTATTAATGTGTTTCTAAAAAAGAAACAATTGACCAATTCTTGGGAAACTAATAAGTTTGTTGACAACAACTGATTTCAAAGTAATTCCAATTCAATCGTTAGCCAAATGGCAAAGAGTAATTCAAATATCTTGGTATTTTAGGATTTGGGGAAAGTTTGGAAAATTTAATTGAACTTTTATACTTCCTTTATACTTTTCTTATCCCTTAAAAGAATGAGTGTTTTTGGTAGGTGTCAAATTCTTGGGACTATTTTTTTTAAATTATGCATGTACACGTGTTTTAATTAATGTTAATACCTTACAGGTTGTTATATTTATAAATATAATAACAGTATTATATCTCATTATCTTGTCCATGATGTGTAACATTTTTTTTTCTGGCTAAAATTAATAGCAGTTCACCCATGCTTCCCCTGTGCAACTGTTAATTCTATTGAACTGATAAGTCAGAGTTCTTCCTTTGTATGTAACAGGTAAACTTGCTTCATAAGAGTTCCTTTGGACTTGTTCATTGCATGATCTTCTATAAACCATAAACCTTTAAGAACAAATCTCTATTTATAAAATAGTAAAGTGGAAACATAGATTAATTACTAAAATTGTTAAAATTAAAAAAAAAAGCTTCATATTACTGTAGTGACCTGGCCATGTATGTTTCTGATTTTAAATGTAAAATTCGTGAAGTTTCTGGAGGCTTAACTTTTGACAAGGCTAACCCATTTCTAAACCAAAGAATGGTTTTATGACAACGTGGACATACAGACATGTTTACTTGGCTTTTGGGGAACATCAAATGTTGTCACCATTAGCTGCGTGTTTGCTACCCTCCCATGTTTTAACACAACTGCTCTGTGGAAGCTAATGTCTACATATAAAGTCTTACAATAAAGATGGTGGGCTTAAGTCATGATATCAAAGGATATTTTTATTTATGTCACTTACTTATTAAATGTGTGACTTTATGCAATTTACCTTTTCTGTGCTTCCAATTGTGTTTCTGGAAAATGATTCATTTCGTAGGGTTTGATGATTAAATGAGATGGTATGTGTCCTTGGCATATGACTAATAGCAACAGTAGGATAGTGATTATGATGTCACCACTAACTAAGCCAGGCTTGGTGTCAGAATCCTGTAGAACTAGTGTCAGGAAACACGGGGAGCAACATTGGTTGAGCCCAGGAGCTGGAGTCAGGCTCGGCGGCATGGAAAGAATAAAAGAAAAGAAAGCTAAGTAAACTTATTAGTATTTAGTACTATTATTTCCCTGTAGCTGGCGTTTCTATTTTGGAGGGTTCTGATAACTATAAGATGTACGGCTTGATTGAGGAAGTATGTCCCGAGGGTGAGAAAGTATATCTTGCCTAGGGCTTCCTCCACCTTTGTGCTTCTTACTCTCACTTCTTGTGGACCACAAGTAGGGTTAGCCCTTGCCACATGGTCCTACTGTCATTCATGATAGTCAGCTCCACCATGATCCAGAGCAGGCAGGGCCAAAGACTAGAGAGTGAGTCTTCTGGAATCAAAAGCTAAAATAAATCTTTCCTTTCTGTAGTTAATATCTTGGGTATTTTGGTCAAAACTACAAACACATGCCTGCAAGGCTTTGGTTAAATAGATCTGGGCTTCAGATTTGGTGGTCTTAAAGAGAGATTGGGACAGAAGCCAAAGCTCTGGAATGGGGAATACGTTACAGGCTCGCCTATCATTAGTTCGGTCATCAAGAAGGTATAGACTCCTCTCCTTCTTCTGCTTTCTTTCCATGAAGTGTGCACCCCTCACCCTTTTCTCTCTCTATATCTCTTCCTTTCCCTCTTTCTCTCTCTATCCTTCCCCTCACCCCATCAAATAAAACTCTTCACTGAGAAAAAAAAAAAAAAAGAAGAGACAGATTGTTTGGCTCCACTTTCTGCCACCAAGAGACCACATAGTTTACAAAATGCAAGTTGGCTTTCGCGGCCCCTAGCTGTAGACAGTGAGAATCCTTAGTTTACAGCACTGGTGTCTACTTGGTGTCTGCTGAGGTCTGAACGCTGCTTCAATCTGTGGCAGGAAGCAAGCTGGCCCTTGAGCATGCCTCAGAGATGGCGAGATTCAAGGAGCAGACCTGCTTTATAACAGTCTGCTAATCCAGTGGAACTGGAGAACAACTTACACCCCACAAAACGACCGTAAATACTTCTTAAGAGCGCAGCCCCTATGACTACTGCAAAAACTCCCAAACCTCCCAATATCCTCAAACTATGAACTTAATATGAAGTGTTTTCAGACTGACATTGTCCCCAGAAAGAAAGCCTATTTCGTCCTGAAGGTAATTTCATCTAATTCTGAAAGAACTTCATGAATGTTCTTATATCAACAAGCGTGTCCCTCTAAAGTCCCAAAATACAAAAGAAAACCAAATGCTATGAGCAAGGGCCAGCAGGGCAAGAATAAACAATAAATGCTAATCATCACAGGGTGCAAGTTACATGATTCGAGACAGCAAAAAGTAGCTCTGATAGAAATAAAAAGCAAAGGAGGTTTTTGAAAATCTGAAAGAAACAAGAAATGTTAAACAAGGGTGAGCGATTCAACAGCATACTTGTTTTAGAAAAAAAAAATCAAATTTCTAGAAATAAGAAAAACAAAAACAAAAACAAAAAAACCCAAACCAAACCAAAACAAAACGAAAAACCCAAATGACTGACAATAAAATATAGTCAAATTGAATCTCATTGAAGGCAAAGAATTTCAGAGTAGACAGCAGAATAAAATTCTAACTACATGCTACTACTGGAAAGACATCTAAAACCAGAGGATGCCACCTTGCCCAGCCTTAATACATGGGGAGCTGCTTAGTCTTACTGCAATTTGATATGCTGTGTTTTGCTGATATCCATGGGAGGCCTGCCTTTTCCTGAACAGAAATGGAGGAGGAGTGGATTGGGAGGTGGGGGCAGAGGAAGGATTGGGGAAGGGATTGAGAGTAGAGGAGAGAGAGAAAACGGTGGCCAGGACATAAAATATGTAAGTAAGTAAGTGAGTAAATAAATAAATAGAAAAACAGACCAACAAACAAATATAAATAAACAAAAACTCCAAAGGACAGAACAGTTTAGAGGGGAAAGAAGAAAGAAAAATAAACTAATCTTGAATAAAACCCAATGCAAGCACTTTTATCAGAAAAAGTACACTTTAAACACAGTGGTTCAGTCCTCATTTCTGTCTGGATTGCTTTATTCTGCAACACAATGGGAAGAGCCAGCCTTCTGTTGCCCTTTCTATGAGTTTATGAACTTTGTTTTGTGCACACAAAGCTGGACAGTAACCATGACAGAGATGACCAGGGGTTTCTGCAAGCCAGGAGCAAACTGATAGCAGTGATCACCAAACACTTTCAGAACTTTCTTCACTGAAACAGATGGGCTTTCATCTTAGAGACAAAAATAAAAACTGTCAGCGATATATTGAAACTTAATGAGAAAGCATGCTTCTTGGTTGGTGCAGAAATCATTTATTTATTGAAGAATAATTTAGCTGTAATGATGATCTCTCTCTTCCTCTCTCTCTCTCTCTCTCTCTCTCTCTCTCTCTCTCTCTCTCTCTCTCTCTCTCTCTTTTGCAAACAGGAATTAGTGTATGTGGATCCTTTGTACTTCCTTGAACATAAATCTGAACCTGTTTAAAAATTGTTTAGCATAATCCTACAGCATCATCTGTTTCATTCTGTTTATTTTGGCTCTGATGCTCTCACAGATGTTCATGATTACAGAATGAAAACACGAGAGCACTGTAGTATGTGGCTCACCATGGAATGCAAAAGCAATGCAGGACATGAAGGACCCCAGTGAACTTTACAAGTGAGTTTATATATGCTCTGGTCATGAGTTAGTACGCACACATTAGCAACTTGTAAGGGCCTGGTTTCCTTTCAGGACCCCGAAGCAAATTCACTTAACCCAGGAGAAGCTGTTGAGATAACTGAACAGTTGCTAATGGAATGGGGGTGGGATTGCACAAAGGTGAAATTGCCTTCAAAGGGATGTTTTGCAGGATCTGGGAAAGATAAAATACCCAGCTGGCTCCTTATCATTTTCCCAGGCCAGTGTACCTTTACTCCAACCTGGGGAATTTGGACCTGGAGGTTATGTTCTGTCTTCACTTGGGAATTCTGCATGACCTTGTCAACTCTGAGAGCAGGATGATAAACAGCCTGGAGCTCTCAGGAATGACCATGTTTGTGAAATTCTATAAATGGACTTTATGGTTAATAATTAAGCTCTCAAGTCTGTCTAGGAGCTGAACAACGACACCGCCAACTTCTAAAGCTAATTCCCACACAGTTATAAATCCTGAGAAGATTGGTTCAATGTTTTCTTTATCCTGCCTATTAACAGACTTTATTGATTTTCACCCTGGATTCCTGAAAAACTGTACACACAGAGAAGACAAATGATGATATATAAGATTAACTCCTTATGCATAAGTCTAACTTTAATGAACACATTTAGCTATTGTTTGTAAACTCACATTATTTATAAAATTTTCTTAGCATTGCTAAAATTTACAATTTCACTTCTTTAGTCTATTTTTTTCTGTCTAATTTTAGCAGCATGAAACTTCTTTTTCTGAACCCTGTCTCTTTAATCCCTGAAGAATGTGACTTAACTGTCATAAGCTCTGGGCCCCTTTTATTCACTTCAAACCTCAGGTCTCCAGATATCAAGTAAATATTTTGCAAAAAGCATACTAAAATATATTTTTAATAATATATATTATTTTACATATAGTAATTTTATTATATTACACCAGCTTATATCCTATACAAATACAACAACCCACAAACAATAATCCTCACACAACCATGTCTTTGCATTCAGGATTGATTTTTCTCTGGAGCAAGACTGGTCATAACATTTGTCATACAGAACTTTTCATTTCATGAGGTTCACAAGGTAAGGCAACTGTTGTTGCTAGGGGCTCCTTGCCAGGACATAATACATTGTTACATGGAATGAGCCATTGCTGTGGTTTACATTGAAATGGATTGGTTCTTTGGATCCCAAAACATGCTTGGGGTCATGAAAATATTCATTCTCTTTTCAGTTTAAACACTCTGAAATCATGTACCACTCTCAATTTGCCATTTCTGTGGCCATTTCTCATGTCCACCCTACATTTACTGTTTTGCCGTCATCTCTTCCAAGTTATAATAAAGTTTTACTTTCTTTGAAATACTGCTTTAAGCCGGGCGGTGGTGGCGCACGGCTTTAATCCCAGCACTCGGGAGGCAGAGCCAGGCGGATCTCTGTGAGTTCGAGGCCAGCCTGGACTACCAAGTGAGTTCCAGGAAAGGCGCAAAGCTACACAGAGAAACCCTGTCTCGAAAAACCAAAAAAAAAAAAAAAAAAAGAAAGAAATACTGCTTTAGAAAAGCTGATTACTCCTGAGCTCAAGATGCTAGTATGGCACAACATGGATGGTATGTTCATGTTTTATAATAAAAAAATTAAAGTTTAAATGCGTTGCTCCCTGGTAGAAATCTTGGCCAGCCTGGACAAGGAACATAGTTTAGCACACAGAACCATAAATAATTAATAGATAAATATATAACAACTACTATTAGATACTTAAATGTTGTAAGCGGTAGATAATCTTGATATCTGTTCTGTTTGTTTAATTCTGATTTATATGCATTTTAACGAACATAATTTGTTGTCTATTATTCACACAGAGCAAAAACAATTATGTGCTTATCAACACAAGCAGGTATGGATTATCATGAATTTGAAAGATAGACTTTCAAAATGTATAGTTGGAGGCATTTTAATACTAAGGTTTTGGATAGTATGTCAGTTGCTGGTATCTTAAGTCCCCGTGTTTAAATAATTAAGTCAGGAAACAAAATATGGGGAGAAGGTTAAACTAGATACAGACTCGAATTTGCAGTGTATTTCTTTGTCATGACATAAGATTTTTAAAATCAATCTGACTTTCATTTTAGTTCAGTCAGTGCTATGTTGTAGGTAGTTGTGTCAGGGACAATGATGAATGAACTGGACTTCGCTGGTTAGATATCTCATTGCTGGTTCCCTATGCTACCTTGGGTTGACTACACACAGGTGGGGTGCAAAACTTAAGCTTTATGAGAACAGAAATTCCCGCCTCTCTTATTTACTAATGATTTTGAACACTTGCATACAGGCCACAGCATTATTAAATGATAGAACACAAATTCTCCATCTGAATGTTATGTACCACGACAATTATTACATTTATAGTATTGCATATATTAATAAGATTGTTCCTGAGGACCACATAAACGGTGGTGCCCATAAACGAAGGTATGTCTGGGATTTTATTTCTGGTACCTTCATTTTAAGAAATACTTCAGCGTGCAATGCATTTAAGTTAATCATCTTACATGACAGTCTGCTGGATATAATAACATCTGAATCCAGAGATTTTTTTTTACCTTATTGTTATTTAAAAACATAGCCAGTAAAATTATGCCCCTCTTTTGCAGAAGTCAATACAAAATTGTAGACTTGAGAATCAATCATGCAAAGCAGCACATCTGTGTAGTGTGCTAAACAAAGGAGGCACCAGATACTCAAAGTAGGCTCTGGGATATATCAGGGTGTCTACAGCACAGTACTGCTTTGAATGAAAACATTCCAGAAGACACTTTGGCTGTGCGTGTCATAACAAGAGGGAAACAAGCATGGAAGGCAGAGAGGATAACTGAATTCCCTTCCCCTGCCTATTCTTTGCCATGCTATCTTCATTTCTGGGAAAGTGAAAAATCCAACCCATTGTGGGAAAAAAAATCAAACTCATAATAACACATCATCATGTAGTAGAAAAAACTCAATGATAATGAGAACACGGACGCTAGATTTGAAACATGAGGCAAGTGCCATGCAAGAGAGCCATGCATTAGATGAGGGAGAAGCAGCTAAGTTTTTGAAGGAATTACTTAGTTTAGCATATAGAATTTGCTGGAGTGGAAATATGCATGAAACGTATTCCAATGAATGCATATTGTCTGATGGTAAAATGTAAAATATGATTTCAGTTAACAAGCATTTGTGGTGTGGCTAACCTTTTCCAAAACACCATAAAATCGGCCTTCAGTTTTTCTTTATGAAACAATAAAATAGTTTAGAACGTGCATGTATCCTGTTAACTGGTGACACGACAGTGTTCACACACATCCACTTATAAATAAATATAGCACCCTCTTTCCTCTGTATTTATTACTGATTTTGACTTCTAAAGGTCACTCCATGATTTAGCATTCCACATGCTTACAAATGGGAGATTTGGTGATGCCTTACCACCTAACAGCCTAAAGCCCTTACAAACATCACCACTCCAACCATTTCTGGTCATCACCTACCTTAAAGGATTTGGGTCTGATTTTGACATATGGTGTTGCCTTACATACAAGTTTCAATTTTCTTAACTATTTTGCTTTTTTAGTAAATAATTTATGGTATATGCTTTACTAATGGGACTTGAGAAAGATTTTCTTACTTGAAATTCCTTCCACTCAGAAATTTTAAGGTAATTATTAGCCATTTTGTGCCTATATCAAAATACTCCTAAATAAATAAAAATGAATCATTGCTAATTAAGAGATTTTTCCTTACACTATTGATGATATATTTTTAAATTTAGATAGAAGAAAATACTTTCTTCTAGTTGGCCTCACCACATTGGCTTGTGATCTAGACAAAAATTACTTGCCTCTGTTAAATAATATTGATTATAATTTTAACAAATTCAATAGTAGCTTAAATAATCAACAGAAAATAAACTTCACCAATGTGAAAACATTCAGTAAGTGTAGCAATAAATATGCTATATATGAAATGAATGATGCACACAATCTTTTGTTCAAAACGTGCTATAATAGTAGATTTCCTAAAAGCTTGGAAAGTATAAATGCATTTTAAAATTTCCTTTACCATCATGTTGCCATTTATTTATTTTGTCATACTTCTAATAAGCTATGAAATGCTTTAAGAAGGTAGCTCATTTTTATACTTCCTCAAAACCAAATTTTACTCTGTGTGTTTTTCTTTTACCCAGATTGGTCTTTAATGATACAATCATCAATAAACTTAATGAGCTCACATTCTATAAATCATTAATTAATTTAATTTAGATTATTTTTCCTGAGAGGCCCTGGAGTCTCATATGTTGGTTAAGACTGAGAAAAACAAAGTAACTTGAAACTTGGGGCAGTAGTTTTGGGGAAGCTTTTGACCCCAAACAAAATGGAAAGAGATAAATCCTTTGCTGTGGTTTTAAGTAGTGTGGCGCCTAAACAGTATGATAAATGTGCTGACATTTACAGAGACTCTAGTTAGAGCCAAGATATCTTAATGCACTCCTTGGCATTTCAGAACACACATACTCTGTATGAAGGACTCCTCAGTTTATGGTGAAATGCAGCAGAGCATGTGGGCCACAGCCTTTTCTTATAGCATCTGGAGAGATGCACACTTTTGTTCTGATCATTTCTCGCTACATCTTTCCCCCCACTTCTCTTACATGCAATCTTCTCCCTCATGCCTTCTGGTTTCTATTTGCAATAGACCAAGAAAGATGTTTAGACCCAGTTTTATTCTCATAATGAGGATTCCTAAACAAAAGTAACTGGAGTCCTTCCTTCCCTACCACTGAATATATTCACTCACTCTTAAGTTTATTTTCAGAGAAAATAGGCTGAGAACATGGACAGGATAGGTATATTAATTTCTTCTGAATGTTGAACTTTATAACATTTATTACACAGAAATTTTCACTTACGACAATAATGTTTAAAGAGTGAAAACAGGGTTGGTGAGATTACTCAGTGGATTAAGACGCTTGCTGCCAAGGCTGGAGAACGAAGTTTGACTCTTGGAAGCCGTATGGTCGAAGTAGAGAACTGACTCCTGACACTTGTTCTCTGACCTCCACTAGCACACCATGACATGCCCATTCCCCCCACCAATTAAATAAATAAATGTATTGAAATTTTTAAAGAGGAAAAAATCCGAATAGCGTTATTGACTTTTGAAGGTCATGAAGATCCCTAGCTATTTCAGTTAAAGGATTTTAAGAAAAATGACTGGACTATTCAAAGGCTGTATTTGATTTTCATCTGGTTAAGAAATGCATTGTAATTAATCATGATGTATTAGATATTTATAGAACATTTTCTGTGTGCAAAATACTGTTCATGGAATAAAGCCAATTATTTTAATGGTAGGTGTATCAGAATAGTTTTGAGGATTTTGTTTTTAAAACTACCAAGCCAATTGGAAACAAGTTAAGTCTCCTTGAGATCTTTAATCTGTTGAAGTCATGTGGATTGAACACTGATCTTAGGTCCAGATGGTCCATTTTAATTCCACGTGAATATGCTAGCTGGGGAAAGTTCCATTCCAGAGTTTACTCTTTTATCAAAATAAAATTTATGATGGTTACTGTATCTGAATTTATTTTCAAATACTTACCTAGTTGTAACTTTATGCATCTTTTGAATTAAGTAAAATCTGAATCCTTATCTGTGAAAGAGATATAATTGCTGTGGGATGTATGGCAAATGTGTTGCTAATTAATCAATAAAACACTGATTGGCCGTTGGCTAGGCAGGAAGTATAGGCGGGGCAAGGAGGAGAATAAAGCTGGGAAGTGGAAGGCTGAGTCAGAGAGACACTGCCAGCCGCCACGATGAGAAACAGCTTGTGAAGATGCCGGTAAGCCATGAGCCATGTGGCAAGGTATAGATTAAAGGAAATGGATTAATTTAAGCTATAAGAACAGTTAGCAAGAAGCCTGCCACGGCCATACAGTTTGAAAGCAACATAAGTCTCTGTCTTTACTTGGTCGGGTCTGAGAGGCTGTGGGACTGGCAGGTGAAAGAGATTTGCCCTGACTGTGGGCCAGGCAAGAAAACTCAAGCTACATATAATTAATAAGTTCATCTTATTAGTAAGTAAATCACATCTGTTAATCATAATTCTGTTGCATTTGATTTTAAAATTACTTCATTTTAATTATATTTCATACAATATATTAAAACACTTAAAATAATTCTATATGTCCATGTTCACTGAAAGTATTTCTATTTTATGATATTTACTTTTATAGTATAATCTGTAGCTTGAGTTTTCCTGCCTGGCCCACAGTTAGGACAAATCTCTGTCACCCGCCAGTCCCACAGCCACTTAGACCCGACCAAGTAAAGACAGAGACTTATATTGGTTACAAACTGTATGGCCGTGGCAGGCTTTTTGCTAACTGTTCTTACAGCTTAAATTAATCCATTTCCATTAATCTATACCTTGCCACATGGCTCGTGGCTTACTGGCATCTTCACAAGCTTTTTCTCATCGTGGCGGCTGGCAGTGTCTCTCTGACTCAGCCTTCCACTTCCCAGCTTTATTCTCCTCCTTGCCCCGCCTATACTTCCTGCCTAGCCAACGGCCAATCAGTGTTTTATTGATTAATCAGCAACACATTTGCCATACATCCCACAGCAATAATCTGAACATACCATGGGCACAATGTCTGAAAAGTTGGGCTTAAAGGATGCACACTTGTTTCAGAGTACTTTTTAAATGTACAGTTTTCAATATTTCATTATATCTAATATTTCAGGTCTTTAGCATTTAAAATTCAATCTTTATTATCATAGACATTTGCGCTCATGGGAGACACTATCTAGTTTTTTGTATGTATATGAATGATCAACTAATTTTTTTTTTAAATTTTTATTTTGCAATACAATTCAGTTCTACATATCAGCCACAGATTCCCTTGTTCTCCCCCCTCCCGCCCCCTCAAATTTCATATATTTTGATAATATTATTTCCCCTCCCCTAGCTCCTTCTAGACTCCCCCTACCTTCCTACCCACCCAACTTTATGTCCTTTCACACATAAAAAAAATGAAAATCAAAGCAAACAAACAAAAACCAAATAAGACAAAAAATTACCAAAGCAAAATAAAAATTACACAAGATAACATGGAGTCTGTGTTGTATAACTACTTCTGGCTGTGGGGCCTGCTCTGGAGTGTGGTTGGTATAATCAGTGACACTCTATCAAAGAAAACTGATTTTCCTTTTCCAAATATGTATCAATTACAAATAGTTTCTTGGTTAGGGGTGGGATTTTGTGGCTGATTTCCCTTTTAGGGTTGAGTTTTTGTCTAGTTTGAACCTGTGGAGGTCTTTGGTGTTCTGTCAGTCTGTGTGGGTTCATATGTGTTTCAATCCCATGGTGTCCAGATGATGCTATTTCCTTGGATTCATCCACCACCTTTGCCTTAAAAAACAAATAACAACAACAAAAACAAAAACCAGAACATTCAGAAATAGCGTAAATCAACTGAAGCGTGGGTCCTCTTTTCTCCACCATTTCTACCTGTCTTGTTCAAACTTAAAAGAGATGGAAATTGTTTGAATTGTTTAATACTAAAGTTTTTCAACATGTTTTCAAAGAAGTAGCTTTTTGTCATTTTTAAATGTTAATACAGAAACTAGTTAAGGGTTATGATTAAAATAGCAGCTATAAATGAAACAAGACATTGGGGAAAAATAATTGTCCATACCATCCAAGGGTAGTGGGTGTCAGCAAAGCAAAGCAGAATTTCTATAGGGAGTGGGGGGTGCGCACAGAGCTTCACCTGCTGCTTTCAGAGACATCAGTGAATTAAAGATATAAGTAGAATAAAATAAAAATGTCATTAATTGCTTCTGTGATAGATGTCATATATTATAAATGGTTATGTTGTATCTGTTACATTGATTCTGTGAGGTAGTAAGTTTAAAATACCTATCATACTTAAATCTCAAAACAACTGGATACTCTTGAGAACTCTGACTTACTAAACAATACAGGAATAGTTGTTTGAATAATATTCCCAGGGTGAGAACAAAACTCTTGAGTACAGGATCTAGTTAGGGGCAATGTTTCTAAAAGCAGAAAATGTCTCAATAATCCCTAAGTACTTGAAAAACTAATTAGACTTATTGGTACAAATATAAATTGTGTTTCTTACTATTATAATCTTATATTGACATCATTATACAATTGTATCCAAAGTTGTTTATTAAATTAGGAGAAATCGATTGCAATTTCCATCTAACACAACTTTCAAAACAGTAAATGTCCATTTTAGAAATTTACAATTGGATAGGAAAGGGTAAAGTCAACAATTAGAGGGATACTTACAATCCTACTATTTAGTTATAATTATCTCAATTCAATTTTTTATATGTTCACATAGGTATCTCTGTATATGTATATTTATGTGTACTTATGTCTTAATAGGACAGTTTTATTAAGTTGTGAACTTTTTGGTGATATACAAGAACTCATTCTAGGATGGCATATCATTTCAAATCTCGGGCTTTGGATCTTGTCCTTCTGTGAGATCTTGACAAGTCCAGCATCCCCTAAGTCCCCACCTACCAGTCTGGAGAGTGCTAGAATAACAGTAGCTCTCTATTATCAATGTACAGAGATGATGCACAAGACACATCAAATTTGTCTTTTTTTTGGTTGGGGGGCTTCAATACAGTGTAGGCCTGGCTCCTAGGGAACTAGCTCTGTAGACCAGACTAGCCCCAAACTCAGAGATCTGCCTACCTCTGACTCCCAAGTGCTGGGTTAAATTTGTTTTAATGGCAGCCTGCTGTGTGGTAACTATTAGGTACCTTATTTAAACAAATAAGCTGTTTCCTACAGAATTCTCAGAGGAAATATATACATGCTGATGTGTTTTAAAAAGTCTGAGGTACTTCAGTTGTTACTCAAGCTCTTTATATAAAGCAATTAAACCATGAAGGGAGAACTTCCCAGTAAAGAATGAAGGTAGAAACCAACTACACTTACACTACGTAGCTATTTGCTCAAGGGGCCATTCTTCTTTGTCATATCTGCTTCTTTAGATATTCTGTTGCCTATTGACACAAAAGAGATCACACCTCTCATATTTGTAATGTGTTATTCCAGAGTGTGCTGTGGGATGTTCTGTATGGCAAATGTGTTGCTAATTAGTCAATAAATAAAACACTGATTGGCCATTGGCTAGGCAGGAAGTGTAGGCGGGACAAGGAGGAGAATAAAGCTGGGAAGTGGAAGGCTGAGTCAGAGAGACACTGCCAGCCGCCATGATGACAAACAGCATGTGAAGATGCCGGTAAGCCCCGAGCCACGTGGCAAGGTATAGATTTATAGAAATGGATTAATTTAAGCTGTAAGAACAGTTAGCAAGAAACCTGCCACGGCCATACAGTTTGTAACCAATATAAGTCTCTGTGTTTACTTGGCTGGGTCTGAGCGGCTGTGGGACTGGCAGGTGAGAGAGATTTGTCCTGACTGTGGGCCAGGCAGGAAAACTCTAGCTACAAGAGTGTGATCAAGGTTTTGAACTGGTTACTAGATTTGTGGACAGAAAATGTAACAGATTAATGAAGCATGAAACAGTGTTAAAATTGTCATTCCTGGTCTAACACTGCTGTTAATATTTTACTGACTCTCATGTTTTTCCTGTTCATGCTTACTGAATCCCTTAAACCTCATCATTCAAAGAAATTAATTAACTCAGTCACTTTTTGTAAGCATGCTATTTCTGGGAATTAATGTTTCTATAATAATATCTATGTCATTTGTTGCATTGACTAATACTACGGGATGAGGTTGAATCACACGATTTAGTTAATTTTTAAATATCTCAATCACCTATTATAGATGTGGGAACTTGAAGCTTCTCAAAGGTCAAATGGTGAAATTCCCATGGTAGATTACAGGTTGAGTTTATAAGTATCACACAATGTTTCTCAATTTCTTCCTTTTCTATAAGGTTTTCATTGAGCATGTAATTCACCATCACATGACCTTGCTTGCCTTCTACATCTTTCTCTTTCTGTCTCTATACCTATATGAATGTCTTCAGTGTTGTAGGCTCATCACTCTCTCAGGCTCCATTTTCTCATGCATTATTTAAAATAAGAAAGGCCAAATGAAACACCATCATAGAATACTGAAACTTTCATTATGTCAATCATATTGTCTTTCATTCAAAGGATCAAACAGTGAAGTATGTCCATTGTCTAAATATAGTTTAGGATTTTAGTGTTCTCCTGGAAATACCTAGAAGGCTAATTTTGAATTACTATGATCAAACAGTCAAAACCATCTGAAACAATATTGAGCAGACAAGAGATCCCAGGAATAAGAGTCTTGATTCCAATCATGCCTTTTTCTTTCCAGAATGTCCAGAAAATCTGGCAGGTTTTCTTCTAATTTATATACAGATAGATATATTTTTATATTTCTTTGTATTCTGAATATGCTTCCTCACCTATAAGAGTATTATAAATATTTGTTCAATATGGAAATGAGAAAATAAATTACTATTTCAACCTTTTACTTGAATGAGGAATCATTTGAATATTCTGATAGATGGGTACTTAATATATTTAAACTTAGAGCCAGGAATCTTCCCATTACATATTTCAAATATTGTCCCTTAGGGCACTGAGTCTTACTTCCTTTTTGGCTGGAGATTGGAGAAGGAAGGTAATTGCATTTTGAGTTAATTTTATCATGTCATTCATCTCAAGACTGTGGAGAAAATTAAATTACTTAAGGGCTGACAAGAGGGTTCTAAAGATACTTTGCACCAAGGTTGTTGACCTGGATTTGATCCCTTCTAGTCATGTGTTAGAAGGAAGAAACCAACTTCTAAATGCTGTCCTCTTCCAAATGTATGCCATGGTAATTTTGCACTGGCTTCTCCCCATAAACACACTCTATCTTTTTTGGTTTGGTTGTTTTTCGAGACAGGGTTTCTCTGAGTAGTTTTGGTGCCTGTCCTGTATCTCTGTAGACCAGGCTGGCCTCAAACTCACAGAGATCTATCTGCCTGCCTCTGCCTCCATTGTGCTGGGATTAAAGGCGTGGGCCACCACCGCCCTTACTTCCCTTATCAGCCCCTCCAGCCAACTGCCTCCACAATGAGGCATCTAGTTGTTTATTAACTCAGATACGTCCATAGCAGATCTAACTTCTCAGGCTATCCTGGCTCACTCGCCCACCTCCCACTACTCTAACTCCCAGGCTGTTCCAGCTCACAGAATCCTTCCACCACAATCTGTCTCCTTAAAATTGGCAGGTTCTCCCTACATTTTTTTTTGCTATTCTCTCTGCTCACCCCCCCAGAGGTAACCTTGGCAGTTTGAATAAACCTTTCTTTCTACCTACAGGGGAAAAAAACCCCCACAGACCTCACAAACAAATTAGTAAATGTAATAGCACCTCAAATTGCTTAACATGCAGACGATATCCTGGTTAGTTTTGGGTGCATGTTTTCTGCTCAGTATCTTGCAGTTCAATGGTAAATTGATTGTTTCCTCTCAGTCATTTGGTTACTTAGAAATGAAGTGTTTTTTTTTCTAAACATATATATTTGAACCATATGCTTGCACAAGTTCTTTTTTTTCTGGATTTTTATTTGACTTTGTGGTAAAAAAAAGCAGTAGGTATCTTTAACCATTAGAATTCACAAGTGTCTAAATCTCTCATGTTCAAGCCACCTGGGGTTGTGCTCCAGGAAACCATTCAGCAAGGTCACTCTCAGATCCATACATTCTTTCCTACTTGGTCTTTTGTCTCTCTAGGTTATGATATTTTTATTTTTGCAGAAGAGACTCACAGACAGTAAAACATCATAGTCTATATTTCTTTTAAAATTTTGTTTTCACACTTAAATGAAAAAAGGTTGCACCTAGAATTGAAAATTCATTGTACTTTCTGAGATTTGTGATCTTTTCAAAGTACAGTGGTATGAGGAAGAATATGATGTCTAAAACCCTCCTTTCTGAAGTTCAGCTTTTATAATACAGCAAGGTTCTTTCCAAACTGTCAAGGGACCAATAATCTTACCCAGCTGTGACAACTATAAACCTCAATGACAAGCTGGTTACTTCTTGGCCTCTCTGATCTAGCAGATTTTTAACCCCTACATTTGACTTCCAAGTCTTTGTTGGTAAATAGCACAATAGAGACTTGGTTTAAACCTCTATATTGCAGCCATGGCAGAAGGGCTACTGAAGGGCCTCCAGGCCATGGCCTGAGTGGCCAGTGGGGTGCTGACTGAGGACTATGGGGCCACAGTTGATAATTAAAATATCAATAGATTCCTGTACAGCTGCTAAGCTGACAGAAAAACATCACAATATTTATCTTTTTATTTTAGATTATTAATCTATGATTGATAATTTTTATTCTAATTCATGTGATAATTCTGACAATAACATTTTAATTTCTAAGGAATTTTCTTTTTTCTCTTACTGCTTATTTTAAGAAGTAGCCTGATTTAGTTTAGGAATGCAATACCCTTCGGCTCTTTCTGAGATTACATGAATTAAAAATAAATTTGTAGTTTTGGATTTTTCTCTCAAATCAGTTGCCTGATTTCTCTAAGACTTTATGGTTGTTCAATCTCACAGCCTTCTCATATTTGTGAATTAACAACTGATTTATACTTTTGCCCACAGGGTTTGCCATGGAATTTGTATGTCCAGTCTAAAGAGTTCCTCCACTGTGGTGGAGTCCTGACTGTGAGGCAGCTCAGGTGTCAGGCCGGCTTCTCTTCAGATAGCAGTCAGCAAACCAAGCAGGCAGTGAGCACAGGGTGGCTCTGTTGTGAGTGTGGAGTGCTTGGAATGGTTTGTTTCCAGAAATGTCTAACTCTCGGAGGAGATCCTGAGCCACTCTTTACGATTCTGCCTCTCCTTTCCACTGATGCTCCAGCTACTGTGGGACCACCAAGAGGAATTTCTGCTCAGAATACAGGGAAGAGCTGCAGCTGGGACTCAGGTAAGTGAGCTCCTGTGTACACAGCAGGTGGAGAGTGGGGACTGGGTGTCTTGCTAGCCTCCTACAAGGACCCTTAAGTTGTATCAAGTCATCTGAACTTTCTCAAGCTCTCTAATGCTAGGAAGTCCAGACTTAGTGCTGTTTATTTTGTTTTTTCCTTCCCATCAATGACAGCATCTTGACTTACCTGAGACCTTCTTCACCACTTGACAAACTCAGGTGTGACTCAGTTAATCCAAGTCTGACTTCTCTCAGCCCCTACATTGTTATTGTCTTTTAAATTTATATTTGCAGTTATTGCCTGTTTTTCCCCCACCAATATCAGCAATATCACGGCTTTACTTAACTTTAGGTAAGCTATCTTTGTTCTCATTCAAAAGTATGTTGGAAATAGGCTCTTTAATATGAAACAAAGAACATAAAATTATTTTTTCTTTTTTCTTAATATAAAAAAGAAAATTTGGTAAATATGTTACATAATGCAACTCATGGATGTGGGTAACTATGTACCAGGTTCTATGCCTTTCTTCTCTTATTTTACTTTTTGATAGAGGTAGCATTAAAGAAATTAGTAAATGATAGTTGTTTCCAGATTCAGTGAAACCAATCAAATTCAAGGAAATCAACTTAGGAATGAATACTGTAGGGGCCAGTAAACATGGGCAATCCTTACACCACAAGACCTTTATGAGCATTAATCCAGTCATAGAAAAGAATGGCTAAAAGAAATCAGCCTTTGGTAGAGAGATATAGTCATCAACCCGAGAAGGGACCCAGGGAGATATATACTTTATCTCATTCTTTTCCCTTTTCGCAATCTATGGGAATTCCCATTATTTGAATTCTACTGATGTTACATGATGCAAGAGCTCCTTCTTTTATACCCATGAGGAACTTGAAAGGGAAATCCCAGGGTTTTCCGAAAAGGCATTGAAGAGAAAGAGAATAGAAAGTAGAAAATGAATAATTAACATAACACTTTCTGCTTCAGCTCCCATTTCTGATGAGTCATCATGCCTAATTTGACTAATAGCTGCTTTTCCCATTACCTGGGCTACTTTTTTTTTTTTTTTTTTTTTTTTTTAACCTCTGCCAGCACCTCAGATGAGTGGTGTTTTATAGGTGCTGAACTGATTCTAAATGATCTATAGCCATTGTGCCCTTTTCATTGTGTTGTTATCCTGTCTATTGTCCAGGACTCTTGGTAAGAATGTATCAAGAAGCATGTCAGGAAATCTCTTGGGTTCCGCTCATAGATTTACTGGTTCCAGCGGGAACTCATTCTCACTGTGCCTTGAGTCATATGAAGAATGCCCTAACCTTTAATGAAACAGCATATCGCTGTGTGCTCTGATGGAAGTGTTGCTTCTTTAGGGACTATGCCCTCAGCGTTGTGGTTATGAGAAGTAAAAATTCTAGTGAATTCTAGTGGGAGTTGTAAGAAGACTTACTTTTGTGATCATATTGCAGTACCTTGTCTGATAACTTCTGATTACATGAGTAATAAATTCATATATTGAGGGTTACTTTGCTACTTAACACACTCTGTAGGACACAATATTCTAACCTAGAAGATTACTTCTTCCACTTGGTTACTCAACTGAAGCTTTAGACCTTGATATTGGTATATCAAGTCCATCGAGCTCTGCTTTATGAGATCATGATACGATCAATAAAATTTCTGGTTGTCATCCAATTGTTCTGCTTTCTCTATTGAAAATGTGTCCCAATTTGGGAGGTGAGATTTGAGTTCCAGTGCTGATGGAGGAAGTAAACAAAAGAGATCTTCTCCGAGGCAGAACATAGCAAGAAAAATGAGGATCAGATCGATAAGGACCAATTAAAAATAATTGGGCACACAAGAGAGTTTTACTGGCTGGCAGTTTAGAAAGACATTGAATTAAGTTACTTTCTTGATAATTGTCACTATTAAAAGAACAATTGGGTTATTGTTAAAAATCAAATGTGAACAGGGAGATAAATAATGTAAGTTAACTGAAATGCCGTAGGAGCAACTGTCTTAGTTACTTTTATATTGTTGTACCCAAGGAAATTCATAAAAGAAAGAACTTATTTGAGGGGTTGCTGACAGTTTCGGAGGGTGAGTCCGTGACTGTCAGAGCAGAGAACAACAGCAAGCAGTCAGATATGGTGCTGAGGCAGTAGCCAAAGGTTATGTAATGAGGCAACAACCACGAAGCAGAAAGGGAGAGCTGAATGGTGTGGGGTTTTGAAACCTCAACGTCCACTCTCAATGACACACCTCTTCCAACAAAGCCACACCCCTTAATCCTCGCCAAACTATTCCATGAACTGGGGCAAAGCATTTAAAATATATGAGGCTATGGGGACCGTTCTTATCAAACCACCACAGTAATTAATGACTAATACAGTAATAATATTGATTTGGGCATCAAAGTAGTTGTATTAAGTTGCACATCCAAAGAATGTAGACATGGAGTTTTCATATACTAATCAAATAAATCTGACATTCAGTCATCTGAACACCTACCTCATGACATGTACTGTACAAAATGCCAACTGTAGAGGAATGAAAAGTGAAGGTACCAACAGTCTTGCTCACTGAACACACACACAAATTAGCAGTTTTTACTATGTACCAAGGAAGAAGAAAAATGGTTCAATGTTCCAAAGTGGAGAGGGGAAAGAAAGAGAGCTAGGGAAATTTCACAAAATATTTTACTCTGAGTGTGATCTAAACATACAATAGAATATAAAAGAAAGTATTATCTAAAAATGCAATAGAATAAGAAAGAAAGAAGGAGAACTAAAAAGAAGTGTAACAATGGGAAGGATGACATTTTTAAGGTAATAGTTCAGTATGGCTGTCAGAGAGCATGTAAAGGACAGAGAGGCTATCAGGCTAGTGAAGACATAAGAGACAGAAAGCCAGTGAAATTCACTTCTGTTGTTCTTTCCACTGCTATGTACAAATGACTGGCATATGGAGGTTCTTGGAATATGGACCTTTGAGAATTTGATAAACCATGGATGATTTTTCTCCTTTCTTAGCATCACCTGTCAACTTGGCACAGGCTAGGTTTGTCTGAGCGGAAAGTCTTGATAAAAGGATTGTCTGGATGAAATTGTCCTGCAGACATGTCTGTGTATGTTGTCTTGATTGTTAACTAATGTAACAAGTTCTCAATGGGGAGCACCATTCCCTGGGAAGATGGTTCTGGGCTGTATAAAAAAAGCTACTTGAGTGTGAGATCAGGTGAATCAGCAAGCAGTGTTTATCCATTGTTTCTACTTCAAGTTCTTGCTTGAGTTCTTGCCATGATTTCCCTAAATGAAGGACTATATCCTGTGAGTGTAAGACACATTAAATAAAAACCCATGTGCTCTAAGTTGCTTTGGGTCAGACCATTTTATCACAGTAACAGAATTATAACTAGAAATTACTCTATTGCGTGTTGTGATAACAAAAGTTTTGATTATGAGATAGCCTTTATGTATACAGTCAGTCACTTATCATTAAAAAATGGTATCACCTGGACCACTCTAATATACATATATATAATACGTATTTTTTATATATATATATATATATATACATATATATATATATATATATCATCCAGTTTCCTGAAAGCTTAAGTGTATTTTCATGATGCTTTCTGAATCATGCACACAATCACATATATGCATATGTATATCTGTATATGCTTATATCACATGGCAAAGAGAAATACAATTTATGTAAAGTACTTTAATTTATTAGGTTATGAAGAATTCCACTAATTTTTTCAAGACTTCCGTACTTCTAACTTCATTCTATCTCAAATCCTTAGGCTTAGTAAGCACAAAACTAAAGTATGTCATTTTTGGAAGACATGTGAAAAGTGTCTATCATTTTTCATATTTTTATTGGACAAGAGAGTGAGCAGAGTCCCCAGGGCCCTATTCTGAGACATTGGCCACAATTCCATTCCTAAAGTGAGCTTGAGAACAAACAGTTCAAGTACATACATGACATAGTCCTAGTATTTTTTTTTTTTTGGCAAGGTTGCAGAAATGTTTCCAGAAACTGCTGTATTTTTCTGTTTTTATTTTTTCTAATACTGCTGGTAACAGAATATGCTTACTTTTTTCTCTGATTTAATTTCTTTTGCAAAAAAATGCATTTTATACAGATACAGAACAGTATTGCCGTATAAAAAGAAAAATAAGTATATAAATACCACTCTGATCTGACAGCTGTGAATCAAGTTTTCTTATTTGTTTACACTCTATGACCTGAACTAAGAACTGAAAACATGGTAGCATACATCACTTGTGTGCATATTCGTGCACTCATAAGTGTGTTCATATGCACTAGCAGATTCCATGCATTGTTAATCAGCTTTACTTTTCAAGTGTGAGTAAACGCAAAAGGAAACCAGCAGCGAGAACATGACATGCATCAGGGTTAATTCTCAAGAACAGATGACATTATTCATTGATTTTTCCCTTTTGAATTTGGACATTTTATATAACAGCTTACTTTCTCAACCTTTTCCCTAGGGAATGATGATTGCACTGTCTAAAGAAGTCTGAGAGGAAGTGTAGATGACATTTGATTCTTTTAACGGGGTTTCAATAATAATTTCTTTTCATGCCCAATTATGCAAGGCACTAAGAATTGTTCTCGAACTCTTTCTAGAACAAAGTAGTATATTAATTTTGAAAGGAAGGGGAAAAGTAGTAATAATATTTCAGAAGAAAGTATCTGATTGTAGTTACTTCTTAGGAAAAAGGTCTTACATAAATAATTAAAGTATGTTTGCATAATGTACCACAAATAATATTTAGGATATCAGAGTATGAACTTCCTTATATACAATTTCATTAACAATACCTTATTATTCTGACAGTATATAAAATTACAAGCCCCTTAAATTATATTAAAATATTTTGAATGCTATCCATGGATTATATTATTTTTTCTATTTAAAATTTTAATACTCAGGTCTTCTTTCCCAATTATAATTCCTATGAAATATATCAGTTTAATGAAACCATATACAACCTAAATCAAATAACACATTTTAGCTGACACAAATTTGACTTGAGGAAATACCTGTGATAGAATTACACACATAAATAAATTAATACATTTCCACTTAAAATACTTTTTGTGTCCCGGACACTAAGCAATGCCAAGTTAAAACTTGAATATGTTTCAATATCTCCAATAGTGCTGTAATATAATAGTGTACATGTTGCTTCAAGGCCTTTAATAGTAATTAAATAACAGTGCAGCAGTGATTGGTAAAGTACAGAAGTTGAAGAACGGTACTCCAGTATTTCTATTGGGATCATTTAGATGGCTATGGACTCAGCTCAACCCATTTGCCGCTTATGGTTACAGACTCAGATCAGCCCATTTGCTGCTTATGTGGAACTTGTGAATTCAGTCTCGTAGATAGCTGCAACAGAGAGTCTAATTAGAGATGAGGAGTAGGAGGAAGGGATGGAAGAACACATGGTGAAGATGGAGAGAGGGGGCAAGAAGACAGAGAGGGGAGAGAGAAGAGGGAGGGAAACAGAGAAACAGAGACAGAGAGACATAGAGAAAGAAGGAAGAGAGAGACAGAAACACAGAAGAGGAGAGAACCTCTTTGCATTTATGGTAGAGAAAGAGAATTTAACAAAGGAGGGTTGAATTGTCTTTGCTTCATTGTTGCTTCTGGAATGGTAGAGGGCTGGCAGTGATGGTTACAATCTGGTTATGCTTCAGTGTTCAGACTTCTAGACTATTCACCTGCAGAGCATTCAGTATCACAGTTCCAAGAAACAGGACTTTGAGCAAAGTCTAGCTGTTTTTAGATATCTTTTGTATTTAGTTTTAATGTTTTTAATAGCTTTCATCATTGCATATTCTTACATATGTGGCATACTTCGTCTAGTTTCTCCTCTTTGCCCACTGCCCTCCCCCATACTCACTGTTTTCTTCTTGCTGATCTCCTCATCCTTTTGTTTTGTGCTCATGTATCACATGTACCCCAATACCCTTTCCTTTCCACCTGTCTGAGTTACAGTTTCTATTCCTATGGTAAACGCCATGTCCAAAACTAACTAGGGGAAGAAAAGGGTCTGCTTCATCTTACAGCTTGTAGTTCATCATCTAGGGAAGTCAGGAGAGGAACCCAAGTCAGGTACATGGAGGCAAGAAACTGAAGAGTTAGTGAACATTTTTATATTCTCCTATTTTATATTTGTAACTCATATGTGTCTAAGATTTAGTCTATTCTAGATTTTCCAGGATTGGAAGGTCAGAGGTTGTTTCATATATTCTCAATCAATCTACCAAATTTCACTGGAATCTGTTCTAAAAGTTCCTGGTTATTTAGGTTTTTAATAAGTTGTATTCTTTTGGTGGTATCTTAGTGTCTTTTCTGTTACTGTGATAAAATACCATGACCAAGGTAACTTATGGATGGAAGAGTTTATTTTTGCTTATGGTTCCAGAGGGTTAGAGTTTATAATGGAGTGGAAAGAGTGAGAGAAGTTGGTAGACATGGCTCTTAAAAATTACCTCCAACAACATACTTCCTGTGGCAAGGCCACACCAGCTAATTCTCCTTAAACAGTGTCACCTTCTATGGATGAAGTGTTCAAGTTCCTGAGACCATGGTGAACATTTCTTATTCAAACCACAACATTTTACCTGCTGGACCCCAAAGTTTTATGGGCATATGATGATGCAAAAGTCACTTAGTCAAACTTCAAAAGTCTCCACAGGCTTTCATATTTAAAATTCCAAAGTCTGAAGTCTCTTTTGAGACTTAAGGAAATCTCTTCATTGTAATATTTTTGCAAATGCAAAAGTAAATTAAATGGCTCCAAGATATAATGGCACAGGATAAATATTAAAGTTTTCAAAGGAAAGAATGGGGGAACAGTGGGAAAATACCGGACCAAAGCAAGACTAAAACCCAGCAGTGAAAACACCAAGTCCTGTATGTATGTTCTTTATCAAAGGGCTTTGACGGCTCTGACCTTCCAGCTTTACTGCCTGTAACATGTCTCTCTTGGGCTGGCACTATTCCCTGTATCTTGTTCTCCTTGTCACATGTCCCATATTGTGGCATTGCCGTATCTTGGCATCTTCATGGCAACCTAGGCTTCAAATTCAGCTTCATACAATGACCTTTCATTGTTTTTTCTCAGAGGAGTCACTCCCTTGCCACACAATGGCTTTGGTGGCTCTCTGAAGTCATGAAGGAAAATTCTACAACTTGTTTACTCTCATATCTTTCGTGTTTATAAAGCCACCATAACTTAAGCAAGACTGCCCAGTTTGACTTCCACCTTGGGGTAGACCCTGGCCTCCTTGTATCTCATCAGTAGCAGCTTTCTTATGGGGAGTCTCTGCAAGTGTCACAGCTGGCTGGGAAATGATCTGATTAAGGTTAAGAATGAAACTTGGAGTCCAGTAGTGGTGCCACATGCCTTTAATCCCAGTACTTGGAGGCAGAGGCAGGCAGATCTCTGAGATCAAGGCCAGCCTGGTCTACAGAGTGAGTTCTAGGACAGCCAGGGCTACACAGAGAAACAAGCAAACAAACTAAATACAAAGAACAAAACTTGGGTCAGCATGACTTTAGCCCATGCTGGGTCAAAGACTTCTAGAGTCTGACCAACTGGCTTGTTTTTCTTACACATTCAAACACAATGAAGCTTTGGAGAAAAGTTTTCTTATGACAATTATCAGTACAAATTATTAGGCATGTCTACAACTAAACTCCCTCAGAACATACATCTCTTTAGTAAATCACCATAAGAATGGGTTCTTGAGAGCTTGTTTGGAAGTTCTAGCAGGGGAGCACAGCTAGCCTGGGAGGAGGGGACTATACCTGCCTAGACTGAATCTACCAGGTTGAACTCAATCTCCAGGGGAGTCTTTGCCCTGGAGGAGATGGGAATGGGGGGCAGGCTGGGAGGAGTGAGGGGGCGGTAGGGGGGAGAACAAGGGAATCCGTGGCTGATATGTGAAATTAAATTAAATTATAAAATAAAATAAAATTTGAAAAAGGAATGGGTTCTTATTGACAGAGAGACAGTGTTCAGGATAATGGCCTAGGGAGGCAGGATATATAACTAACATAAGGGATCGGTTTTGCTGACTGAGAATGCAAAATCCATGGGACATCCTTCATAAGAATGGGTTCTATTGACTGAGAGACAAAGCTCAGGATTAGGGCTTAAACAATGCTCAGGATTTGGGGAGATTCAGGTGAAGACTGGCTCCATAAAATAGGTAAAAGGTCACCAGGTTGTCCGACAACATCCATGCTAGACTGCCAAGTGAATAGATGTCATTTCCTTTCCTTGAAGAAAATGTCTGTGTTCACCTATTTTGGTTTCTCTGGTGGTTTATGTAAGTTGTGACCTTTACACATTATGATTCAGTTACTGTTTAAGTAGCAGAAAACTGATTAGACTCTTGTATATAAGTAAGAAACTTAACTGGGTGGAGTCTTTTGCTGAGGGTACCTTTCCCTTTATTCCAGTGCAGTGGAAGGCTTCTCCTTAATGCCATTAATCTCCTTATCTCTTGCAGCAAAAGTCTTTGCTGCAGTTGTTACTTACTGGGCTTGAGAATGGACCATGAGATACAACGAAACCCACGTTGAGAGTTTTATTAAGGGGGGATAGGGTTAATAGTATATAACATACAATTATGTATTATTTATAATTATATGTTATAAAATATATCATCTCTCTCTCCCCCCCCTCTCTCTCTCTCTCTCTCTCTCTCTCTCTCTCTCTCTCTCCCTACACACACACACACACACACACACACACACACACACACACACACTTCTAGATGTAGAAAAATCCTAGTTGTAAACAGTACCTTTAAAGACTCAAGCATTTCACTTAAAAGCTTATGTGTGTCCATCAAACTCTTACCTAACTTGTTTATAATTCTAAGGCAAATGAATTACCATGACAGCTGTTGACACATGCATATGCACAGAGGAATAAAAAATCACATCCTGAGGATGTTGTCAGGAATCTTCATTACACTGGAATCCAGGATTATGATGGTGTTCAACAAAGCCTACTGAGCCAAGTTTAGAAGCATATCATTTCACTTTTCATACTAGCTGCCACATCTTTGTGATTGAGTCTCTTGTTGTCTCACCACATAGCATAAAATAATATATCCCCTGCTAGGTTGTTGGTCTCCATTTAGCTATGTATGGTATGTACCCAATAAATGCTGTTGACATTGCATTCTTTATATGTCTGCATTGTATTTTTCTGGATAAAATCAGTACATTCTGTTTCCTTTGTTTGCAATAGGTAATCACCAATGTTTTACAGAAGTGTGGTCTAAGGAAGAATTATGAGGGAAAAAATCATGGGATACCCTATGACAAATGCAGATTTCTGATGCCCAGTCCAGGTTTATTGAGTCAAAATGTCCTACAGAAGAGATATTAGAGCATTTACTTAAAAGAATAATGTGTTTTTATATAAGTCAAATATAGAAAACCAGTGCAAAAAGTGTACCTTTTCTTTTTTAATTGAACAAAAAGGACCATATTATTATATTATTGTTGTCATGTCTATGTGTTAGTTGACTGATATAATAACCATAAAAGTGTATCTCATTATTTGCTAAATTAATCAGAAAATTTCCAGGGAGAAGAAGATGATGGATACACAACCACAGACTGCTACAATCTCCAAGAAAGAAAACAGGAAGGAACTGGGAAATGGCATCCTACACAGTGAGTGATGATGGAGAGACTGAGTTCAGTTACAAAGAGAAGGAAAGTTTACAAAGTAGAACAGGAGAGAGACTTCTTAGGCCAAAGAGATAGTATTCATCTCCAAGTGCTGGGTTAAAACAACCACAGAGTTTCATTCACTGTTTAGAACAAAGAGACAGCCACAGAGACATCACTATGAACCACCAGCTAAATGACAGCATGTATCCACTTGTCTTAATAGGCACTGAATGAAAATGCTGCATCATCACACTCTGAAAGTTTCTTTAAAATCTGATGCATAGTAAGTTTTAACAAACACAAGGTAATTGAAATACTTATTTGTAGTCTAAATGCTGTAAAAGAATAAAAGTGGAAATCAAGAGCAAAAGAATCTACAGAAAATATGCAAACTTTAGGAAATTGAAAATGAAAAGGTCATTGAAGAAATCAGGTTGGAAATTTAAGAATCCACGTAATTGCACAAAAATGAAAACACAATACACTAGAACATATGAGAGAAAATGAAAAGTTCTAGCAAAAAAATGAAAATTATAAACTAATCTCCCTGTGATGCAAAAGTTCTTAATGAAATACTCGCAGAATGAGTTCAACAACACATTAACGTACCATTCACTGTGACTAAGTTGGCTTCAAGTCAGAAGTGGCCCAATGTATAACATCAATAAATATAGTACAGTACTTAAATAGAATTAATGGAGAAGAACTATATGATTATCTCAACAGATGCAGATAAGACCTTTGACAAATCTCACCTTTTTTCATGATAAAATATCCTTGAAGATATTAGGAAGAGAAGGAGAAAAACTCAATCTAGGGAAGGCAATGGATAATGGACTTTTAGCCATCATTATAGTAAATGGAAAAAGAAAATCCTCAAATCATTTCAATGAATATTAGGAATGGGACAGGGTTGCTATACTCTCTACTCTTATTCAGTAAATTTCCTGAAGTCTTAGTTAACAATAAGACAGAAGAAAAAAGTAAAAGGAATAAAAGTGGGAAATCAAGAAGTCAATTTATCTCTATTTGCAGGTGATGTGATCATATACATAAGAGACATTAAAGAATCCATCATAAAACCCTTAGAACTGATGAACACATTCAATAAAGTATCAGCTAACAAATTTTACATACAAAAGTCAGAATCAGTAGCTTTCCTATGTACAAATGATGGACATACTAAGAAAATAAGAAAAAATACTCTTGTGCATAGTAATTTCTGAGAAATAATAAAGGCAGGAGAGATGGCTTAGCCATTAAAGTCTAGGCTCACAACCAAAAATATAAGAAACAATACACCCCATGACAAAACCTAGCCATAGAACTGAAAGACTTACACGATGAAAAATTTTAGTGAAGAACAATAGTTAATGAAACCTAGAAGGTAGAAAGAAAAACCTTGCTCATGAATGGACAAAATTACCAGCATGAGATTATCTGTATGGACAAATGCCAACCCCAGATTCAATACAATTTCCACCAAAATTTAAATTACCTTAGTCACAGAAAATAATCTTGAAATATATAGGGAAGAAGAAAATATAACTACTGCCACCACCCTAAGCTGAAAGAGCCAAAACAATCCTGAACAAAATGAACAATGTTGAAAGTAAACAGGTTCATACTTCAAGTTATGCTACAGAATCATAATATCCAAAACTGCATAGCACAAAAACAAACATGTAGAAAAGCAAATCAGGTGCAGGGAGGCTTAGAAACAAGCAAAATAAAACACTAGCAAAATCACAACAATAAGTTAAGATAGTCTCTTTCACAAATGGTTGCTGGGAAAATTAAATACCAACAAGTAGAAGAGCAAAAATAGAACCTAATCCTTCAGTTTGTGAGTATATTAACTCAAAATGGACCCACGACCTTCATGTAAGACATGAAAATCTGAAACTGCTGAAGGAAAACCTTTGTAAACCACTTTAAGATATACACATAGGCAAAGACTTTCTGAAAAGGTTATCCACAGCACAACGAGCAACTCTAATGATTGACAAATGGGGCTGTACAAAAATAAAAAGTTCTGCACAGGAAAAAGAAACACACTCCACCATATAAATGTACATCCTAAAAGTGGTAGAAAAGCTTTGCTACTTTTATATCTGACAGAGGATGGCTAACCAAAATCTGTAAAGAACTCAAAAGTAAAAACATCAAACTAAACAATCCATGTAGTTAATGGGATAATGAACAGATTGTTCTCAAAGGAAATAAAAATGGCCAATAAACATATGAAAATTATTCAACATCATATATATCAGGGGATTTCAAATTAAAACCACAGTGAGATTCCATTCCATCACTGTCAAATCATTATTACATGAACAACAGCAGCCAAGACAATGCTGGTGAGAGTTGGGGGCTTTGGAAGAAAGAGAACCCATATATACCATTGGCAGCAATCCAAAACAGAGTAATTATGTAGCTGAAGTTTTCTCTGGTCCTGCCCAGCCCCACAGACCCCACAGCCACTTATAAAATAATCACTCAAAAGCTTATATTAATCAAAACTGCTCAGCCACTAGCTCAGGCCTACCACTGACTAGCTCTTACATTTAAATTTAACCCATTTCTTTTAATCTATATGTTGCCATGTGTTCTATGGCTTTACCTGTGTGCCGTTACATGCTGCTCCCTAGATGGTGGGCTGGCATATACTGACTCAGCCTTCCTCTCCCAGAATTCTCCTCCTCTCCTTATCCTGCCTATACTTCCTGCCTGGCTACTGACCAATCAGATTTTATTTATCAACCAATCAAAGCAACATATTCACAGCATACAGTGCAACATTCCCATCATAACTATTTTGGCAATCAGTATAGATAGGCCCACTGATTTTACCCAGTGCTTGAATATGCATGATATAATACTGACCTGTTAGGTGTCCTCACTTTGTAATAGTGGCATGATGGTTCTGTGGTAACCAACTACTTTTTGATCATATTTGCAGCCTGCTCTATGAAAGGAATCTATGATGACTACTGTAAATCTTGTCTAAAGCCCAGGGGCAGAATCTATAATCTAAAATTGTTTAGCTATATGGTCATGCTGTTAAACAGCCTTCTAAATGTTTGTACCTTACACTTCAGCTACTTACAGCCTTTGTCAGAAAAGCATCTATCTGCAGTGGGCAACAGTCAAGTCAGAAACTCATAACTGATCAAGGTATTGAAAATAACTGACTCTAATTACTGGGCCCTAAATGGAACATCTTCATCACACACTTATTCCCCATTGCCTTGTCAAGACACAGGGAGGACTGAGGAAGGGAAAGAAGAAAGAATGTAAGAACTATAAGAAGGTAAGGAACACTGTGAAATATGGTCTTCCTGGCATGAAATGGCTACAACAATAATGAGCTCACAGCATCTGTGTTTTAGATTTAGATCTGGTTGCCCATGATCTAGACAAGATCAATCCAGTCAAAACTGGGCTGTGGATTTGAGAGTAACTCATGAGGCCCCGTGTCTAGTTGAGGATCTACTGGCAGTTGATAGCTGCTGGAGGGGAGAATTAATCTTTAGGAATTTAGGTATGTTGCCCATGCTCTAGTAGATGGTCCCAGTCCCGTACAGATATGTTCAGCACAAATTGGACATAGTGGATTATGAGGAAAAAAAAAGAAGTGGAGATGGTGTTAGGAGAGGAAAGTATTGGGGTGGTAGTGGGGGAGTTAGATGGGGCATGAATATCATTATACTTCATTGATTTAATTGTATGCATACATGGGATTCTCAATAAATTTCATATGAGAAATCTGTATGGAGATTTTAAGGTAAAATGTCCCATCCCACTTTTGGATTTTAAAACATACCCAAACCCACCAATCCTATGCCTGAACACCCACCAATCCCTGAGTTAGAAATCCTACCAATCTCTGAGCTTGAAATTCCACCAATACCCACCCAGGAAATCTCCACCCTTGAAAGCTACTCACAAAGAAACCATATACAAGCCTGTCTCCTGCTCAGTTTGCAGCTACTTCTTACCTGAGTAGAGGCAGCCACTGTCTTGTGTCTTTCCAAATAAATCTCTTATGTGAGGTTTATTGTACAATGTGACTTTGTGGTATTCCTTGGCTCCTGACTGCCAGGATCTTTCCCCTCAGAGCTATAACACTTCAACTGGGGAAGCCTTTCCCTTAGAGCTGTAACACAAGAATCCTAAAAAAACAAAACAAAACAAAACCAAAAAACCCTCAAAACCTAAAAGGATTACTACATGATCAAGCTATATTACTGCCGGAATACCTAAAGCAGACTAGGTTAGCATAGTACAAAGAAATCCACATATTTAATTTCACTGTGACACTATTTGTAATTGTTAATATTCTGACCTGCCCCTTGAAATCCCACCCCTTGGTGCCACCCTGCATCCTCACATACAAACCTCATTTTAAGGGAAAACCCCTCCCATTCCTCTCTCTCTTTTCTCCATCCCCATGAGGTGTGCATGCTCGAACCCCTACCCTCTCTTCCTCTCTCTTCTTTCTGCCTTTCCCTATCTTTCTCTTCATCTCTCTGTTATAATAAACTATCTCCACATGGAAGCAGTGCCTGGAGTGTGAATGACTTTCCATCCACCGCCCCCCGCAACTGCATCTGCCCAGCATGTTTTCCCTCACACGTGGGACACCCTGGTCCAGCCAGTGGGGGGCGGGGTCCCCATGTGCAATATCATAACAAATACATCAAACTTAAACTTCAAATATAAAATCCTATTCTAGTTTATAAACATCAGCTTATAAATCCAGATGTGGAAAGAGGTGAGCTAAGGACACTGTACTTGTTCAAGGCAAATGGGTTTAAGTGGTTGCTAGAAAACTACATATGAATTGATAATATGAAGTTGCTGCCAAACACGGGGAACTTGTTTTTACCTTAGCCACAATGCTTTAGTAAAATCAGTTCGAATAAAATTCACCATAACAACATAATGACCTCCCCGTTACACAATGTTAATTGCTTACCACTCTCTTGCAGGCTTTGGCCACAGACTTGCACCATCGTTCAAATAGCCTAATTGTAACATACACAAGATTATTCAGATGTAGTTTTTCTACCTGATACTCTATCATAAAGTGTGATATTCAGCTATACTAAATACAGCGAAATGCTTAAGGCAAGAAAAATAGTATCCAGACTTTGTTTCATGCGTGCCTCTGGCATACGAGGACACATCTGGAGATGAGCTTCCAAACAACATGGAGTTTAAAAAGATATGTTCTGCCAGGAAGAAAGAATCTTAAGAAAGCATGAGAACTGTTTTTCTGTACTTGAGGGATTATTTTGTGGAAGTCCGTAGTACCATTCCAATTTTTCGTTGTTTGTTTCTAGAGATCCCAATTAGATATATTGGAGTCCATTTCAAGAATCCTTCAACAATGCTCTTATTCCAGACCTTGGCTTGCAGTTGAGGATTAAGTGAGGAAGATAGAACATATTATCTTCCATAGAAAATCTTGTGGATGACTAGAGAAACTACCACTAAACACCAAGTCAGTTTCTTTTAAAGCTTGCAAAGTAAATTCCCAAATATTCTTAGTTTTCTCCCCTATTACATACCATGTTGTTGTTGCACACTGTATTTGTAGTACGTATGTCTGTTCATACTACTAAGTGCCTTCTATTGGTAATAATGAACTTTTAGAAGTGTTCATGTATCTCCATGGAGAGCATATGCCTAAGACACAAAAGGAAATGCAGGGCAGATTTACTCAAGTAAGCATTAGTGTCAATACATGAGAATACTTTTAATGGGGTTAATAGAATAAACATATTAGTGCATTGACTTAGCAGCAAAAAAAGCGAATTGTCAATTTGGTTATTCTTAATAAAATAAATTTATTCTCCTCTCTTCACCAGAGAAAACAAAGAATGGCATTGGTTCCACCTATTAAAAGGGCAGGGCCCCTACACTACCCCTGGACACAGATAGATATGTTCAAGGAAGAAACAAGTGAAACATGGTGGTGACTTATGTGGCTGTTGGCTTTCATTAGGAACAAAGACCTTTCTGAAAACCTCTCCATATGTTCCTGTAGAAGTCTGATTTGTACTGAGTACTATGGCCACATGAAAGTAGGAGATTCTGGGAGGGGGGACCTGGACAGCAGTGTTGGACCAGAATTTCTCAGTGGAGATCCTTCTGGCTATATGGACAGGAGAGTTCTTCACCATTTCAAAATATTTCATGTCCTGTTGACCAAAAGTTAACAATTCTTCCCAAACTTTTTGAGTCTATTAGTATACTCAAAGTATATAACTCCTGGGGGGTGTTTGGGATTATGTGAGTGCTAACATCTTACAGAGAGTTAATTATAATTCAAGGCAGGAACTTTGAGAACTCAAATATATGTAGAAAGAAAGACAAGAAAGTAAATATGTGTCAGGGAAGCAGCATTATCTGCCATGTTGAGCTTTCAGACTATAATTAAAAATATATAATTTAACATGAAACCATTTAAACAATTTAAACAAATTTCTATTGATTGGCCACTTAGCATAAGTAAGATAGGCTACATCCTCAAAAGAGACACCACTAATGCAAAAGGGGATCTTTTGATGATTAAAATGTAACATGACAGCAAGGAATTATTAACTATGCAATGCAACTGGAAATTTATAATCTAGAGAGGGAGAGAGAGAGAGAGAGATAAGAAAGAAGAGAGAGGAGAAAGAAGAGAGAGGAGAGAGAGAAGAGGGAGAGAGAGAGAGGGGGAGATTTAGATTTATAGGGAAAATTTAACTGGGATGCAGTCACATTGTATCATAAAAGTTACAAACATTTTGCATGGGAAGGAAATTTGAACAATTATCTGAATAAAAATAAATAGGTGGTGAATAGCAACAAGCAAAATGACACTGTGCAAGGCTGTGGAATGTATATTTTCCTAAATTTCCCAGAGGCCCAGTAGTGTCTTTAGAGAGTCGAGTATATAGAAAGATATCCTTGGACAACAAAACCATTACATAGCTCGCTTCTAATTTGAAGGAAAATGTATTGCTATTCCTCATGTTGACAAATCCACATGTGCACAAAATAAAACCACATGGCTAGGAGATTGTCATAAATCTTAATTACACCTAAATTCCATATTGTAACATTTATGAAATAGTTGCCTGTTACTTATTATATTCTGGGACTGCATTTGACAAGTGTTTGTTGAGATAAGCTTCATTTGTATATTTCTTTTTAAATTTACTCATATATATTATTGTTTTTCTCATGTATTGTCTTCTAATATATTATGTACCTAAATAATTACTCTTAGATTGTACTTTTTTATATCACTGTGTATGTTTTATACTCAATATATATTGTTGACATTGCATTTCTTACATGTTTGTTTCATAGCTCTTTGGTTTTTTTTTTCCTGTATAGTAGAAAACTACTGATGATTTTGAAAAGTTTGGTCTAAGAAACAATTCTGCAGGAAAAACCTGGAGGGACAGATGCATTCGCTCATGAATATTTCTGATTCCTAATTTGGACCTACTGACTTGAAATGTTCTATGATTTCTAGCACGATTTCTCTTCTGTTGAGTGGGTCTTAAGTCCAATTAGGGAGGTGCTGGTTACCACAACACAAGTGACATCATTTTACATTTAGTGCTGTCTTGCTTTGCCGGTCACTGTTGTCATTCATTGATGTCATAGCTGGGTAGACTAATAATTGCTTCTCTCCTTTGGTGGCATGTGTAGTAATTACCATATGAAAGCTAGACTGCAGAATTTCAGGTTAGACTCAACTGGAATCGCCCAAGTCCTATGTTCTAAATGTACAGTGTATTTAGCAGTAGGGATTTATTTTCCACTTCTGAAACACAACCAAAGGCAGTGACAATGGTCTATATTGTCTTAATTGGTTACCCAATACAGAGTGCTCAGCCATGAAATATGCACACACAATGAACTCATCAGGTTGTAGTTATGGATTTGTGCATATGTATGAGTGTTGTTATATTTATGTATCAATAGGAATAAAAGAAAAATAAGTTATCTATTTTGAGAATGGAGGTTTTGAGATAATCTGGAGGAAGGAAAGGGAGGGTTCATATATATTTGTAACTAATTGTCTATAATGTTGAGTAGCATTTCATGGTTAAGAATACATAGGATAGAGTAGTATTTCCAATTTGTGCTCCACATCTTTCCAGGATGCACTTGAAGAAATGAGACCAAATCAATATTACTGCTGGTTTGATATCTCTTCTGAGGCTGTCTTTTGACAAAGGATAAGTCATCTTTTACAGTGCTTGAGTCACAATGATCAGCCTCTTTGAAGCAAGGGCTTGAAGACTGAAAATGACACACTTTCTCTGTGGTCCCTCCTTGAATTTTTTGTGCTTCACCCTGCCCCCTCCCCGTTGGAGTCATCACTCCATGATCCCTGTGTAAATGAGTGGTTTCATGTCTTCCCTCTCATCCACTCCATCTCTCCAAAGGAAACAACACTAAGTACTAATGTTTATGGTTAGAAATTGAAATAGAAAAGCAGAAGTTCTCTATATTACTTATAGTCACCATTAAATATTTAACAACACACAAACTATTTTCTCAAACTGACATTAAAAAAAATAAGATTATTTATGTTAGCTTGAATAAATTCTGTTGAAACTATTCACCATATCTGAAAAAATTAAATGCTGAAAGACTGAGTAATGATAGAAAGTGATGATAGAACTTTGTTTCATAATTTACGTAAGTTTTACATATAAATCAAGGATGAGGAAGATATTCTAAATGAACCAGAATAAACTTCTATTAAAAGCTTGCTTGGCATGTGGATGTAGCAAATGATAAGAAGAAGCTGAAATGGAAGTTTTACCCCTTTCCCTAGCATCACTAAAGCCTGGAAGTGCAGTGTTCAAGGCTAATCTGTGAAATGACCAGCTTTAGTTTTCTGGTCAGTTATTCCCAAAGTCTTCCCTTCAACATAGCCTGGGGCATTCTAAGGGAAGAGAGAGGGGTCTAAACTCAAAGGCTGCAGTGCAAATGGCAGATAAGCCAACCTTTTGTGTTGGCTTTATAGAAAGCTGCATTCAATGATTCTAAAGCTTAAATCTCATTGGCCAAAGTATGTATGTGGTTACCCTAATACTACCACTTGGGGATCCTAAAAGCTTATTTACTATTTGTGTGTGTATGTGTGTGTGTGTGTGTGTGTGTGTGTGTGTGTGTGTGAGGGAGAGAGAGAGAGAGAGAGAGAGAGAGAGAGAGAGAGAGAGAGAGAGACAGACAGACAGAGACAGAGAGACAGAGAGACAGAGAAAGACAGAGACAGAGACAGAGAGACAGAGAGAGAGAGATAGAGAGAGAGAGAGAGAGAGAGAGAGAGAGACTGAGTCTTCAAGTGGAAAGCCAAATGAAAAAAATAGCATGAGTCAGTTCACAACTTCTATAAACTTTTCCAAAACTGACCATATATTAGGACAAAAAGTCTCAACAAATAAAAGAAAAGAAATAACACTCCTAGATCTATCTGGCCTTCATGGATTAAAGCTGGATATCAACAACAATAGAAACATAACCCACCATATTAGTGTATTTTGAATCTACAAGTTACTGGGTTTCCCTTTCAAATTTTCTCAATTTTTTAAAGACATTTTCACTGTATAGTTATGGTGGCCTAAAACGGAACAGTCCTCCTGCATCAACCTCTGGAGGGCGGACATTAGAAGCATGTGACCCCATACCTAGGTTGACTGCTCCATTCTCATACATGCACACAAATATTTTAATAATATTCATCCTTCTTTATTGAGTCAACTTCCTTACCATCCTTTTACTCTTCCCTGACATTTCACTTCTCCTTTCATGTCTCCATTTTTCCCCCTAGATTCTATATGAGAAGACAAATGTAATACTTGTCTTTGACTCTGGTTTATCTTACTGGGCCTCATAATGATCTCTAGTCTCATTCATCTTTCTGTAAACAATATGAGTTTGTTCTTTATGGCTGAACAGTACACCCTTAAAAATATATACCACATTTATTTTCATATATTTATCAATTATTTAACATCTACGGTCATTCTTTAATTTGTTTATTATAAGTGGTACTGTGGTATACATGGGTAGACAAATATCTCTCTTTATGCACACTTTAAAATCATCCTTGCATCTAGGACACACAAAGAAGATTTTTATGTTGGGCGCTTTTGATTTTTTGAGGAACTTCTATACTGATTTCAACAATGGCTGGGCCAATTCATATTCCTACCAACAGCATGGTGGTGAAACCCAATCAGTAAGAAGATGAATCAATTCAGGCTTCAGAACGGAGAACAACTTTGCAAAGCTGTTTAGTTTAGTGGGAAGAAGAGAGATGATATTGGAGATGCAAATTATTAGTTGTTTGCTGCAACAGTGAAAGAAAGGATTATGTTCAGAATGAGTATATATAGCATCAAAATAATGGCTCTCATTATCCACTTGCTTTGACTCTTAAGGAGTTCCACAGGCATTGAGTTCCTTACAATCAGTATTAGCACTCAGAACTTCTCTAGTTAAATTAAACTGACACCAAAGCAAGTAGTTGATGGAGTATATGCAGTGTGTACAACCTGAGTGTTCTATGTTGCTTATATCTATCATTTGCATAACTATCTGCCTTTTGAAAAAAACAACACAAGCTAGAGTTATCTGGGAAGAAGGACTTTAATGTCTCCATCAGATTGCTTATAAGCAAGTCTGCAGTGTATTTTCCTGATTAATGATTGATGTAGGAGGACTCAGCTCACTAGGTGCCACCTCTGGTTAGGTGGTCCTATGTTGTATAAAAAAGCAGGTTGAGCAAACCATGAAGAGTAATCCAGTATGTATCACTCCACGGTGGCTTCTCCACCAGTTCCTGGCTGCAGGTTTTGGCCTTGAATTATTGCTCCGATTTCTCTCAGTGCTGGAGTATGACCTGAGAGTTGCCAGATGAGATAAACCTATTCCTCCTCAAGCTGCTTTTGGCCATGGTATTTTATCATAGCAATAGAAACTCTAACTAAGCCACCACCTTGCCTGAATAGTGAGTAATTTGGAATGATGCTGTATTGATAAGTCTAGGTACTCATAGTAGTCATGACTGCATTCTATCACCAGTATAGTGATCAAAACCTTATCTCCTTGCGTTCTGAGAGGTGCCATGAGTGTGAACAGGTACACCACTGTATTAGTTTACTTTCCTATTGTTGTGGTAAATTACCATGACCAAGGCAATTTGTAGAAGGAAGGGTTTATTTACTTACACCGATCAGAGGCTGTCATGGTAGGAAAGCGTGGCAGCAAGTAGCAGGAATGATGGCTATAACAGGAAGCTGAGAGCAAGCTAAAAACGGTGCTAGGATTTTTCAACCTCTAAGGTCCTCTTCCCCAAAGACATACTTTTTACAGAGTGGCGGCGCCATACCTACTAAATCTCCCCAAACAGTACCACCACCTGGGGACTAAGTATTCATACACCTGAGCTTTGCGGGACTTTATCATTCAAACCATCACAATTATTCCTTGTCCTTCTGTGCTTTCCTCTTTAGCAAAGGAAATTGAGCTCTGTGGTCTCCCAGGGCCCAAGGCTGTAGAGGTGGAATCAAATCTGCAAATGAATTATTGGAGAAAATAATCTCAATATTGGACTTTTGCCATCTCTCATCATGTGCCGATCGTCAGTTCAGTACATGAACTAGGATCTTCTAAAGTGCCCAGCCCCGTAACAGAGGTATGATCAAAGTCTGGTCCACAGAGAGCTTTTGTTCTCCAGATGGATGCCTAGTGATGTTTACAGACTTAAATGTCTGCGGTTGATGAAAGGGAATTGGAATTCCAAGGCCAGCACTTCTTGTCACTTGTTCTCTGCAGATAAAAAGCAGAACAAGGCACCGAGGTTCAGAGATTGGTAAGGACGAAGATTTGATGGTGGAGGGGAAGCATAAAAATGTAGTTAGTCCAGGGAAACTTGTTTGAATGTCTTAAATTTACTGAGGAAAGTTTCGTCAACATAACACTGAGTGGTATATCTCTGGATTTATGACCACTGCTCAGATACCTGACCATTTCTGAAAATAAAAATTCTATTTATCTCATTCCTTGCTGGACCCCTACAACTCAGAACTATTCCATCTAATCACCTCAGGTCCAAATCTACGAAGACAATGCCATATCCTCTTTTGATAAGATACCACATGTATGTTGTATCTGCGATTTAGCAAGTATCTGGAATGTTTCATTTTCTGAATATCTATCATTAATTCTTAGTGTATCTTGCATTTTCTTATGAGCTCACTTTCCACATATGTCATGATATTAGTTTGTGTGCTTGTCAAATTTAGTTCTCTGCTATTCCAGACAGCATCTAAAACTCTTCCCAGTTGATGCCTATACTGAACTTCAACACACCGTTTACTTTGGCTTTAGTATTATTCAATAAAAATAAATTCTTGTCATGTAGTAGAGTTCATATAAAATGCTGTGAGTTTAGCAGATAATGAATTATTCCAGCATCAAATGCTTCTAGGGCCATGACTTATAGCCACTTTCTCCAAATATGACTTACATATTCTCACCCATCTCTCCCAAATGCTTTCTCTCTCCCCATCTCACATCCAAGGAAGGAAATTAGTTTGGTTGTACAAGTTCAGAGATACTACTCAAATATGACTGCTACTGGGTCTTCTTAGTGTTTGAAATCACTGTTATTTGTTTCAAAATGAGAAGTTCAGGTTTGGTATTTCCCAATGCCACTCCTTTTCCGTACAAGGTTTCTCTGTATGGTGCCTGTCCTGGATCTCACTCTCTAGACCAGGCTGGCCTTGAACTCACAGAGAGCCGCCTGGCTCTGCCTCCTGAGTGCTGGAATTAAAGGCGTGCACCGCCGCCGCTCGGTTGCAGAGTTACCTCTTAAACTTTAGTGGCTTTTCTCCTCTCATGCTGTGCTGGGTTAAGTGAAAAGACTCCAGCTACATGGTTTCCTTTTATTCAAGTGTACCACCACAGCCTTATATTTTTAGTATTTAAAACGTGAAGTTCTTAATCTGAGTACAGTGTTTAAGGGATGCCTTTCTGACTTAAAGACAAAAGCAGAGGCTTTATTTACCATCCAATGAGGGCTCGAAGATGAAGAATACAGCAGCCTTTATCATATGTATATACATCTATATTCCTGATCTGTTTGTTCTTAAGATGCCTTACTTGACATCCAGATAGGAAGAGAGTCATGATTGTTTGGGAAGTGATCAGGACTTCTTCAAAATTTTCTACTTTGGGGACTGGAGAGCACTTACTGCTCTTACTCAGGTCCCAGGTTAGGTTCTCATACTCACATGGTAGCTCATAATCATCTGTAATTCCAGTTCCACTGTCCTCTTCCAGCATCCATAGGCCATTACATGCAAGTAGCACACATAAAATTTGCTCAAGCATACACACATACATTTAAAAATTTTAAAGAGAAGAGTTGAAAATATATTTCACATACCTTAAAGTGTTTAATGAGATGTTAGTAATAGCTAAATTAAGTCTCCATCCATGTGAGACTTACCATCTGAGGACAGAGTTCTTGTCTTTCCATTGCTTGCACACAGAAGTACACTTCTCTAGAGACGATGACAGAACTGTCATAAAAACAACCTGAACAACAACAACAAAAAAAACCCCAAAATCTGAACAAACTTTCTCTGATGTTCACAGTTTTCATGGTGGTAATGAACTTACGCTACCTTAAAATGTATTAATCTTGCTTTAGAGATGGGAAAGTTAATGCTCTGAGAAACTGAAGAGGTTACATTTCTATGGTATTGAAGTTTCAGGCTGGAGATTAAAACAGATTTGCTGCCAACCTTAAAGACATCTTGCCGGGCGGTGGTGGCGCACGCCTTTAATCCCAGCACTCGGGAGGCAGAGCCAGGTGGATCTCTGTGAGTTCGAGGCCAGCCTGGTCTCCAAAGCGAGTTCTAGGAAAGGCGCAAAGCTACACAGAGAAACCAAAAAAAAAAAACCAAAAAACAAAAAACAGACATCTGTTGGCAGAGTATCACAGCCTCATCGCTAGCCTAAGGACACGGGGGAATCCTAGTATTCGTCCTCCTGAGCCAGCATCATCTCATGTGACTTAACATCCGTTCTGGATCTGACAGCAATTCGGATGCTCTTCATCATGAGACATTCTGGTCTATGACTGTCGTGCAAGCAGCGTCAACTGAAAGCCTCATTCTAAGTAATGTGTCCTTTTTGTCATGTTTATTTACAGAAAAAAATACTTGGAGCAAGATGAAAGAAGGAAGAGGAAAGGCAAGAAATCAAGAACTTCAAAGGAGACAAGCCAGGGCCATATGAAAAGAAATTACATTTTAGCTTTGTATTAAGAAAATTTATATTATATTGTAATAATTATAAATATCAGTGAGCATCTCCTTTGTCAGGTTATTGTTTGGCATGTGTGGTGTCAAAAAGCTTAGTTTCCAGACTGGGCAATTTCTTATGATTTGTTTAAAAAATTATCTCTGTAAGTATTGTAGTATGGAAGGCTGATTTCTGACTGATCTAGAATAAAACTAGCCCCTAATCATGGAAATCAGTATGCAATTCTTCAGAAAATTAAAAGAACTACTGTATGATCCAATTAAGTGTTTACCTGAAAGATGCCCAGTGAAGGAATCTCAGAGAGACCCTCTTAATAGTTCCCATGAAGCCCAATTCACAGTAGCTAACTAGCAAAGTTATGGAAACAACCTAGAAGTTTATCAGGAGAGGGGATAAAGAGAAAATATGGAACACATACACACATATACACACAGAAATGAGCAAATACACACATATACACAGATAAAGACACAGACACACCCAGAGATACACACAGACACATACACAGACATACACACTGACACACAAACATACACATACACAGACATACATACATGCATACACACATTTTTCAGTCTTAAAGAAGAACAAAGTTACATTATTTTCAGGAAAAAGGACGTAATTGCAGATAATCATGTTAAGCAAATTAAGACAATCTCATAAAGACAAATACTGTATGTTTTATTTGTGGATTACAGATTTTATAGAGACATATAAGCTCATATATAAGCCTATCACTTGAAAGTAGAAATTAAACTGTCTAGGACAATAAAGAGGTCTAACAAAGGGAAGGAAGTTAGTGAGGTATTTGGATACCATGCTCAAAGCACATATTTTTATAATATAATTATAATATATTTAAAATAATAAATCCACTTTTAAAAGCTAGCCTAGGGGCTGGAGAGATGGCTTATTGACTAAGAGCACTTGCTGCTCTTGTAGAAGAACCATGTTTGGTTCCCAGCACCCAAATTGGGTGGCTCACATCTGCCTGTAAGTACTATACTACAGGATCTGATGCCCCCTTCTGGCTTTCACAGGCACTGCATGCACAGAGCGCACATACAAACAAGCAGACACAGACACATACATGCACAGATCATAAAAATAGAGAAGCAGTCTACATCATGCCTTCAGTTGTGCAGACTTAATCATTATTGGAAACAGCAACATTAGCAGCTCATGTAGCTAAGAGGAGTGAATAAAGTTCTAAGTACTGCCCTTTATTGTAGTCAAAAGGATTGCTAATTTTAATCAGTTAATCTGGTCTTTATCTGGGAAATTCTAATGAAATAAAAAGGAAAGGAAGATTAGAGGATCTGAAAATTCTTGTTTCTATATTGACTATATTATTCTTGAATACCCTACAAAGATTGAGGAAGTTTATTAGCATTGAACTAATGATATAAGACAATTAAATTTATTGATTCAAGATCATGGGAAACAGAGCCTGAAATTAAAACACACACACACACACACACACACACACACACACACACACACACACACACACACCAGGGAAGAAGATCAGGTAAAGATATATAGATCGTAATTTCTTAGATAATAACTGGAGTTAGGTCTGCAATCCTGTGCTTTTTGGAACCCAATAAAGAAATGATAAAAAGATAATGAAGCATATCATATCTTTAGTTATCAGCTTGACAAACATATTTAATCTTAATATTTGGGCTTTTAGCACATACACTCGAAGTTGTCTCAATGAATGCTTACAAGTGCAATCTGCAATCAGTAGTGCACATGGAATTTCTGTCTTTCATTGTGTCCTTTATGGTAGCTGCCTTGGAACAAATGTTTCTACCACTGGATACCATGGGACTCAGCTGCCCTGTTCATTTGAAGTCATGTTTTACAGAAGTCCTTCAACAACAAAAGAAACAATATTGTTCTTTTTTTTCAGACTTATTTATAATCATTTTTTTTGGAAACATATAAGCTATAAGGTCCTACGCTTTTAGATTAAGATCTTTTTAAGCTCAACTAATTGATTTCTTTTGTCAAATGCATGGCCTTATGACTTAATATATCTCTGCTTCTTTAAGGAAATAGCTCATATTTGAAATATCTCCATAGGCAGAAACCAGAGCAAAAGGAACAATCCAGTCCTGAGAATGTGATACATTTTTACTGGAGTAAGGTGTGCAGTCAGAAGACAGATATCAGACCACAAAGCCAAGAGGTACTTGTCGGCCTCCTTGTATTTATGAATCCTAGAATGCATGTTGGCCAGCAGAATGAGGGTTTTCTTTTTTCTTTTTCTTTCTTTTCTTTTTTTTTGAGACAGGGTTTTTCTGTGTAGTTTTGGTGCCTGTCCTGGATCTTGCTCTATAGACCAGGCTGGCCTTGAACTCACAAAGATCCACCTGGCTCTGCCTCCCGAGTGCTGGGATTCAAGGTGTGCGCCACCACCGCCTGGCAGAATGTGGGTTTACAATAAGCTCATCAATTGCCTTGACTGCAGAAAAATTAGGTTTATATAATTATATCACATGAAAATAGCTACTTTTGAATGAGGGATGAACATCTGGTTTAGTCACATTATCTGAGGTTCAAAATTGGTAAAAAATGGAAATCACATCCCCCGAGTGTTTCCAAATGAAGCTGTGGCTTGCAGAAATAGATATGGTATAGCCATCATGTGATAAAATAATACAAGGGATCTTTATTTATTTGTTTGGTTTGGTTCCAACAGCGCTTCCTTTTCAGTGTCTGTGAACTTCATTATTATTGGAAGCATAAAACTCAACTGAAAGGCATTTAGAGAGTAGTTTTTTCTCTTTCTTATTATTATTAAGAGATTTTCTATTCATTTTACATTCCAACCACAGACTCCCCTCTCCTCCCTCCTCCTGCCCCCCAGCATTTCCCCCAGCCCCCCCAATTTCCACCTCCTCCAAGGCAACGTCTCCCATGGGGTGTCAGCAGAGCCTGGTGCATTAAGGTAAGGCAGGTCCCGGTCCTAGAGAGTAGTTTTAAGGCTGCCATAGGGCGCTGAAAAATAATCACAGTCACAAGACAGAAATATATAAACCTAGATAAGAATTCTGATTTTAAAAAGTGTTGAAAAGTCAACATATGATTTATTTGCGTGTTTTAGATTTTGTTTCATCTGACTTCCTTAAAACTATAAATATTTTAGAATGTGAACAAATATATGAAATATTCATATATCATGATGATCTTTTAAGTAATTGAACATTTTTTCAAACTTACTTCTAATTACATAAATCATGAGTATCATTTAGTACTTAGAACAAGATTTACATGAGAAAGTACACAGTGGTGCTCAGTGCTTGTTTGTTTTCTTTGTAATCAAGTGCACCAGAGAGCTCTCCTCCAAGGCCAGCATACAGGAATATATCCATGAAAATATTTATTTCTGGTGTCCTCGTACCTTACCCACTCAGGGATCTGGTGCTTTTATTCTGATTTTAGACACCTGTAAGTTCTTCCTTCATGTCATCCAAAGACAGTGTAGGCATATTTTCTCATAGTATTGGTTTATTTACCAGGATTGTTTATTCATTTTAATCTTTTGCTAGCTTTCCTCTCATTCAATTTTGCTTTGTTAAATTTGATGAAAACAAAATCATAAATCTACCAGGTCATTCTTTGGTGTGGGACCCTATGAAGACATTTTGAGGAGTCCCTCAATCACTAAAGCCATTGACCTCAGGTCAGACCTGCAGTTTTTCCTAAATTTTTCCACCCAGACATTCCTTACCCTTTCACTATCTGGCACACAAACTTTTCAATATGTAGGTATAATCACGTCATGCACTGTCAGGCATCTTAAGTGATTGCTTGTGACACACAAGAAAGCAGAAATAGAGAAACATAGGCAGCTTGTAGCCCACATTCCTGCTACCTACTCAGCTGCCACCTTATCCTTAATCCTCTGTGCCCTGGCTGTATCAAGAGGTCTGTCATTTCCCAACAACATGTGCTGCTTCTCTGACCAGAGGAATTCTTTCCTTTTGCTGTTCAGAAAGCTTGTCCTTCAAGTTCAGTTGAACATTCTCCCAACTGACTGGGAAATACCATTACACACTCACAGTAAAATTTTTACTATAAAAACAAATGGAATGCCCGGTGGAGGTGGCGCATGCCTTTAACCTCAGCACTCAGGAGGCAGAGCCAGGTGGATCTCTGTGAGTTCGAGGCCAGCCTGGTCTCCAAAGTGAGTTCCAGGAAAGGCACAAAGCTACACAGAGAAACCCTGTCTTGAAAAACCAAAAAAAAAAAAAAAAAACACCAAACAAACAAAAAAAAACAAAAACAAAAACAAAACAAAACAAAAAAAAACAAATGGAAAATCAATAAATGGTTCTTAAATCCTCTAACCACTTAGCCATTCATTGAATGCCATTAAATAGTTGTGATCACCATGTTTGAGATACTGTGTTAGAAAAGATGGCTGCAAAAATAATCAGTGCATGATTCCGTCCTTCAAATACATGTCTTTCACTTGTCTCCTTTCTGCCATATTTTCCCACTACTTACAAGGTCTATAGATTTCTGAGATGGGCTGCAGCTAAGTTCCTTAAGTGAACTGAATGATGGAAACACTGATAGGCTCATGACCAAGGAAACTGAGATCTGAGTTGGAAGTAGATAAAGCTGTTGCTGTCTAAGCTTTTCGGACTTATATTTCAGTTTTGAGAACTTTGGTTCATAACTTAAAGAGATCAGTACTCTAGTGTCCTCTGCAACAAGCTGCTTTGAGAAGCAATAATGAAGATGGGTCATTTTAAACCATCAACTGTGGATCTGAAGCTCTGGCTTTGAATCTTTGCTGTGTTGTCTGCCTCACGAACATCTCTTTATCTTCAAACCGGAGTTCCACTTTCTAGTTTCTTGCTGTTTATATTTAACCATACCATATGTAAGGACCAAGTCTAATGTACAGGAAATTACTTTTTTAAGTCTTAAAGTTCTGTTCTGGAGTATTTCATCAAACCTACAAATCATAGATATCACAGCAATTGTTTCTCTCCAGACTCGTGCTACCTAGAGCCTGTTTTGATGAGGCCACTGGCCAAGGCCCTTTAACCTGAACATGGGTGCTGAGAGCTCTTTCTCTTATAATTCCACACCTTTGCTGTGAAGCTCAGCAGTGAAGCCAGCAGACATAGATGGACCAAGAGCCCAAGGCTATGTGAAATGAGGACTACTCTGGATTAAATTGTTGTGCTCGAAAAATAAAGAATGAGTCAGACCATGCCTAATTCCACAGGAAGGAGATTCGTCGCAGCAGAAAACATGTGGAGTTCATTTGGTCAGAAAGGAAATATTAACATCTTGAATTCCACATGGACTCCAACTCCTGCACATTTGTTGGATCACTGACAGAGCCTTGTTATGGCTCGGCACAAGCATGGTGGGGGAATTACAATAGGATGTTATGAAAGGTGAATAAAGAATGACCATTATTACAGCAAATGCTTGTGCTTTAAACATTGTTCTGAACCTCATCCCTCATATGGAGTCTCTACTTGATATGGGGCTCAGGGATTTTGGAAGAATTGAAACAAGAAGTGATTTTTACATAATGTTCCCTCAAGTTCTATCTTGGCTGAGTTCTGTGACATGCTTTTTAAAATAATGTATACTTGGAATGAAGCAGAAGAATACATTTTCTTCAACAATGTGGAAGTCAGCTGTAATTGTCTCACATGAATAATTTATTTTTAGTGTCTTATTTACTGCTAAATTCTTTGTCATTCAAACGTTGAAATTGCCTTAAATATGCATTTTGGGGAAGATTCTGTAATTACTTTGATTCTTTCCCCTTCCTTAATTGTTTGCATTTATTGTGTGCATCTGAGAGGAAGAACAGAATTTGTTCCTTTCTGATTCTATCTGTAGACTCGCTCTGCAAACTCTGCCTTGCCCTTTTTCTTTCTCTGTAGCCTTATAGTCATGTACCCTTCTTCAGGTGCATCCTCCAGTATTGTGTGTCTATGTGTTCATGTATTAAAGATTGTCTCTGATGGTTGTACAAAGGTCTTTACAAATGGTTTGAAAGAAGAACAGAAATCAGGGCATTAAAAGTACCCCCAATCAGGATCATTGTGTGCTAATGCAGTTTATTTAGGAAGAATATATAAGAATAAGATTATATAATCTCTGCTATGTTTCCCAGAGTTTTCAGCTCATCTGACGCACCTAGGATTGCAAAAGATCAAAAGCAGCACACCTCCTTTCACTTGAGATGCTTTAACATGCTTTTATGTGTTTCAGCACTAATTTCATATTAATTGAGTGTTTCTTTACAAATGCTTTGAAATGAACTGTTTGTAAGGAAGAAATCAAAACAACCAAAACAACAACAAAATTCCAAGTAGCTCATGATCTTATATTTATATGTACAATCTGAAACATTTAACCTCATAGCAATTGAGAGTACAGTTGTGACTGGAGGCCTGGGCAAGTGGGGAGCAGAAAGAGTATAGGGTTACTGGGTAATGGGTTACTGCTAGGCAAGATCAGGCTCCAGTATAATTTTTGCATTTTCAGAGTTGGAAGTAAGAACTTTGAAAATTACAAACTTGAAGAAATAGGAAATGTTTAAGAAAATATATCTAACCTGACTTAAGCCTTACACAATGTGTATGTGTATTGAAGAGTATAATACATTGTCCTGCTTATATCTCATTTTGTATGTTTTCATGTATTAGTTAAAAAGTAATCAGCATGTAGCATGGCCATGCAAAAGTATCATGAGTTTGAGGCCAGCCTGGACTACACAACAAAACTCTGTCATCACTAGAAAAAAAATGAACTTAAAAACCAGTAAGCAAATTATAAACACATGCATCTTTTAAACAATAAATTCCGGGCTCATTGCTTTGCTTGACATTTCTGAAGTATAAAATCTAAAGATCTTAGAAAAATATATTCAAATTGTATGATATAATGATCTATTTGTATATATAGCTCACAGCTACACATACACACTATATATGCACATACACATAAAATGCTTTCAAGATTTTGTAATCCACAATGAATAGTTGCATATTCACAATTATGGCAAATAAATCTTTTTTCATTGTTTTCCAAATTTTCAATGCTCTAAAACTCCAGTTTTTAACTTCTGTTTATGTATCAGGAACTCTTGGCATCCTACACATGGTCTAAGCTCACACAATTTTCTAAAGATTTCAGTGTCAGGTGAATGCTTCCCTACTGGGCCACAGCTGGAGATGCAGGTAGTTGAGGCCACAAAGGTCTTCAGAGGCAGCACAGGACTTCTATCCTGCTATTTTCATCTCAACTGCTGCATTGGTCATTTTGTTCACTGTGTTATCATATGGTACTCAAAAGACCCTATTGGCAAATATTTGGAATTCAAATGTAGGCAACACAAGTAGATTTAACAAATATATTTTATGTCAATAGTATACAAAGGACCATCAAACAACTGTGACTTATTCTAGACAATGAGTGGAAATAGTGGGGGAAAACATTCAATGAATAACAAAATTGGGTTGGGATTAATAATTTTACAGAGGAAATCATTAAACATTTTAAATAGCAATTAACATCTAGACAGAAAACTAAAATGTTTTAAAATTATTAAAATGGAAGTTGCTTGATATAGTAATTGATTAGAAGAATAGACTGAAGTTCTTTGGGAATGAGCAGAGAGATGTTATTGCCTACAGACTGAATGGTTAACCAGAACACGTGTTACCAGAGACAGAATCATGTTGGACTCATGGCTGGGAATCCCAGAGGTACCCTCAGACGCAGTTGGAGTTGTGGAGGAAAGCTACAGCCACATGAAGCAGAGGAAGGAGAATAGAATGATCTATCCCTTTTGTAGCCTGCCACACATTGGTTCAACTTGCTCATTTACGAGCCCATTTGGAATGGCAAGGACTCTAGAAGATGTAACTACATAAAATGCAACAAACTCACAAAAGAACAAATACAGATCTCAAGGAGTAACATCCAGACACATTCCCTCCATCCATAAACCCACCCACAGAAACATCACAGGATGGTTTTGGATGAATCATGGAATTAGACTGACTCTGCTTCCTTACATAGAACATAAAACTATCACATGCAATTTCTGAGCATAGGATTTTTGAGGAAAGAATACAAAGTGGTATGAAATGCCATCTATATGGTAAGTTCAAATACAAATGTTTACTACATTGTGTTCACTAAAGGCACACTACTTCTTGCTCTACTGATTGCTAAACTTGTTTATACATAAATAATATGCATTTTTCTATAGTTGTATCTACAAACAAGTGAAAAGCTAAGCAATATTGATGAAGTAATCTCATTGACTTACTAATACACATGGGTCTAACATAGTGTTGGATCTCTGACTTTTACATGAACCAGGTCTTCCTGACTTATATAATAAACTCCTTAATCATGAAGTTTACCCCATCAAGTGGAAGACTAAATTTTTTCCAGACTATTCTCTTTCAATCTGTTTTTTTTTTGGTATGGATATATAAATTGTAAAAGAGTCTCATCTCCCCCAAATAAGCCTTTTATCTATTGGTCATACTCTATTCTTCACTCACTTTATCCCCTGAACCGTAGGCAGCCACTAATCCAGGTTCTGTCTCTGTGGACTTCCTTATCTGTGTATTATATATGCATATGGTACCCAGGAATAGGTCATATTTCCTGAGTGGCCTCTTTCATTTAACATAACATTTTCCAGGTTCAACCACATTGTGCCATGAACTGGTCCATCAATCCCCATTGTTGCTGAGTAGACTTTTGTCTCACGTGTATATCTGGTTTTGTTCATCCATTCACTAGTTGGTGAACATCTGTGCTAATCTCATGGTTGCACCCTGATGAATAATGCCAAAGCCACTGTGTACATTAGGTCACATGTCTTCGGACATGTGTTTTTATTTCTTTTGGGGATGTACTTTTATGACTGGAATTGATAGACTGTGTGGTTAGTTTTGCATTTTGAAAAGTTGCCAAACTACTTTCCAGAGATACGGAAGCATTTTAAACTCCAGCCAGCTTTGTCCTCTAGCTGTACCTCTTCTATGTTTTTGCTGGTACCTGCCTTTCTTTGTCCTGGAGCCCCTCACTTTGCCAATGCACAATTCTCTTAACCACCAGTACATCATTCTAGTCATTTTGACCTCCAGTAAGAGATTATTTTTGTTTATATCTCTGAGAGTTATTGAATATAGGTTTGTAATGCTTATGTTTAGCGATCCCAGCATAGTTCTGGCTGCATAGCATGAACTTGGAAGTTGGTTTATATATTCTGAAATACATGTATGATTTGCTGTTTCTGTGTCCCTCTGGTAGCTTTTGCTTGTATTTTTTTCTTTAAAAGGTTTGTTTATTTTTGTTTTATGCGTCTGAGTGTTGGCCTGTATGCATGCTTGTGCATCACATTTGTGCCTGATGTCTGTGGATGTGAGAAAGAGCATCAGAAACCGGAGTTACAAATGGTTGTAGGTCACCACAAGGATGTTGGGAACCAAACATGGGTCCTCCAAAATAGAAGTATGTTCTCTTAACCTCTGTCTCCAACCCCTGTTTTCATTTTCTTGATTGTGTTCTTTGACACCACAAAGTTTCAATTTTGATAATCTATATTTTTCTTATGTGGATGTCAGATACAAGAAGATTTTATCTCAAGATCAGGGATAAATATGTATGTTTTCTTCTATTGATGTCATAGTTTTAGCTTTGACTTACTGTTTGTGTGTGGGACATGGAGATATTCTCAGCCATTCTCTTGCATGTTAACATCTTTCTATCCTGTCAGTATTGGTTGAAATTATTAATATTTCCTGCATTGGAATATGTTTATACCCTGGGTGAAATCTGATTATTCAATTGCAAAGGCTTCTATTTGGGTGCTTAGTCTGGTTTTGCTAACATCTTGTCTGTCCTATGCCAGCGCCAGTCTGGATTTCCATAGCTTTGTAGTAAGTTTTTAGATTGTGATGTGAGATTTTTAGAAACTTTGCTTTTGAAGATAATTTTAGATGATTTTGAATTTCCATATTGCCATGTAATTATTTATGGCATAAGGTTATAGCGAGATATGGAAGTATGGGATCAGGTTAGGTTTATTAATAGGTGAAATCAGTAAGGCCCCTTGCTGCCTGCTCCAACCAGCCAAAGAGAGAGCGTGACCTTTCCCCCACAGGTTCTTAAGGGATCACCTATCATCAGAGAAAACCATGCCTATTGGGGCAAACCACTCCAATCAATTGGTCATTGGACTGAATGGCAGAGGCAGAATTCCCACAACATAAGGTCTTGCTATGTAGCCCAGCCTAACCTAAAGTTCTTACATAGATTGAGCTGGCCTCAAATTCAAGATACTCCCAAGCACTGGGATTACAGGTAAGTACCAATCACATTCAGCATGTACCCTCTGCAAAGAAGACAACTGGCTTTTTACAGACATTGTATGCAATCTCATGATCAGTTTGGAACATATTCTAGCTTCATTTCTGTTGCTCTGATAAAAGTCAACTTAGGGAGAGTTTATTTTAGCTTGTAAATGCAGTCTATCATTGCAAGGGAGTTATAGCTACAGTAGCTTGAAGAAGGCAGTCACATCACATCTAGAGTCAAGAACAGAAATAAGTGCAAGCATGTTTAGTGCTCAGCTAGACTTCTCCACTTTTACACTATCCAGAGCCAAACCCACACAGTGGCTTTGCTCATTTTCAGGGTATGCCTTCCACCATCACTTAAAGCATTCCAGATAATCCATATACAGATCCACAGGACAACCTTATCTAGACTATTTGTCACGGAGACTCATTTCCCAGGTGATTCATAGTTTCATCAAGTTGAAAATTAAAAATCTCCATCACAGGCTGTACTACCATTTTGTAATGTTGCCTTCTGAACCACAAACAAGGGCTGTTTTTCTAATTTTTTAAATGTTTCTCTCAACCATAGGTCAGTTATTTTTACAATACATATTATATACTTCTTTTAGAGATTTATTCCTAAGTGTTTATATTTTTGTTACTATTATAAATAAAATCACCTTTGTATTTTCATTTCAGACTACTCATTTCTGGTATATATTTTATTTGTATTTTAAGGATACTACAGAAGACTTTTATTTGCCCAAAGTAACCCAAGTTATTGAGCAGAACAATATCCACAATTCTCCCAATATTATTTTAAAAATCAACATATGAAATTTGATTTTCATTAGAAAGTAGTTATTATTTCATGTTAATAAGTCAAAACCCAAGACCCAGGTTTTACAAACACACACACCATCCAGTGTATATATATACACTGGATGAAAATACCAAAATTCATCTTCTGAATGCCTCATTATCATTCAGGAGGCACAGCATTATGATCCTTGTGAGTTTGAAGCTAATTAGGACTAGATAGTAAGATCCAGGATATCCTGGACAACAAACTGAAAAATATCTCAAGCAACAACAATAATAACATTAAATCCCTAAAGCAGTTATGATTTGATGACACTTCCATTTGCTTCTTTTGATGGGCCCAACTGGTTTACCCCTGAATCATACCATCTCTTGGAGAACAGCAATGCTCCCTGCTGTCTCTGGCAATGGTGCTTTCCCTGGCCAAGTATCCTTGCCAGCAGGTTTTCTTTTCACTTCTCTTTTGTTATCATCATATTCACTGTCAGATAAAGATCTGCTTTTTGAACCACCTTTTTCTTTGCCAAGGTTTTGAGAATTAAGAAATGTTTCAATTAACCCTCAGTGATCTAAAATTTTCTTCAGTTTCCCAAGTATTGTTGTTTTCTGTAAGTCTCTTCCAGGCCAGGAAATTCTCTTTCTTTCAATCCAGTACTTTTCAGTTGGTAACTGCTCTACCACAAATTCTTTAGATGTTGGCTTATTGTCTTTTTCATCTCTTTTATCCTATTTAATATATATTTCCTCACAATTCAGTTTTATTGGAGGATTCTTTTTTATTGAGAACTTAAGCTGTTATGTGTGACCTCTCCTGCTCCATGCCACAGGTATGCAGTGTCTCTGAACTTACTAAATTAATAGTTAATTTCCTTCATTAAGTTCATTCCTAAAGACTTTCTTAGTTTTGCATTCTTTGTGTGTATGGTGTATGTGTGTGGGGGCATATGTATGTAGAGGTCACTGGAAAGCATAAGGTAACTTGGTCTAGCATTCTTTGCCTTATTCTTTTGGGACAAGGTTTATCACTATGGTGATAAACTGGTGTTACTCGTGGTGGCTAGCAAACCCCAAATAGTTTCCTGTACACCCCACCACCTTGTCACAGTTAAGCTTCAGCCTCACCTGGCTTTGTGTGTAGGTTCTGGGGATTCTAATTCAGGTCTCCATACTTCACTAGCAAGTATGTTTACTGACTGAGTCAGCTTCCAACAGCCTGGCTTTTCATTCCCAAATGGACTTTTCTTATAGTTCCTTTCCTTTTCATTGGTAGAGCAAAGAAATTCAGTTGATTTTACTGTTCTTATATTTGATAATTTTCTCAACTCTTTTTCTTTCTTTATAATTTCCAACAATGTTTACAGTGAATTTATTAACATATGCCTTTAGTTAGGACTAGTTTTAGAGATGTAAATTGCTTTTACATTGATATTCACCATCATTTCTCTATCTGAGTTCATTTCTATATTAGAATTTTCAGTCTGTTTACCTTAATTGTGGTCATAAGACTGAATTTCAGAATGTGAGTGGAAGTGATCATCCTTTCAGGAAGGATCTAGACTTTTCTAACCAACCTACAGTACTTCTCCTTTATAGTTGACAGGTACTAATGAAGATGCAGTAAAGGATTTGGGCATTTGGGGATAAGGCTTTGGAGGTGATTAAGGTTGGGTGAGGTCTATGGCTAGGCTCCAGTTTGATAGGGTTGGTCACCTTATGAGAAATAAAATAGGAACTTTCTCCATGACAAATGTCACACTGAGTCATAGCCATCTGTAAGCCAAGAAAAGACTCCTCATCAGGAGTGGATGAGGATGACCCTTGATCTTGGACTTCTAACATCCAGGATGTTGAGTAAATACATTTCTATGATCTGAACCACCCAGTTGATGGTACTTATTATAGCTGTCTACAATCACAAGTGCATTTTTAGCAGTGTTAATGTGCTAAAGACCGTTACATGAATGAGAAGCAAAGGTAGACCATGAAGCCCACAAGAACTGAGATTGTTAAAGCAATTAATCTGCTATGACTCATATGGCAAGACACGAAAATATGTGGACAAATACAAGACAGACACATGGGCCCTGCTGCAGACTTAACATTTTAACAATGAAAATAACCCAGTGAAACTCGTGATTCATCACTGATACTGAGCATGCAGACTATTACTGCTTAGTTGCCTTGATAAAGAAGTTAGTGATTATAAGATCTTATGAAATTGGAAAGAAGAAAAAAAGGTTGTTTTTAAATTTTTGCTTAGAAATTTTTCTAGAAGAATGTCCTAACCACGTGAAAGTCTGAACCAGATTTAGCAATTTTTGGTACAGAAAAATGGAAATTATTTGTTTTTCAATAGTTGTCAAAACAAGAAAATCGGAATAAACTATGAGCAGAAGGATGTGGAGCAAGTGCTCTGGTGACTGGAACTGAGACGAAAGTAGAAGCGTTAGGTTGGCTGAGGTATGGGACCCACGTTATGAAACCATGCCTGATGGGCAAAGAGTCCTTAAAACGTGGCACAGATCTGACTTGGAAATTTTCTTCATCTTTCAAACAAGAATAAGAAGTTTATTATTTCTTCGTTGTGATTATAATATGATTACTTTTTTTCCTTCTCTCCTCCCCCAACACCCTCCAATATATGCCTCCCTGCTCTCCTTTAAGTTCATGGCATCTTCATTGTTACTGAATCTTTATTTTTTATATATATTGCATATGTATTACAACTATATATATACACATTGCACATATATATGCAATAACAGATAATGTTATTATGCATATTCCTATATGCAAAATTCCTATATTGTATATATGTATATATTATATTTCTAAATATAACCTGATCAGTCTGAGTAATGTTACACACACACACACACACACACACACACACACACACACACACGTTTTTCAGGGCTGACCATTTGGCTCTGGACAACTAATAGGTATGCTCTTCCCTGTATAATACTACCTCTCTCACTCCCAAATTTTCTCAGTTACCTAGCCCTTTGTGTATAGCTGAATCTTTTTGGACTTTTCCAAGTCCACTTTGGCATGTCCATTGGTGTCATCCTTGTTCAGCTCACATTTGGGAAGTCATGTTGGTGAGACTTTATGGGTGTACTTTTTGACATTACTAGGAGGCATAATCTCACAGAAAACTTCCTGATCCTCTGACACTAACAAGTAGGAGTTTATTTTTAAGAGAGGGACCATGTGTGGTACGTTTGAGCCATTGCATATTTATGGGTGTTTTTATGTGATTTTGCGAGAGAAAATCGTGGGGAGTTTATTATGTATTTACTTTATGGTTGTACAAATCCATGTTGGGTAGGCAGACTACTAAACCAGCAAAGATGTCCGTGTCTTAACCTCGGAAACTTGGAATATATTGATAAATTCAAAGAGAGTTTGAAGATATAATTAAATCAAGAATCTTGAGAAGGGGATATTATTCTGGCATATCTAAGTAGGCCCAATCTTATGATAAATGTTTTTTTTTAATCTTTTTGTGGGATTTGACTTTAATGAATGGAGATGAGCATTGATAGAGGAGACCCTTATAAAAACGGTAATCCTAGGCTTTTTAATGAATGCCCTGAATTTAACATAACATTAAGAACACGTCTTAGAGAACACAAAGAACATGGAGTTGGGCAGCTTTGGAGATTGAGAGGACTTTGGAGAAATTGAGGGAGGGAGTATATGTGATCAGAATATATCATATAATTTTTTTTCAATTAAAAAAGGCAAAAAGGATGGGTGTTTTTATGAGGAAGTAGAGGCAAGGTCAGAATCAAGATGTAAAGGGAGGATGAAAGCAAGTTGTGTGGCTTTGTCAAGACCTCGCACTATGTAACACCTTCAGATGCAGAAGGGAACCATTGTCTCATGAATTCTTCAGAGAGGACAGTAGGCACACACCTTAATACTAGCCCTGTGGGAACTATTGTACCTCCAGAAATGCTTGATACTGGATTTATTTTAGTTCATTGCAGCAACAATAGCAAACACACATGAGCACTTTACTGCTATTGACATCTCAAAATAAATGCAAGGATGATTGATTCTCTTTTTCTGTGTCCTCTTGCATTATGCTTTATCTTTGTCATATATTTTATCTTCTGTCTATAATTTTGCCTTAGGTTGATCCTCAGAGTTATTTGAAACTATTGTCCTAAAATGTGAACTATATTTATTTGCTAAAATGTTTTACAGTGTTTTAAAGAGTTAATGTTTATGCGTGTTTGTCTTTGTTTATTGTGTTTGTGTATCCCAGTGAGTGTCAGGACTTGTACTCAGGCAGAGGGTCTTGGTTCCCTCAGAACTGGAGTTATAGACATTTGAAATATACGAACTCTGGAATCTGAGCTCAGATAATCATGATTGAATGACAAATGTTCATAAAAACTGGTTTTTCTGTCCCACACTGTCATGGCAATTTTAAAATTTCATAATATTAATGACATTGATTTGAAGTATATATCTAATAGTGATGTTTATTTGACCTTACCATAATGATTATTTAAAGCAATGAATATTTCTTAGATATATTTCAAAAAATATGAAGATAAAATTCAGTAATATTTGTAAAATGCTCAGGGCATAACAAACATGAAACAGATTTATTAAAATTATTTACATTTGGAATTACAATGAATGATTGGACACATTTTCTTTTAGAACTAGGGGATCAAAGGCTGAAATCAAACTTTGTCTGCATGTAGAATGCACAATATGAGAAGGAACATACATTTAAGACATAATGTGCTAGAAGTTAAAGAAAGCTATTTAGATGTATAAATGTTTATTTATATGGCTATATAATATGCACTAAATTTAATTCCTTCATCAGATAGATTTATTGTAAGAGTAAATGTGACCCAGAGTTTTCAAAACTCTGATCTTAGTTTATTTATTAAGTCAGCATGCAAAGCAGCTAAAATCTCAACTATAATGAAAACTGAGCATGTAGCTGGAAATTCATTGTTATAATTTGAGAACCATGCTAATGTTTAATCTCCATTTTTATTATTTCAATATTTTTTGGGTCTCTGAATCTTGCCAAATCACTAGAGCTCTATTATTTTAACTAATTATGATTTAATATAATTGGCACACTTAGAAGCTTAGCTCAGCATATCTGAGATTAGGTGACTTTCCCAGGGATTTTAACGGATGTTCCAAAGTTTTCTCTAAAACATATGGAAAAATATTGAAGCATGATTTCAAAAGAGTAGTCTAGTAATCACTCCTTGAGAAGAGTTTTATTTTAGACATGTCCTGTTTTCTCATATGGTATATATTACAGAATATAAAACTAGCATTGTGATTATGATCTATTATGACTAAGGAGGTATTTATATAGAATAGAATATTAGAGTCTAAAGAATGGGCCTAAAAAAGGAAGTCTTGAAATCCTTACATTGCTCTTCTATAATTCTGAAATATTACCTCATACATAATTGTTCTTAGGATAACCAAGATAAAGACAGAAAAATCAATTTCATGAGCATGAATTAATAATGCCTCTTTTATGTTGACTGGTTGAGTAATGTACTTAATATCAATATATTTGTCTTTTTTTACAGGGAATTCTTTAAAAAACTTTATTTCTTTTTTAATTAAGAGATTTTCTATTCATTTTACATATCAACCACAGATTCCCCTGTCCTCCCTTTTCCCACCCCCAGTCTTCTCCCCTAACTTATCCCCCATTCCCACCTCCTCCAAGGCAAAGTCTCCCATGGGGAGTTAGCAGAGCCTGGTACATTCAGTTGAGTCAGGTCCAAGCCCCTCCTCCCGGCACCAAGGCTGTACAAAGTGTCTCACCATAGGCACTAGATTCCAAAAAGCCGGCTCATGCACTAGGGAAAGGTTCTGATCCCACTGCCTGGGGGCCCCCTCAACAGTTCAAGCTAAACAACTGTCTTGCTTATCCAGAGGGCCTAGTCCAATACCATGGGAGCTCCTCAGATATTGGTCCACTATTCACGTTTTTCCAATAGTTTGGCTAGTTGTCTTTGTAATTTTTCCAATCATGATCTTGACATCTCTTGCTCATAGAATCCCTCCTGTCTCTTGTCAATTGGACTCCTGGATCTCTGCATCTGGTTCCATCAGTCACTGGATAATGGTTCCATGATATCAGAGAATCCCGCCATCTGATCACTGGAGCAGGTCAGCTCAGGCACCCTCTCGAGCATTGCCAGTAGTCTATGGTAGAGTCATCTTTGTGCATTCCTGGGGACCTCCCTAGCACTCTGCTTCTCCCTATTCCCATGATGCCTTCATTTATCATGATATCTCTTTCCTTATTCTCCCACTCTGTTCCTGATCCAGCTCAAAAGAACCTCCTGCTCCCCTAAGCTCTCTTTCCCCTATTCCTTGCCCTTCATTACCCCACCCCCAGTTTTTTCGTGTAGATCTCATCCATTTCTCCATCGCTGAGTGATCCCTGTGTCTATCCAAGGGTCCTCCTTACTAGGTAGTCTCCCTGGAGCTGTGGGTTACAGTCTGTTTATTCTTTGCTTTACATCTAGCATCCACTTATGAATGAGTACATACCATATTTGTCTTTCTGAGTCTGGGTTACCTCACTCAGGATGATATTTTCTAGTTCCATCCATTTGCCTGCAAACCTCATGATGTCATTATTTTTCTCTGCTGAGTAGTACTCCATTACGCATATGTACCATATTTTCTTTATCCATTCTTCAGCTGAGGGACATCTAGGTTGTTTCCAGGTTCTGGCTATTACAAATAGTGCTGCTATGAACATAATTGAGCATGTGTCCTTGTGGTATGATTGAGCATCCCTTGGGTATATGCTCAAGAGTGTTATAGCTGGGTCTTGAGAAAGACTGATTCCCAATTTACTGAGAAACTGCCATACCTATTTCCAAAGTGTCTGTGCAAGTTTGCATTCCCACCAACAGTGTAGAAGTGTTCCCTTTATTCACATCCTCTCCAACATAAGTTGTCTTCAGTGATTTTGATCTTAGCAATTCTGATGGGTGTAAGATGGTATCTCAGAGTTGTTTTGATTTGCATTTCCCTGCTGACTACGGATGTTGAACAATTTCTTAAATGTCTTTCAGCCATTTTAGATTCTTCTGTTGAGAATTCTATGTTTAGCTCTATAGCCCATTTTTTAATTGGACTGTTAGGTATTTTGATATATAGTTTCTTGAGTTCTTTATATGTTACTGTGATAAAATATGCTGACCAAAAAAACAAGTTAAGAGATAAAGGGTATATTCTGGCTTATTGCTCCAGAGACATGGAGTCCATCCTGGAGGGGACGACATGGCCACAGGTAGAGAAGGCATGGTGTGGGAATCAGGATGCTGGATAATCACATCATCCATATAGAAGTGAGGTTGGATTATAAACCTCCAAACTCACCTCCAGTAGCATACTTCCCACATCAAGGCTCCCCTTCCTAAAGATTTCATACTCTTTCCAAATAGCACCACCTACTGAAGATCAAGTGTTCAAATATATGAGGCTATGGGGGACATTTTCTGTTTAACCCACAGCAGTGTCTATTATCAAATAATTATTGATGGCAAACAGCAGAAGTTGGCATTAAGTATTTTGCAGCCATTATTTTTCCTAGCAAAATTTTAAGTGGAATTTATAAAATTAACTGTTTTAAATATAATAATTTACAACAGACCAACATTTTACAATTTTCCAGGCTTCTGTCAGTTGTATCATCTCATTCTCAAATTACTTTCTGTAAAAGATGATAAAGTTTTAAAATTTTCTATCATTATAATTATGAAACCTAGGAAAAATCATAAAACAAGTTAGTTGTCGATTTTTGGAATTACACAACTTTTCTCTGCTCCAACATAAAAAATAATCTCATACCTCTTCAGCAAAAGTCAACTGTACAAAACTGTAGGGAAATGAAAAAATTACCATCATCAGGCAGTGAAGGTTCCGTTATATCTCCATGTATACATGGCAGTACATGTCGTAAGTCAGAGGACAATTTGTTAGAAATTGTTTTCTCTTTCCACTCTTTGCACACTAGGTATTTTATTTGGCAACCTATGGTTTCCAAAATGAGTATTATGTCCTGCTGACAATAACTTCAATTAAACACTTATGTATATATTATGTAAGTATGTATGTATGTATGTATGTATAGGACGATTATAAAATAGTAACTTTCCACATGGCTTTTTCAAACATCCTTACTTTAGTTATCATGCTCTGAACTCCATCTTCAACTCTACCACCCATCTATCTTTCTGTCTCAAACTCCTTCCTCATTATTACTCTACTTTCCTTCATATCACCTGCATTCTACTACTCTTAATGGGGCTTTAATGTCTTTGTTCCTCTTCATCACCCATGACACTGTTTCCTAGATTCTGGAGGTATTCCAAACTAGACACATCTAAGGATTCAGTACTAGTATTCACATATGAGTGAAAATATGTGTTATTTGTCTTTTTGAGCCTATGTTATCTCAATCTATATAATGTTTTCCAGTTTCAGCTATTTACTTGAAAATTTCATGAGTTCATTTTTCTTTTCAGCTAATAAAACTCCACTGTGTATAGGTACCACATTTTCATTATCTATTCATCAGTTCATGGACATCTAGGCTGTTTCTAAATCCTAGCTGTTGTGGATGTGTGTCTATGTAGTCAGAAAGAGTTTATGTATATACTCAGGAATGTAATAGCTCAATCAAATTGTAGATATGTTTCTAGTTATTTTTGCTTTTGGGGCATCTCCATACTTATTTCTATACTGGCTTGCATCAGTTTGCACGCTCTCTTGCACTGTCTGAAGGTTCACTTCTCCCGTTATTCTCACTGGTATTTGCTGCCTTTATTTTCTGAATCTCAATCATTCCAACTGGAGTAAGATGAAATCTCAAAATAGTCTTCATTTGTATTTTCCTGATGACTTAAGAATGATAAACAACCTAAAAAAAAAAACCACTTTCTAGCATGCTTATCATGCTTCTGTTGCATTCTTCCATCAAATTTTCCTTGAAAAATGAAGATTTCACAGTCTGAACGCAGTATATGTAAGCAGAAAATCCCCCTTTTTTGCACTATTTTCTGGTCATAAAACACAGAAGTAAAAGGTATTTTCCATTATTTGTAATTTACTTTAGAGGTATGGTGTGTGTGTGTGTGTGTGTGTGTGTGTGTGTGTGTGTGTGTGTGTAATCATCTGCTGGAGTATGGCAGTCACATGTGGGTTTTGTCCCTGAAGAAAACTCACTCTTTCTCCTCTAGTAGTCAATGGACTCTCACCTAGGGGTAGGTGGGGCTTCATAAGCATCTCCCCCATCCATGCTGGAATTTTGGAGTCTTGATCTTGGGCAGGTACTGTGTATCTGGTGCTGTGAGTTCATGTGTGCAACAGGCCTGTCATGTCATCCACTGCCTTTGTCTCTTAAATTACAGTTGCTTTGTTTCGCAGAGAGATCTCTGAGCATTGGGATGATGGGGTGAGATATAGATGTGTCAATTAAGGGTTGAACATTCGACATTCTCTTGTTCTCTGCATGTTGACTTATTTTATGTTTGGGCATTAATACATATCTGTAAAATATTAAGAATTAGTTTAATACTATATCCATTTAGCAGAGTAATAGTGGTAGATTCTCCTATAGGGCCTATCACCTAATCAGCCACAGGTTTTTGGCTTAGTTAATTGTGGTGGGCATGGGCTTTATCTTGTAGAGCAGGGCTTAACTCAAATAAGAATGTCGTTAGATTCTCCCCTAATATGTGTGCCAATATTGCACCAGAGGGTATATTTTGCCAGGCAAGTTGTTATTGTAGCTCCCAGTGTTAAATGCTGGGTAAAACTGTTGAATATTTTTCCCAGTAGCATACAACATCTTCCAGAACTATGAAAGCTAGCCAGTAGAGAGTTGAGTAATTACTATTTAAAGTCATTATTGAAAGGTGTGTGCTGAGTACAATCATTTATTTTTTCTTCTGTTTGTGTTCTTACTCTTATTTTGTGTTTCAGTAATTACAGCTTGAGTTACGATGAACCTTTCACCTTAATAATAGCTTAATTTCTCTGTGCTCTGTGTGATATCTTTAGCAACAGAGTCTTACCATCAAATTCTTAAAGGTATCCAAGAGCAGTGGCAATAGACTGTCATTTTTGGAGCTGTGTTGGACCTCACTGACCAACAGCTTGTAAAAAGGTAACCCATACCTGGCATTGGGCCTTTTATTCAATATCCTATAGTGTCTGGGAGAGGCATTGCTCCCCTGTTATAAGGTAACTCCATTCAAACTCTCTCTGTATACATTTATGCACATGTTTTGGGAAGCTTCTCCAGCATTAGGGTTTTTTCTCCAGCATTAGGTTTTGTTTTTTTTTTTTTGAGACATAGTTTCTCAGTGTAGTTTTGGTGCCTATCCTAGATCTTACTCTGTAGACCAGGCTGGCCTCGAACTCATAGAGATCCACCTGGCTCTGCCTCCTGAGTGCTGGGATTAAAGGTGTGTGCCACTATCACCTGGCTAGCAGTAGTTTTTTTTTAATGCCTACCCTGTCCTGCCCCCCATCCTATTTAACCTTCCTGCTCAATTATTTCCTCCTTTATAGCACCCCTGTTCTATACTCCCATGCAAAACCCTCCCCATGGTTCGTGACTAATTTCCTGACATCTGTAGGTACTCCATTTTAAATGTACATATATAGAGCTTGCATAAACCCATGAGAGAGAACATGCAGTTCTTGTTATTCTTCTTCTAGATGACCTCACTCAGAATGACTGTACATGTATGTGTTTGTGTGTGCATATGCATGTGCATGTGCAATGCATATGGAGGCCAGAGGATGACTTTAGGTGTCTTCCTTAACTAACCCTCACCTTCTTCCACCCCCTTTTTGAGACAGAATCTCTCACTGAACTTGGGGATGACCAATTAAACTAGACAGTCTGGCCAGCAACTCTTTAGAAACTTCCCATTTTGGGTTCTAGGATTGTAATATACCTGTCTCTTTTTATGTGAGCTTTGGGAATTGAACTAAAGTCCTAATGTTTGCACAGGAAGCATTGTGCTGGTGATCCATCTCTCTGGCCCTAGTTACCAGTTGACCAAAGATCAATGTCTTTCAAAAATGATTTAATTTTTTTTCTGTATTCTCACACACATATACCTTCCAAGGATACTTTAGTAAATTTTAAAAATTGTATTAGGGGGGAAGGCGGGGGTGGGGGTGGTGGAGGTGGAGGGGGGAGAACAAGGGAAAAAAATTGTATTAAAAACTACTGTAAAGGGACCTGTCCTACATAGAAGCTTTAATTTGTACTTTAAGTCAGATATTGAATGAAAAGGGCACAAGTAAGTTACTTTCTTTTCCTTTCATTCTCCTGGATACATGAAAAACAAGTTATAATTATGCAGATTTTAATGTTTAGTTACTAACATCCACAGATTTTTCCATTTTATTTTTTAAATGTCATATTCTTATACTTCTTAATTGTTCATATTTGGGGTAGGAGAAAACTGTCTAGCCTGAACAATTGCTGCAATGTCACACATGTGGTTTAAGAAAACTATTTACTCCTTATGTTGTGAAAGTCATTTGTAGTTTCCAATTAGGCTGCTCAAAGCTATTAACAGATAATGATACACAAACACACATTGTGTACTTTCCAAACACTTGAGCTAGTTTAGTATTTCATTAGTAAAAAGCCAGTGTGCATCATATCTGCCAATTCCCCATCTCTGGAAATAGCTGTGTTAGGCCAACTTCACCTCACAAAACTTTAATGAGAAAAATAGCAGAACTTGGCTGTCTTGAAATACTTCAGCACTTCGTGATGTCTTTTGTGGTGACTTTGTGCTTCAGAAATTCTTCCTGAAGACAGAACATGGTCAGATGCAATTAAACTTCTAAAAAAATTAACAAATTTTATATTATTATTATATTATATTATTACTAAATTTTTAAATTGAAATATTGTGAGTTAAAAATATAGTGCAAGGAAAATAAACACACATCTAATTCTTTGTAAGTGTCAGATATTAGAGGCAGAGAAAATAAGAATTCAGCCCATATCTAAATGCCTAAAATCAGATATCTGCTATCACATACAAAAGCTCTTGATAGAATTCCATTTAATGCAACAGCATTAGAAAGTTAACATGCTGTCCAGACAGCATTATTTGTAGCATGATGATCATTTGTAGGAGGTAACTGATATAGCCTGATCTTTCTTGTTACTTTCTGTGTCAATCTTCTTAATAACATTGCTTTATTTTCTGTATTGATTTCTTCTTGATGACTATTTAAGCCAATGGATGATCATTTTATTTAAAGTAAGAATATTTGCTAAGGAGAAGAGCCAATCCATTTGTTCTTTATTGTTCCTCATAGTCTTGGTGCTTGAGTAATATGATTTTCTCTCTGAGTTAATGATGTCTTAAAAGAAATAATGTACCAATCTCTCAACCTCATCAAGTGTAGTCTTGCCGTTAAGCTCTTGATAAAATATATTAACTCAGTATCATGAAACTACCTTCGCTTTCATCAGGCAATGAGGGAATATTTGAACAGTCATCCCTGCCAACACTTGTAGAAGTCTGTTAATGAATCTATAGAAGCACATGTCTCTGGATTCACATCTTCACCTCCACATTTATCTACTGGATAAAGAACTCCCAAGAATTATCCAGACCTCATCCACGTAGCTCAAGATTGTACATAGCAGCCTCTTGTATGTATAACATGAGTATAACAAAGTCCTTACTTTTGGCTTACAAAGAGACATGTGTAAAACTGAAATTTTATGCCCTTAAAAGACAGTTGGTAGAATTCTAGTTTTAAAGTTCAAATATCAAACAGATTTAGTTGAATCAACAGAATTTTATTAGGCATTCTTGGTCTTATTTCAGACAAAGCACTCTGTTTACGATCCTATTTCATCTTTGGAGGCACAAAAAAGATTGTTAATGGCTACTGCTTTAATTAGCTTTGATTTTCAATTTGACGCAGCCTTCATCTGAGAGGAACTTCCTAGGTCAGACGTCCTATGGGTGTGTGTCTTTTGGGATGTTTTAGTTATTGATTGGTGCAGTGTGATCAGTCCACTGTGGGCTATATTGTCCCAAGACAAGTGGTGCTGAGCTGTAAAAAAACAGGTAGCTACATATAAGCCTACAGGCTGCCAGAGAATGAGCCGGCAAGCCTTATTCCTCCAAGTTCCTGCTTTGACTTCCCTCAAAGATGGATTGAAATCTGGTAGTGTTAGTTGAAAAATCCTTCCCTCCTTTCCCAAGTAACGTTTGGTTGGAGTGTTTTATCACAGCGATAGAAAGGGAACTGGAACCCCAGCTTAAGCAGCTCTTAATTCCATTTGTCTCAGTTCTGACAGAAGATATGTGAAAAATTTTGAAAAGGCTTTCAGCTCCAAGCCTTAAGAGAGAACGCCAGAGATGCTTTAATTATCTCTGCCATTCCAGTAGTGACCTCAAAGGCCAGATACAGTTTAGAAATAGCCCGTCACTATGTCAGTAGGTAGGAAAGAGCTCTGAAGAAAGCTCAGAGACCCAGGTACTTGCATTTGGCAGACAAAACAGAAATAAAATTATATTGCATTAAACTAGTGAGATGCTGAACTGTGTTTGCTATTGCTACAGTCTTGTTTCCTTCTTTCCAATAATTTAAATACTTTTATTGGAGTAAATTAAATGTGGCAGTACTTAAAATGTTTAATATTTTAAAACACTACTTGAGAATTCAATATATGTACATAACAAAATATTATCACATTCACCTCTTATATCTATCTCTATGTCCCTCTGGATATCCCTCACATAGCCCTCTCTAGTATCATAACATCTCCTGTTTTTAATAACTTATGAAGTACGATTTGTGCTAACTGTATGTGCATGGATTTAGGGTTATTCACTGGAGAATGGGCAATCTACCAGTGGCCACACCCCACAAAGAAGAATGATTCTCCTTCTAACAGCAGCTGTTAATTACCAGTATCTCCTCTGTTAAGGGTTTGTCCTAATGATCATCTTCTCCATCTGTGCTGGGGTTTAGCTTGACTTGATCTTTCGCATGTAACCACAGTTGCTGTGAGTTCATGAATTCAGTAGTTATGTGCATCCTGAAGACAGTATTGCACAGTATTCTTCCACATCCTCTGCCTGTTTCCATTCTTTTTGCCTCTTCTTTTGTTGTATTTCCTGAACCTTAGTGATGGGTGGGCATAGGTTTGATAAGGGGGTGATATGGATGTCCCATTTAGGGATGAGTCACTTATTCCTAGTAGCGTATTCTCAGCACTTTGACTACTTAATGAGTCTCTCACTTGACTAATACCCACTGCAAAAAAAGAAGCTTTTTCTGATGAAGATTGTGAGCTGCCCATGTATATTAATATAAACATAAATATTTAGAGTGCAATTTAGCAAGATAACAGTACATTCTACCTTAGAGACCATTTCTAACCATGTGCTTTTGACCTGGTTTACAGCGTGAAACATGACTTCCTTCCCATTTGTGCAATCCACAAACTCAATCACAAAGTAGTTGCTTTCTTGTAACAGTTGTGTCACCATTAAATCCGCTGGCACTTCTTGTTTCTCACCTATAGTTTTCAGAGTTCAGCACTGTGAAAATTCAGGTATTAGAAATTGCAATGATGATCATTACTGTTTTGTTACATGAAGATATTTAGCAATACCTGGATCTTTAGTTAATTGGAAGCATAAAATAGTCTGAGAAGAGAACAGTTGAAATGAAAGCATGGCTATGTGGCAATGGGTATTAATGACACTTGATACCTAATTAAAGAAAAATATGTTTGAAAATACTTATGATCATAATGGAAAGAAATTTCACCTTTTGCAGAATTAGATTTCTAACACTGAAGGGTAGGTTATGAAAACTTTGATAATAAATTCATGTAATTCTCGTGTATTGGATAAACATGGAATAAAAGAAAAACTACAGCTAAAATATAAATGTTTACTAAAACTCACAGCTGAATAAAGGGCCTTGGGTGTTGTTTTTCTAATATTGTACAGAAAGCATCCTAGTAAGCACTATTGTTTGAATGCATAGATTTAGGCATTGGCACAGTAATGTAAATAGGGAAATTGATTGCTGTTGATATTTAAATCAAAGAAAGAATTATTGGTATGATTCTTGCTATGAAGTAGGACTGATACATAGATGAGAGCCTATGGAGATTTTGGCTTTAATGGTTTAGCACATTTTTTTCTGTTTGACAACTAAAAGAAGAGTCAAATGATGTTATTGGAAAACAGAGGTCACTCAAAAATTTTTCATTATCCAAATATGTGAACAGGAGAGTCCATGAATGGTAGATTAAAAAGCTAACAATACGTTCTTAGAACTAGTGATTTAGGAAAACATACATGAAAGAAAATTCCCTCAGAGATAGGAAAATACCCAATCAAGGATCCCCTCAATCAAAATAAATTGCTTTCAAATTGCCTACTCAGTGAGATTTGAGAATCTCACCCCCACAGAAACTTTGTGTCTCTCCTAGTTTGGTCATTTCTGATTAGGTTTCCTTCATGTATGATTTACCCAATGGCAGGTAGTGATAAACACAACTTCCCATTTTAGTTAGTAGGTCATTAGACTAGGTATGGGGGTGGGGATCCAAGCCTATTATAGACCACTGCGTATTCTTGATGATTTGGGTTTTGATCTTACGAAACGATGACAAAAGATGGATCGAAAACAGGCTCATTTATGTTGACTAGAACAGCAAACTATTGGACAGGCAATGTTTTCAGCATATTGTTTCTCTAAATCTGGCCGGTAAAATGCAGATGAAGTGACTTAGGTGAGCTCCTTGCGTATATGTTAATACATATCGCATCATCTTCTAGCTCTTGCTAGATTTAGAAATTCTGAGTCCCACATGTTAGGACTAGAACCTCAGTACGTAACTGGTAGGTAATATTATCATTTACTATTCATTAGACAGAGATCAGGGGCATACAAATATACTCACAGACACCTACGTACTTTGCCATAGTTTATTACAGGAAATGTTCAATGTAGGAAATATTCCAACAATATATTCCTAAAACAACAGCTACAATGAGCTATGAGCAAGATGAGTTTTTTTCTCTGTGAACTTTGAGTAACAACTTGTAACTTTTCTGGTAATTGTTGGCATAGCAGTCACAGGCTCCAAGTACCAAGCAGAAAAAAATCATATGAGCTACTAAAAAGCATAATGTTTGAGCAGTAATGACATTTTATGTACAGAATAGAAATAAATAACAAAGAACACAATTTCAAATGGTATAAATACTTCCTTATTCAGTGAAAGATTTAATACAGACATGAGATAGATCAGACCCCCACAATATTTATTTGACAGATAACCTTTTTATATTTTTCAATCTTTTTTTTTTTTTTTTTTTTTTTGGTTTTTCGAGACAGGGTTTCTCTGTGTAGCTTTGCGCCTTTTCCTGGAACTCACTTGGTAGCCCAGGCTGGCCTTGAACTCACAGAGATCCACCTGGCTCTGCCTCCCGAGTGCTGGGATTAAAGGCGTGCGCCACCACCGCCCGGCATATTTTTCAATCTTATTGAAAGAAAGAGAGTGGTCCTGAGAAGGTAAGCTATGAGGTCATCAGCTTAAATACGGTTACAGTTCATATGATGCTGGTGATGATTGGGGGCCCTGATCAGTTGAGTTCAGCTGCAAGACTCAGTCATACTATGGAAGGAGAGAGCCAGTTCACAGAGAAGATGCCTGCTGGTGACAGACGAACACCATCCGGAGTTCTAGTCTCTGCTCCTTGTTTCCTGGTTGAAGTGGGAATGTCTCCTGTTCCATATTAAGAACCTACACCTTTTGGTCCTGTAGGGAAATTGCTTATGGGGCTGTCATTTGACTGTTACCTAAACAAGGAATGCTGTTATACAATATTCCCGTATCTTCTCCTCCCTGCTTGACGTACAGTCTCCTTCGGATGGCTCCTTTCTCTGCCATCATTTCTATCATCCAACTGCCTTAGCAGTTAATTCTTTTAATGCAGCATGTGATAGTTTTTAAAAAACAGAATGAGAAATACAAAACTAATATTATTGAGATAGGTTTCCTCTCAATTTTTCTGCAGATAAAAGAAAATTACTGTGCGATTTTCAAAATTATGGATATCAAACTCTTATAAAAATCATGTTTTTGTCACCTAATTGTAAATGAATGAGAAACATATGGATTGAGTTTCCATCAAATCACACACATTAAAAAACCCAAGTTAACTTGGTTTGGCAAAATTCTTTCTATATTTTGCCAATTTCAAATATTTGAAAATAATTTGAGTGCTTTTTAACATTAAGAAATCATAGGATTTTTTTACAAATTAAACAAAGGATGAAAAAAAGCCATGAAGTGATTTCTACAGAAATAATTATCAGGCAAAAAATACTGTCATCTTGATATCCATGAATTAGCTAAAATGTAATTACCTGAAGGAAAAGTACATCATGTTCTGAAAACCAGCTGCACACTGAAAACCTTAGGAAACTATTATCATCCAAAGATATGTTGTTCATTTTCAAATATAAAGGGAAAAAATCTTTCAAGTTTTTTTTTAAAAAACTTATTCTTCTTATTTTTAGTATGAGAAAAAACGTATTGAATAATATTGGTTGCACATGGTAATTGATTAATTTTTGCCTTTAGCCACTAGTAAATGGATTTCTCATGGAACTTGAAGTACAGGTGAGCAAAATGAGGAAGATTTGAAGGGATAGTGTGAGAAATCTGCCTCACCAGGCTCAAATGCTGAAGAAAAACTGAAAATGGGTCATGTATTTGGGAAATTCAAGTCTTCAATTGGTGTCTCAGTTCCTGACTCTCACTTTCTGTGTGTGTGTGTGTGTGTGTGTGTGTGTGTGTGTGTGTGTGAGAGAGAGAGAGAGAGAGAGAGAGAGAGAGAGAGAGAGAGAAGAGAGAGAAAGATGTGTGTGTGTGTGATGTGTGTGATGTGTTTGTGTGTGATGTGTGTGATATGTGTGTGTGTGTGATGTGTTTGTGTGTGTGATGTGTGTGTGTTTGTGTGTGTTTATTGTCTCGTTGGTATGTCACAGGTGGTGGTGAGAAATGTTTGGCTCTTGTGCCCCTGTCATCACATCAGGGAATACAGAACTTCTTTTAGTACAGCTTTAGCAAAAATCCTAAAGAAATTAGGACAGTGCCATATGTTGTACTTATCTGTCTATACATCTGTCACTCAGCCCTGAGGAACTCATTAGCTAAACTCCAAGAGACAGGAGCAGGACAGTGCAAGTGACATGCACTAGGGCAAAGCATATTGATTTGTCAATAAAGGGAAGGAGAATTAAAAAAAAAACATGATTATTGGGCCAACAATAAGCACAGAAGTTTACAGGAAAGACTGATTTCCCTTTAATCATTTCTATCTACAACTCTCTCCTAAAACTATTGCCTTATGGGTTTCAAATATGATTTGTGTAGAACATGAACATGCAGCTGGTTGGTAACAAATGTGTTCCATGCTTTGCTTCTCTGAGTGATTCTGTGAGCAGATCAGAGCTGGTTGAGGTTGGGTGATCATGCTTTTCATTTTCATAACCTGTTGATTCCTTTCCGCATAAAGCAGAGACAACCATTATCAAAACAACAATATTTTAAAGATTTTGAGCATTCTCCTACACTTTGAAAATTAGGTCACAAGGAAATACTGAGCCACAATCCGAACTTCTAATAACCAGACCATACTACTAAAACTGTTGCTGTTATAGTCAGGTTAAGGAATTATATGTTATAAAAGTTTAGTATTATGTGAAAAATTAATTAGTTAAAGAAGAAGAAATCTAAGTGTACTTGTTAACTTATGCATATATCAATATTTTTAAGTACAGAGTACTTTTTGGGTTTTCAAATTATCTTTTTATGTCAAACAAGAGGCTTATTATATTGAATTTGTGGTCTTACTCATGGCAACAATTTATATTTATTGATAAATATACATATAATTTTCTAATCTTGCCTCTATATTCCAAGGAAGATAATACCAATTGGTTATCCAATAACAAAACTGTCTTAGATGGGGTTTCTATTGCTGTGAAAAGATATCATGAACACTGCACCTCTTATACAGGAAAACATTTGATTGTGATGGGTCAATTACAGTTTCAGGGGTTTAGTCCACTATTGTCATGGCAGGAAGCAAGGCAGCATTCAGGCAGACATAGTGCTGAAGAAGTAGCTGAGAGTCCTGCATCTTGACATCTTGACTCACAGGCAATAGGAAGTGGTCTGAGACTCTGAGTGTGGCTTAAGTATATATGAGACCTCAGAGCCTGTTCACATAGTGATGCACTTCCTCCAACACAGCCACAGCTACTCTGTCAAAGCCACACCTCCTAATAGTGCGAGTTCCTTTGGGGGCCATTTTCTTTCAAACCACCACATTCCACTCCTTGGCTCCTAAATGCTGGTAGCCAAATCATAATACAAAAAATGCATTCAGTCAAAAGTCCCCAATAATCCACAACAGTCTCAAATTTACTTAAAAGTCTAAAGTTCAATGTTTTTTATGAGATTCATACAATCTCTTAAAAATATTCCCCTATAAAATCAAAATAAAAAAGCAGATCATGTTCTTATAACATATAATAGCATAGGAAATACATTACCATTCAAAAATGGAGGAAAGGAAGGATAGTAAGGCAACACTGGACCAAAGCAAGACCGAAAACCAGCTGGGCAAACTCTAAACTCTGTATTGCCATGTCTGATGTCAACATGCTCTTCAGATCTCCAACTCTTTTCAGTTTTGTTGACTCAGCATACTTCTCTCTCTTGGGGTGAATCCAGTCCCTGTTAGCAGCTTTACTCAGCAAGTATCCCACTTCTCTGGAATCTCCAAAATCTTGGGGTATCCAAAGCAATCCTGGTTTCACCTTCACAGCTTCATGCAATTTACCTCTAAGCCCTCATTCAGGGACACCCTGACACATGCCTGTCCTCAGCACTTTTTCTTAGTCTCAGAGGAAGCTTCTATAACCCTATAGTAATTCTATCCTTGACTCTAAAGCCAGAACCACATGGTCAAAGCTGCCAAGTTCTGCTGCTAGCTGGGAATGGAACATGGACCCCCTTGTTCAACTATAACTTCACCAGCTTTCTGTTTTCTATGGTTTCCTTCACTTCCTAAGCTTGTCTTTTCTGAAACTTGATCTGTAGACTGGCCTTGAACTCAGAGATCAACCTGCCTCTGTCTCTTGAGTACTGTGATTAAAGGCATGCCCCACCACACTACGCTCTAAGATTTTCTTTAATTCCTTCCCACAATTAGGAAACTTAGTTTGGTGGGATCTTGTCCTGAGGTCACCACTCTCCTTATTTGATTTCTTAATCTTTTTGTCTCCATATAACAGGGCTTAGCTCAATTCCAGTTCCTGGTGCTCCTTTTCTCTTCAAATTATAAATTTTATATTTTTCCTTGCTCAGCTTCCTCCTTTTCATTACATATCTTCATTAGAGTTAACACTAATAACCACATGACCGAGACTACACAAGGCAGAGGCTGTCCTCTGCCAACAGAATTAATCCAAATCTCTTTTCTTTAGATTCGGGCAGTCTCTTCAGACAAGGGCAAAAATCAGCTACATTCTTCACCAAAATATACAAGAACAATCTCTAGGAAACATCTTCCTCTTTGAAACCTTCTGAGCCAGGCTCCCACAGTCCAGATCTTCCATGTTCCTATTAGTATGGTTCTTTAAGCAGTCCTTAAAGCATTCCACTGCTTTCATAACCCAAAGTACCAAGTCCTTCAAACAAAAACATTGTCAGTCTATTAAAGCAATACCCCAGTCCCTGGTATCAATTTCTGTCTTAGTTAGTTTTTTCTATTGCTTTGAAGAGACACCATGGCCACAGCAACTTTTATAAATGAAAACATTAAATTGGAGTGGATTACAGTTTCAGAGGTTCTGTCTATTATTATCATGGTGGAACATGGTACCATGCAGGCAGACATGGTGTTAGAGAAGGAGCTGTGAGATCTACATCTTAATCTGTAGGTGACAGGAAGTGAACTGTCACACTGAGTATAGTGTAAGTAAGCACAGGAGACCTCATAGCCAACCTCCACAGTGACACACTTCCTCCAACAAGGCAATACCTATTCCAACAAGGCCACACCTCCTGAAAGTGTCATTCCTTTTGGGGGCCATTTTCTTTCCAACCACCACACCAATGGTCAACCATGAGAACATATATACAAGTAGTGTTATATAGACTGAACAGGGTATATTTGCAAATATATACACACACATAAATATATATGTACATAAAATTATAGAAAAAGAGACCATGAATTTTAAAGAGGGTGACAAGTTTGGAAAGTGAAGTATGTATGTGGGGGGGGGGGAGGGGATGATGTGATTATATAATCATCACAAAAAACATTATTTAAAAAGTTAAATTGAGGTCATTAATAAATTTCAATACAAATTAACTTTTCAATTTGTTTGTAGTCTCTTCAACAATTTAATTTAAAAGGTATCTTTTTTATAAGAGAAATAACTTAGAGATCATTTAAAAATACTTACCAGATTATTCTATTTGTCTAGTATTTAATATTTTGTCTACTGAGATCATACTACATTTCATTCTTAACACACTAACACACTTGGCTGTCAAGCCCTCTGTTTTTGCTGTCTAATTCACACACACTATTTTTATTTTCATCTGAACTGCTCTCATCCTGTCAGGAAATATTTTTGTAGTTCTGTTTTAGTTTACAAGTTACTCAGGAAATACTGTATCTAAAATGGTACACAATTATAAAAATTGTAGCCTTCAATTCATTAGCTTCACCTGTGCTTCATGAAAATCTCACATAGAAATACATCATTTAGCATGTAAGTACTATCCACTAGCAATATATGCATTATTCTAGTATAGCATGCAGCTACATAAGACATATAAGAGCAGTCATCATGCTACCTAATACTTCCCCAGAACTTTTGTGTAATATGCCTTATTGCAAATGTACTACCTATATGGATACATTCATTCTCTAAACAGATGATTATTATTATCTGTACTGTATGATGAAGAAATGGAGTACATGTTTAAGAAACGGCTTAAAGTCACACAGCAGAGTAAAAATCTCTCCACTTTTTTGCTATGCTTTGTCTTCTTAAATTGTTTTAAACATACATTTTAAGGGCCCTTGACTCTCTGGAATTAAACTAAATTTTAAAGTGACCTTTATTATTTGTTCTTAATTTTAAACAATTATGTGATATAATTTTTAAATAAAATTATAAAGCATAATTTTGATTTACAGTGAATAACACATCTTTTTAAAATTGAGAAAATAATAGAACAAAATTCGTTGTTAAGCATTGTAACAAATCTATTTATCAGGCTTAGTGCTGGAGTGACATCATTTTGTTAAGAACTATATGCTCAATGACATTTATAAGATAGCATCCCTTCTGCTGTTTTTGAGAGTAAAGCCCAAATATGGAGACTGTGATGATTAACATCAATCAGCAATTTTATGAGTTTTAATATGCTTGGAAGATTGGTACAATACAATTCTGAATAGGTTTTTTTGGGGGGGGGGTCTTTCTAGAGATGACTGGTGTGTCAGAAAGTAACTGATAAATACCAGCTAAAAATGGGCCATATCATCCAATAAGTTGTGGTCTGAATGGAATAAATTGAGAAGAAAAAGGAAGCTATTAGCATAGGAGTGTTCTCTCTGCTTCCTGGCTGTCACGGTGTAAGCAGATTTCCTGCAGCAGCCCATTACTCCATGTCTCTGCATCACCACAGGCTTAATGTAAGTGGGACCAGTTGAACTTGGGCCAAACAAGCAAACCAACAAGAACAGTAACAAAAAAAAAATAAAAACTTTGAAATTCTAAGCGAAGCTCAATTGTTTTCCATTAAATTATTTATATATTTTTTCATAGCAATGTAAAGTCTAAAGTAGTATATTGTGTTAGACTGAACAGCACTTCCTTCTATGGAAATAGAACCATTAGGCCTGCATTTTTATCACTTTTTCTTCTTACCTTGCATATTCATTTATATGGGATTTACCCTTGATGTTACCTGAGATATAAATATTCTGAAGTAATGATAAATTTGTTATTAAAGTGCTCAGTGCCTAGCTATGTTAAGAAAAAGAAGATGTGTTCAGAAGGGCTCACCCCCACCAGTGTTCTGACCTGCTTCTGAAGAGACAGGAAGCCAGCATCTCTACTGACAGGTGATTGACTCATTTTTATTTCTTACTTTGTTGTTATTCTACTAGCTTTTGCTACTTTTGATAGCACAGGTTTCTTGCCCATAATATTTGTCCTGGGGTTATTGGAGGAGTGCTTTTTGCCTCAAATCCGTTTGAAACTGGCCTCTTTTCCTTGTGAACACTTTCTTCTTTTTCACCCCTCACCATTGAAGGAGGTGTTTCCTCTCCCCTCAATCCTTATTTATCTCAGTCTCTGCCTGTACACATCCAAGTTGATTTCTAGTCTCTCTTTATTCCAGGCTGTTTGTATTCTGAGCAAGCGTTGGGAACACTTGTATGGTCATTCGCACATGTGTACACACACACACACACACACACACACACACACACACACATTTTAACAATGACAAAGTGGGAGTGCCAGCTTCCCTTGATCAACCACCCCCTTTTGGCTCATCCGTCAACAGCTGTCAGCCAGTCTCCCTACCCTGCAGATAGCGTAGCCAGATCCTAACATCAATTGACCTTGCATTCCACTTGTACAAAACACTACTTCAGAGCACCGGATTGTCTTTTTGAATTATTCTCACTAGGCTTCGGGTAAGGGAAAGATGAGACTGTCTTTTCTGTGTTCCTCTCTTTAATCATCTCAAGAATGGCATTTCTTCTTTTAAATTCAAACTCCTTTGGATAAAAACGTGGGAGAAATTATCATCCAGCTTGACCTATTGCATTGAAAATTCTTCAGAGTTTAGACAGCTCTTTTTCAATATATGCTTATTTATTCGGGGCGTGTGTGTGTGTGTGTGTGTGTGTGTGTGTGTGTGTGTGTGTGTGTGTGTAGACACACGCACATGTCTGGAGGTCAGGAGACAAGCTGCAGGAGTTGGTTTTTGCTTCTCCTTTGTAGCTTCCACAGTTTGAACTCAGTCAGGCTTGGCAGTGAGTAAATTCTAACCAAGTATTTTGACTGGTGTAGCTTGGATGTTAATATGTCTTATTTCCTATTAGCTCTGTGACTCTAAAGCCTTAACCTTTCTTATCAGTCACAATAAACTGAGTTTAAATTTGACCTTAATGTTTTCCCAGAAAATACCTGTTTCAAGACTGAATGAAAGATGTGGCAAGTCTTTATTTTCACTAAAATGGAGACAGAAGGTCATTAACTGATATTTTACAAACACACACATACACTCATGTTCAGAATGCTCACCATTAAGATAAGACACTGCTTATCCAAAAAGAGGTCCTATTTATATTTTTGTTCTTTGTCAATTCTGCCTTGTTTTATGTTTGAATATGGAACTGAAACAATGTGACATGAAGTGAAACAATTATTTGGGACAAGTGTAAAATATAATTGAAATATAATGTATATGAAATATCTTATTTTAATTTTAATAGTGATAGTTCCAATGACTTTAGTGTTGGGGATTGTCTTTCTAAATGATACTATTTCAAAATAAGCTCCCACCAGAGCTGATAAGAATTATTTGGTGGCAGAAACTGTGCCCTTGTGTTATTCACTGATGCTCATCTTCCAGATGTGCATGTTATCTCCTTACACAAAACAGCTCCAGCCAATGAAAGTATGCCAGAAATTTGGGAACCAAATAACACATCTAGTCCCTGGTACTTTGAACAACTCATTAAAGCGAGTTGGGATAATGACCATATGCCCCCCCCCCCCCCCGTATCTATACTACTTTTCAATTTCATCACTCAGGAGAATGCTACAGCAACATGATTGCCTCCCCAAAACTAACGTTGTTGACATGGTCTGGGATTGGTGATTTGTCACATTTTTTACCCCCAAATGTTTGGTGTTATGATATACAAGCTTAGCTGTGTTGAAACTTTAAGTTTTGAGAACCGTTTAATCATGTTATCATGAAAGCTAATCACATTTATTAAAGATACAAAAGGCAGGATTCACCTCCTTTGGAGACTTTGATTAAAAATAGAAGATTAATCAGTCTGTGAAACATTTACTAAATTCATTAAAGGTGGTATATTATGAACAAATATATTAATATCATGTTTTATGTTCTATGGTGGTTTTTTGGGGGGGTAAAACAACTAACATTCTACAATTAAATTTCTCCTTTGTAAAATAGATACTATTTCTTTTTTGATGCAAAGTTTCTACAAAATGGCAGAAAGATGTTGTCTCCAGAAGGTGATATGCACTGTTAGAGGAGAAAACAAAGCAATAGTTTTACCTACAGTGGACCTTGCATGCTGCAATACCAACATGCCACCCAAAATATATCTACTGGTGCAACAGTGATATGACTTTTATGGAGAAAGCAGTTTTTTTGTGATCGGATTTAAAGTCTGTTCCCAGGAGGGAATTTTATGTATGGCACTGTAACACAGATTAAAGGCTCATGACTGAGGAGGCCATCAACTCTAGGGTATAGCTGGCTACTGTTATTTTGCCCAATTGTGGTTGGTTGTAAACAGGTCATTGCCCAATATCTGGGATTATGATCTTCTGGGCTCTGAAGGGCTTAGATACCCCTGCCTCTCCTCTTCTGGCATCTTCAGTACACACACAGTGAACTCTTGAATACACAGACTCTGTTTTTACTTTCAGAAGACCTACTCAAGATCAATTCAGCCAGAACCCAAGCTTAAAGGTCAGATGAGCTCCAGGTCCCACTCAATACTGAGGAGCTGATGTGAGAAGTTAGTGGCAGTGGACAGTTGCCTGGGAAAGGAAGAGCCATTCTTTATTGAGAATTGTTGTGGGAATTCAATCTGTTTAGCCAACTGTATTGGGGTCACTAGCCATATGGGAATGATCTTCTTTGGGTGTGTGACTGGATAAGAACTGATGAGGAGCCGGGCGGTAGTGGCGCACGCCTTTAATCTCAGCACTGGGGAGGCAGAGCCAGGCGGATCTCTGTGAATTCAAGGCCAGCCTGGGCTACCAAGTGTGTTCCAGGAAAGGCACAAAGCTACACAGAGAAATCTGTCTCGAAAAACCAAAAAAAAAAAAAAAAAAAAAAAAAGAACTGAGGAGGAGGGTCACATGTTCTCTTGGACATGGAAGGTTTCTTGACATCACGACTTGGTGAGCTGGTCTGGAGCTTTCCCCATCCTTCCCTGATGGACGAAGAGGCAGCGGCACCACTTCATTCTGTATTTGTGAATGTGTTATTCCCATGGCATCCCTTAAAAAATTGTTGTTTCCAGACTACTGTGGATTCTTGCTTTAGAGAATATGACCACTGGTAGGTTTCTCATGTGTTCATGGATGGTGCCACATCCATCCATGTACGGGCAGTCTAACTGGACTCAATGTGTTATAAAAAAATAACCAAACTCAGGAAGTTGAGGGAATATGGAGAGAAATGAGAGAGGAGGCCAAGGAAGGAATAATGGGATCATATTTAATTTTATATACTTATGAAAAATTTAAAAATGAAGATATTTAAAATTGACAATGTAAGCTAGTCACAGGACCCACAATGTTCATTCTCCTTTTTTCTTCCTTTTTCCTTTCTTTCTTTTCTTTTTGTATTTGTGCTATAAAACAAAAAGAAAATTTGTTTTATTTAGGGTAAAACAGTATTGGAGTTACTTCATAGATGTTCATTTGTTACATTATTCTGTCACTTTAAATGATATCCTACTTCTTTGTTGTTTGTTTTTTTGAGACAGGGTTCCTCTATGTAGCTCTGGCTGTCCTGGAACTCACTTTGTTGATCAAGCTAGACTCAAACTCACAGAGATCCACCTACTTCTGCCTCTGGAGTGCTGGGATTAAATTCTGGAATTCTGGGATTAAAGTTGTGCGCCAACACCATTAATTTTATTTTATTTTTGATACACTACATTTTAGGGAAACTAAAAAGACTTCATTGGCTCATTATAGAAGAGTAGGAAATGGGTAGTATATAGAAAAATATTCAACAGCCTTAACTAAGTTCAATGTATTTTGAAAGATTTTTGAATCTGGAAGAAATGCACTCTTTATATGTCAAAACTCAGTTTTGATATGGTTTTATTCAGAATAATTAGTGTTAGAACATAGGGCCAGATCTGTATGTCTTTGTTACTCTCTATTGTGGAAGAGTTAAAGTAGTTTACCTACAAATGTATTGATTCAGTTTATGGACATGTGGTTACAGTTTAGCTTTACCATTTGATGTTTGCAGTGCAAGAAAGTAAACATTTCTGTAAAAAATATATAGCTTTTCTATATGTTCTCCTAAGCCTAGACAAACTTTAGAAAACTTGAAATAAAATTAGTATACAATGTTTTAAAGAGTGTTGTTTTCATACTTTGTTATCCAAACACTTTCTAAACCTGAGATGTTCAATCCATAAATCTCACTACTCTGCTTGATTATCTGTTCCCCTTAGAAATTAACATGGGCAAAACCATATTTCCAATCTAATGGTGCTGTGTGGATTTTCCTTGGGAGACATCAACACATGTCTGTCCACACTACAGAGGGAACCAATGACAAATCAGTGAAAGGATTCTACGATAGCCTAGGGTTGTGAATGAGTGAGATTATTTGGGAGTTATTTACAGAAATATTGATGAGAAGCTATTTAGAGGAGTGTGGATGACTCAAAGATAACTGAATCAATGAAAAGCCCACCTAAGAATGGGTGATAAATCTTGACAACTGTATTTTGGAGCTCCCTGTAGAACCTGAAATCAGTTTGACTCATCTGGGAACCTCATCTCCCTGGTAGGTTTTACCGCCAAGGAGGTGCTACAGGAACTTTGAAAAATTCAGTGAATTTATGAACTTTGTAATTTTTTGATTATTTCCCAAGTCATCCTTCTTTTTCTCCAGGAGGGAACATTTCAGTTTTGTGGAAAGTATTCATGAAAGATGGTGAAGGTAATTAGGCAACAAGGATGGAAATTTTGTGGCTGGGACCTGAATCCTTATAGAATAGAGTTTAGAAAACACTCTTGATTTCTCCATGGTGAAGATGAAGTCAGATGAAACCACCTGTGAATCTGAAAAGAGCTATGTTTAGACATTGAATCCCTTGGCATTTTTTATTTAGATTCTCATCTTCCATAACAGTGATAAGTCAGTTTCTTTTGTTTCAAAGCTACCCATTCAGTGGTATTCCCTTACAGTTTCCCAAGTAGACTTAAGAAAATTACAGCACAAAGTTTCTGTTGCTCCTAACTTCTAAATATTACATCATATTTAAGGTCTGGCTTGTATTCAAATGAATATTCCTAAGAAAAGTAATTTGATATTGTTTTTAAATGATTCTGAAATTTTTGACCTATGGTGTTGATTTTGTTGGAAATTCTTGATTGAGTTGTTACTGGGGTGCATTTATTCAAAATGTACCCCATGGTATGAATTAAAATAATTCTCATGTCCATGATAGTAATCAAGGAAAAACATGAGATATTTTCAATTCATGATTTTACAAGATATTGGAATAAATGTCATCTTTCCCAATAGCAATAAGTCTATTTGAGAACTGAAACACTCAGGTAAAACTATTTCTCTTTATTTAATAAATAATTTTTTCAGTTTCTCATTCTTTAAATATTGGAGAAATCTTAGAAATCTTAGAAACAGGTAAAGAACATCCAAGAGTGAAATTAGTGTAATGCTTGGAATGATGGAGGTGTTCCAAACTGATACATGTATCAGTTATCCATATTCAAGCAATGTTTTTGAAATGTGAGCCATATAATCATTGGACAATAAAATGGTTAAAAGAGAATTAATAAGTTGAATGAATCCAAGTCAACTACTATAATGCACTACATTAATAAAACCAAAAGAGTCAGTATTACTGTATTAATAAATTTGGGGCTAGAAAGATGGCTTAGTCGATAATGTGCTTGCTATATGTATTAGTCAGTGTTCTACTGCTATGAAGAGACACCATGACCAGAGCAACTATTTTTTATTATTATTAATAAATTTTCTATTTAGTTTACATACCAACCACAGATCTCCCTTCCTCCCTTTTCCCACCCCCCAGCCTTCTCCTCAACTCACCCCCTATTCCCACCTCTCCCAAGTCAAGGTTTCCCATGGGGAGTCAGCAGAGCCTGGCACACTCAGCTGAGGCAGATCCTGTAGCTAGAGTTTTCTTGCCTGGCCCACCTCAGGACAAATCTCTCTCACCTGTCAGACCCACAGCCGCTCAGACCCGACCAAGTAAACACAGAGACTTATATTGGTTACAAACTTTATGGCCATGGCAAGCTTCTTGCTAACTGTTCTTACAACTTAAATTAATCCATTTCTATAAATCTATACCTTGCCACGTGGCTTGTGGCTTACCGGTACTTTACATCTTCCTTGTCCTGACGGCGGCTGGCAGTGTCTCTCTCACCCAACTTCCTGTTCTCTCAATTCTCCTCTCTGTTAGTCCTGCCTATACTTCCTGCCTGGCCACTGGCCAATCAGTAATTTATTTATTGACCAATCAGCAACACATTTGACATACAGACCATCCCACAGCAGGTCCAAGCCCCTCCCTCCTGCACCAAGGCTGTGCAAGGTGTCACACCCTAGGCAATGGGCTCCAAAAAGGCCGCCCATGCACCAGGGATGGATCCTGATCACCCTGCCTGGGGCCCCCCAAACAGTTCAAGCTAAACTACTGTCTCTTGTATGCAGAGGGCCTAGTCCAGTCCTATGGGGGGCTCCACAGGTATTAGTCCACAGTTCATGGGTTTCCACTAGAGACCACAGCAACTCTTAAAAAGGAAAACACTTAATTTGGGCTTGCTTACAGGTTCAGAGGTTCAGTCCATTGTCTTTATGGCAGCATGCAGGCAGACATGGTGCTGGAGAAGGAGCTGAGAGTTCTACATTCTTGAGCCACAGACAACAGGCAGTGAACTGTGACCACTGGCATAGTTTGAGCATAGGAGACCTCAAAGTGTCTGCCTCCACAGTGACATATTTTCTCCAACAAAGCCACACCTGCTCCAACAAGTCCACACTTCCTAATAGTGCCACTCCGACGGGGGCCATCTTTTTTTTCAAACCACTGCACTATACATATAAGGATCATACATATTAGTTTGATCCCCAAAACCTGTATAAAACAAATAGGCATGATGGTACGTGCCTCTAATTGCAGCACTGGGGAGATAGAGACAGGAGGATCCTTGGGCTTGGGTAGCCAGAAGCTTAGCTTCATCTGTGGGTTTCAGGTAAAAACAGTGTGATGGCTTCCTGGGCAAGGACACTTGAGGTTGACCTTTTGCTTCTATGTGTACATGTAACAAAACAGATGCATACTTGTGCATGTGCACATCCCCACACATGCACATGCACAATACACACACTCCATTTCTACACAAAGATACAGCTTTGCTGATGAGTTTTTTATTGCCTCCAGTTGCAATTAAAAAGATGATTAATAATTTGTGTCAGTTCCTGTTTACAGCCTGATTCTTATGAAGATTTTATGACAATTCACATATCGGGCCAAAACAAATTCTGTTGAACAAATTGTTCTGTTTTGGAGTAACACCAAAGGACAGTTAATTAAGATGGTAATAAAATTGGCCAAAGCATCTAACCTCAAGAATCTTACTATTTACACATTTTCTGTCAAAACTAAATTCTCCCTTTAGTTTACCTGTCTTTAATTTAGTTGACTAATTATTTCTCTGTGTTATTTATAGTCTTGTGATTTTGCTGTAAGAACATGGTGTGTGCACACAACACAAACATACACTGTGACTTGGTCACATTTTCTGACTCTTACGAAAACACAGAGAGTGCATGGCATGAGCTTTCCACACACACAGAAACATGATTTATATCTGAAAATATTTTTTAAATTTCTGATTAGCTCCAGCAGAGCTGCTAAGTAGGGTTGGAAGAGCTACCAAAGAGTAGCATTTTACCAATAAGAGTTACATGTACAAAGACTATGAGTCCATGGAAGCAACAATATGCTCAGGAATGTAGCACATGTTTATGAGTAGTGTGATCTAGGTAAATCACTCATTGTGGAACTAGAACTGAGACTGCTTAATGAGGCTATTCAAATACCTTCATCATTCTCCAAACTTTCAAAATCAAGGACTGAAACTTAGCTATTAATTTTGTGTTGTAATGTAGAAGTTCCGTATATTACCTCTACCTCTGGAGACAGACAACCCTTTCACAGCTCTGAGAGACACAGATTCTAACTTACCAGGCTTCCTTTAGTTGAATAACCCATCTCTACAAACAGTTGTTTAAACACAACAAATTGATACCTATTAACTGTGAAAAATCTCATGAGTGAACTTTACTGCCAGAATGTTCTATAAATTACTCTGTATATCTTGATCAATGACTGATAATTGAGTCATTTCATTTAAAGGCTATCAGTGATTTACCAGTGTCAGTTACTCAGTTTAACCATATATGAGAAGTCATGTAATTTTGTTTTCTCCTCATCTCCCAGTGGGAGCTAATATCAACTCCTATATCAAAATCTGAGTTGAAGATTTCAAAAAAGGTGAAGCAAACAAACAAAACTGTTAACCCTGGAAGTGAAATTCTAGTTAATAAAGTGTTGTAGAAAAAAGTGTAGGTAGAGGTGGACATTAGCTCCTCTGCTATTTGGGTTGTATGTGTGAGTGAGTGAATGTCTGTGTGTGTGTGTGTGTGTGTGTGTGTGTGTGTGTGTGTGTGTGTGTTTGTGCGTGTGTAGGGGGCATGCACATGGCAAGGTGTGCAAGCACAGGTCAGTCCTTACTCTCTACTGTGCTTGGAGACAGGGTCTATTTGTTTGTTTCCTTGAATGTATGCCAGGCTAGTGACTTCTGAGCTATTTCTGGAAATTCAACTATTACTACCTCCTAGATACTCCTAGGAGCCCTAGAATTACACACTTTGAGTTTTTATATGGATTCTGGAGATTCAAACTCAGGATCTTGAACAAGCCATGAGTCCCTGAATTCACTGCCAGTCACTGAAAAGAGACACTTCTCTGAATAAGAGTAGTGTTTGTCTGTGGTTACAAACATGCACATTTAGACCTCATTTTAATGTCCTGTTAATTTGGCTACACCGCCGTAATAAGGTACCTCTTAAGGTCTTTGACCTCCTCAGCCTTGGGGATTTGACTAAGTTTAAAGTATTAAGCAGAATTGACTTAACATATTTAGTTAAAATTAATGAGAGTTACAGCCATGCATGGTGGTGCATGCCTTTAATCCCAGCACTTGGGAGGCAGAAGCAGGATGATCTCTGAGTTTGAGCTCAGCCTGGCCTACAGAGTGAGTTCCAGAACAACCAGAGCTGCACAGAGAAACTCTGCTACAATAAGCAAACAAAACAAAACAAAGTTAGAGTTAGATGGACTCATTAATTTTCCAAAGGGTTAACTTTATAGAGAGATAATTAACAATATTTGCATTTCTTTCACATATTTGAGAGCTAAATAAAATAGGTAAAAAAAAAATTAAAATTGTAGTTAATTTGTTTTAATTAAACTCAGATTTTTACTAATTTTTAAACTTGTTTGCAAATGTCATGCATGCAGCTGAGGTGCTTTGATAAATTCACAATGTTTCCCCTCTACCTCATTCATCTCCTGTTCACCAGCACTTTTCCTCCTAGCTTCACAGTTTTCACTTAGTGTTGCCTCTATGTGCATGTGTGTAGGGACATCTACTGAAGCATGGGTAGCCTTCAAGGGGCCACATCCAGGAGGGAAGCTTACTCACCTTCCCTTGCTGTTATCAATTGCTAATGGTGCCTCAGGCAATGGTGGGCTTCATGAGACCCTCCCTGGTCCATGCTAAGGTTTTGGGTGACTTGAACTCGTTCAGGTCTTGCACTGTATTCACAGTCACTGTGATGTCATGAGTACAACAGCCCTGCCATGCCCAGAAAACACTGTTTCCTTGCCAATGCCCACTACGTCTGTCTCCTAAACTCTTTCTTGCCCCTTCCTGCTGTGATCCTTGATCCTTGCGCTTTAGAGATGTGATGCAGATATCCCATTTAGAGCTGAGCACTTCACAATCTGCTCTTCTCTGCATGTCAACTGGTGGTGGAAATCTGTATTAATTGCCATCTACTGCAAAAAGAAATTCTCTAATTAGGGTTGAGGGATACACTAATTCATGGGTATAAAAAGAATAACTTAGGGGGTAGTTTAATGTTATATCAACTTAACAAAATAACATTATTGGATTCTCCCCTACAGCATATGACCTAGTTAGTCAAGAGGTTTTTGTCCCAGGTAACAGTATCAGCATAAATTCCATCAGAAAGTGATTGGTTACACTCACGACATTTATGCTACTATTACACCATGGAGCATATTTTGCAGCAGACAGGGAATACAACTCAGTAAAACTATTACTTTTCTCTCCCAGTAATGTAAATAGAACTTTAGAGATGTATGAAATTTAGCCAACAGTGATGGCTTGTCTAAGATTATCTTTAATATGGAAATAGCCTTAATGTTTTATGCTAACACATGCTAATTTAAAACAATTTGAGTAACACAAATTCCATAATTTTACTCCCTTTCTCTTAGAAATTATAATATAAACTAGAATGCAGAATTTCAGGCTTGTTTATATAAATAGATTTCACAGATGTGTACACACACACACACACACACACACACATACATGCATAGAGTAGGCATTTTAAGAATGACACTATCTTTCTTTGTATATCTATATTGTAAATATTCATAAAATCATATTTCATTAATGTACCATATTTTTTTTGCCCATTATTAGTGAAGATGAGTTTCTTAACTTATTTTGGTTTTCTTTTTTTATCATCAACTGAACAGCAATGAAACTTATTTTTCCCATTTGTCCAAAAATTCTTTAAAAGCTCATTAAGTTCTCATAAATGATATCACGTTATAAATGTAAATGTGTCATCCATATTTTCAGACACATTTTCACATTGTATTCTAGAAAAGTTGGTCAAGTCTACAACATATTTCAACAAATTTGAAAACTTACATTTCTTCTTTGATCTTACACTTTAAAATTTTATGAAAAATAATAATAATTTTGTGTATTTAGATACACATATATCTTATATTTAAACATATTTTCCAAACAGTCAGGAATTTGAGATTTTTGTCTTTTTTAATTGGGATATGAGCACTTTTTAATATAGATTCATAAATCCAATACTTTCAAGTATCTACACTCGGCCCTAATTTAAAATTTGTCTTATGCTCAAATCTAATACCAGGTTTCTGGTCCTGATATATTTAAGAAAACATTCTTTTACTATCTAAAATCTACAAATATATTTAGTCCTTAATCCATGAGAAATGTTTATTGATTTGAGATGAACCATGAATTTTGTATTTTATTTGAATGAACAGTGGCTTTCAAGAACAATTGAGTGGGATTACATTTATTTTGTTATTTAAATTGTCTCTTCTATGTCAAAACCTGAAACAATCTATTATGCTTTTTGTTATGGTTTTCCTGCCTCTACTTAGTAGAAGAGACTTTAAATTTTACAAATATTCTATTTCTAGTAAAAAACAAAACAAAAACCAAAGACCTAGATACACTAAGAAATTCTGTAATTGTTACTTTTGGCTCGTGCACTTCTAAGTTTATCTCGTAGTCTTTGAGTTTACTAGAAGTAGAAATGGAAATCAGGTTATTTCTTCTTCTTTGACCCCTGGCTTACCCTCTCAGTTCACTTTTGTTTACAGATTGTTCTCACTAGAGCAGGAGGCCATCCTGCCAGATGGCTGCCACCCTGTGACAAGTTGCTTTTCTTTTGTGTTTCAAATCTACAGTCTCCATTTCCTTTTGTGGCATTTTATGCCCATCACTTTAGGCTTATGAACAAGCTACACAAACTCATTAGGAGTTTTCTAAGGTACTCGGTGTCATCACCAGCGCCATCACCAGGAGCAGAGCTGTCAAATTTGCCTTTTTAAGGACGCTGCTTCCCCAAGGCAATCCAAGCATATTCCAAAACACCTTGAAGGATTCTTTCAGACTCTGTTCTTGTCCACTCGAGCACTGCTTGAACACTTTTGTAGTATTGTTTTTAGATCAGTTTCTCGTGTCTAGGTATGAATATCTACTAGCTTCTTTTATTTTGCCATAGCAAACGACCACATAACCACACAGTGAATTGAAAATCAACGCAAAAATCTACTATTCCATACTCAAAAACACCTTTTCCTTTGCAATATCCTTGAAAGAAGTGGAGGATACTCTGTTACATTCAACAACTGGCTCAGTGTAACCTCCTCCCAGGAGCAGACTCAGTGTTTTCTCAGAATTCACACTGTTCGTAGACTAGAGAGCCCCAACTGCCTCCTCTGTGGCATTACTATTTATCCTCATAATACGTGTCAAATTATCTTAAGAAAACATTCAGCTGTCTGAGAACAGGAAATTCTGGCACTTCTAATGTGTCTTCTACTGTTTTTATATGGGAGTGACTGTGACTCCCTTTGTGAGTGATAATGTACAATGTGACATGCGCAAGTGGATATTTAATTAAGGGAAGTTTGCATTTGGATGATATTTTCAGAAAATTAACATGATTTATTCTCCTTTAGATACTTCTGCATGTTCCATATGATAACCTTCTAAATTACTCATAATTAAGGTACTATTATTACCTGTGAAATATTTCAGCTCATAAATACTTTCATTTGATTTTCTTCAACTTCACATATAGATGAAAAGTTACACAGACAAGCAGAGTCACCACTCAAACTGTATTTACTTACTTGCCACGATGAATTTTTTTTTTTTTAGTGAAACTGGAATGTGAGTTCAGAACATGTCATTCTAAATTCTAAGTTTTCCTCTTTATTGTCTACTTCCACATTTCATGTGGGTTTTAGAGTCAATTGATAACCAGCAATCTACTTTTCATTTCACTATATTCAATTTCTACAAAATTTCTTAAGCACTGAGGACAAGACCAGAAGGAAAAATCTTCTTTTACATCCTTGTTCTCAGACCATGCAGTGGAACAGTAATAAAATGATGTTAGAAAGAGAGGAGAATTATTATAGTCAGCACTGAGACAACTTGCTACAATGAAAAATCACAATTCATTTAATGATTTATTATTAAAAATCTCTATATTTTTGAAAATTTTTAAATGAAAGTGACTAATACAGTATAGCTTGGGTCTAGATATCAAGAGCAGTCCTAAACTTTAGAAAGATGTTGTACTATTGAAGAGTAAATGATTAAGTAGATGATTAAGGACCTGGTTTCAGGTGCTCTGTTATCACTTTAGATAACAGCAAATTTAGATGCAGCAAATGAAAAGATTTGGCAAGGAAATGCTCCAATGAGCGCCAAGCACAATGTACATATCTGTTATCCCAGAACTTGGAAGGCTTCAGGAGGATGATTGTTAAATTTGTGTGTCAGCTCGAGCTAGCTATAGTGAGTTTGAGGACAGCCTGCTCTACAGAGTGAAACCACATGTTTCAAAAGCCAAATAAGCCAGCAAGTAAACAAACCTGTCCCCCAACAAAAACAACACAGAACACAATAAAAAAATACCTTTTTCTCTTGTGTCTATACCCTAAGTCCTGTGAATGAGAATAAATATCTATATTGTGATCCCAATGTTTGATCTTTTGAGCATTGCAACTATTTTTTTAATCAAATATTAAATTACCTCATGGATTCCACACTCCTCACATCTTCTGATTATAATGTATAATAGAGGATGAGTGAACCATGAGAACCATGGTAGCCCACTATGGTTTAATTCATATAAGTTAATAAATTTCTACTAAATTTTATAAAGTGCTCCATTTTTCTCATATAATCAATTTATTAGGACAAGCATAACATGTTAACATTGATTACATTAGCAATGAAGGTAAGAATTATACTGGGAAAGACACAATACGCTTATGAGACTCAGAAAATAGATTAATAAGGTGGATGAGGAGGAATAAATTCTAGATGATATGGTTCTTTTAGACAATTTGTAACACTACTGTGTTGTCCTGTGAAAATTCTGAAACCACTGCTGGTCTCCGTATTGCTCAGTGTCCTGGATTGGTTATTGGTTGGCCTAATTATACTAGGAGACAAGGTGAGGCAGACTCTTAGACCTAAGTTTGTTGTTGGGGTTTTTTGTTTGGTGTGTGTGTGTGTGTGTGTGTGTGTGTGTGTACGCATGCATGTAGAGCAGTCTCCCAAATAAGAGTAGTCCTTTAAGAGTACATATGGTTTATTGTGACAGTCCTTGAGCATCCAGACCTAAAAGGTTGAGGAACAAATAGTTTTCTTGCCTTTCACTTTAA